>NW_024527710.1:5229773-5691434 GCF_017590135.1 Pyrgilauda ruficollis | reverse complement strand
CCCCCCCGAGCCGCTGCCGGGCGGGGGTGCAGCCCGGGGCTCCCGCAGCCCCTGCCCCGGGACAGCTCCCGCCCGAGGCGGCGGCAGCGGCCCGGCCGTGGTCGGCTGCGCCCCCGCGGGCGGCGCAGCGGGAGGAGGCGCCGCCCCGGCCGTCATTTCCGCCGAGTGCGGGGCGGGGGAGGGGGCAGAGCGCTCGCCTCCTCCTCCGCGGCGGCCGGAGACACAGAGACCCAGAGCGGGGCCAGGGCAGCTCCGCCGCCGNATCCCTCCCGCCCCCCGCCCCGGCCCGGCCATGGGGAACGCAGCCACCGCCAAGAAGGGCAACGAGATCGAGAGCGGTGAGTGAGGGGGACGCGCCGCCGCCGCCTCCGCCCGGCTCCGCTCCCGGAGGAGGGCTCGGGGCCGGGCCTGGCGCGCCCGCCCCGCGTCGCCGCCGCCGCAGGCCCCGCGGCCTCGGGCCGAGACCTCCGCCCCTACAGGCCCAGCCGCGGCCTGCGCGGCGCCGCGGGGAGTTCGCCCGACGCCGGCCCTGCAGCGGGGTGCAGCGGGCTCTCGGGAAACCAGCGGGACAAACCCGCCCGCGGCCGCCGAGCCGAGGCCGCCTCCGGGCCGCGCGTGCGGCCGTCCCGCAGCAGGTGTCCGTCCCCGGTGGAGGAGGAGCCGACGGCGGGGCCGCGGTGTCGGCGGGCAGGTGTCGGCGCCTCCGCCAGCCTTCATCCTCGCCCCGGCCCGCTCGCTTTCCCCACCCCCGAACACACCCTGCCGGCGGGGGAGGCCGCCCGCCCGCCGCGCTCCGTCTGCGGCGGGAGGGTTTTCATCCCGCTGCGGGGAATGTAGGTCAGAAACTCCTGTGCTCGCCCGGATCGTGCAGCCCCGGTGACCCCGCGGCCGTGCCCGCGCCCCGCTGCGCAGCCCCAGCCCCGCGCCGTGTTTACATCGCTCGGGAGCGCGCTGGGAGAGCCCTCGGTGCAGCCTTGCTCTCCTGAGCCCTGAGTAAAATGGAAGACAAAAGCATTGATCTGAACTCGTCATGGCAGGGAGCTTTCTGCTGGTGTTTCTGTTCGTTTGTTTGCTTTGTTTTTGTTGTTTTGTTGGGTTTTTTTTTCCCTCTGAGTATTTCAGCATAACTTTGAACAATGTAAAGCTGATTCAGTTGTTGGGAAGAAAACCCTAGACTTTATTTTTTTTTTTCATGTTGACTTACTTCGTTTCTAGTGAAAAACTTTGGGTATGTTTATGATGGAAAAGAGTGAAGACAAGATGTAGTGAGCAGGCAGTTGTGCAAGCTCAGTGTTGTGACAACAATACCCTTTGTTACTAGAAAATCCTAGGGCATTAAAATGGAAATAACTTTAAAGGGGAGTGGGTTTGGTTTTAGGTTTTTTGTTGTTGTGGTGGGGTTTTTTGGGGTTTTTTTTGTTTGTTTGTTTTTTGGGTTTTTTGTTTGTTTTTTTGAGATTTTTTAGTGTGTGTACTTTTTGTGTATTTACTATTGAGGTCTGGGGTAGAACTAGGTAACCCGATTTGCATAGGCCGGGTCCTGCCCACACAGCATTCCTCTGGCTTCCCAGGGATCTGCAGTGGGTGCTTCCAGCTGTGGGAGCAGGGGCTCTGGCTGACCTACCCAGTTCTGATTGTTGGTTTCACCTTTCAGTTCTTGTGTCTTAGCTCACTATTATTTTAGACTTCACAATCCAAATCTGTTATATGACCGTTATTGTTTCGTGGTTTTGTTTTTTGCTTGAGTGCATTAATTTTGATGGGAAGTATTTTAGCCTAACTATAAAGATAAGTATGGAGAGGATGGATTGTTTGAAGTATTTTAGATGACAAAACACTGCATTTTGTACTTCATGGTAACTGTACTGCTATTAGTTTGTGCAATTAAATAACACTACAACACACAATGTTTACTTTCATTTTAATAAATTCTCATACTACAAAATAAAGTAATTTTTTGGGTTGCAGAAGGAGTTTCCTTCAGAACCTCTCTCCCCCTTTGTTAGTGTTTAAAAATGAAATGCTGCTAGAGCCATCAAGCTCAGATGTTTAATTACTCAGTATATTTAGCAGCAAAATTCTGTAATGATACAACTCCTGTAACTAGGAGAAAAACTTGGTCATCATTGACATACTGCTGGGAAAGACCAGGATTCACTTACCATGGAAGATTGGTAAGATAAGAATACTATACAACAAATTAATCATTAGAAACAACATTTGGTTTACTGTCAATGAATGTTGATTGTCATCTATTTATATGATACATGGCAACCAAAACCAAAAGAAATATAAAATGAGATGGAGCTTTAAAATTTCTGGATTATTTATTTGCATTTTTGTACCAGTTTTCTAGTTTTGCATGCTAAGTGTCCTCAGTAGCACGTAGTCCGGACTACAGGACACTGAAAATGAAATTGTTTGAAGAGCTAACAGAAGAATATCCAACTTTGAATTCTAAAGGTGATGTTGTGCCTTGATTCATGCATAAAGCTTATGGAATTGTGTGGATCAAGGGCATGCTAAGGTCCCTGGAAGAACAATGAAGGGTAACATAGCTTCCCCTGATAACTATACTTACTAGTTCATGAAGTGTAATTTGAGACCTCTTGCACTGTCTGTGATCAGCACAGTAAATGCTGTTCACCTAACTATGGCCCTTACATCCTTCTCATTTATTGTAGCTTTCCATTTATAGTCAAATGTCTTTACTACTCGTTACTTCACTTAGGCAGTGAAATGGAATAAAAACATGAGTATGTGAACACCAGTAGTAGATAAGAGGAAATGTTTTGGAGTATTTCTGGGCTGAAGTTGCAGGTGAATGAAATCTGAGTGGCGGTGGTTTCTTAAGCTTGGTCACCGCAAGAGTGAATCGGGCTTGTGTAGCAGGGAGGGCAAGATACATTGTGTACACAGAAGATGGAAAGGAAAGTTAGTGTCATCTGTTAGGGGTTTATTTCTGTGGCCTTCTGTTCCACGGTCTCCTAATATGCATTGGGTTTTGACTTAGAGGACCAAAACTAAAAGTTGTCCTTTGGTAACAAGAAGCATCAGGGTTCTGGCTCCATTTTAAACTTTGTTTTAAATGCTTTCATGGTTTTCCACTGCAACCTACAAATTCTGAGGGCCTTTTAGAATAGTAATATAAGTATCTTTAATTTGTAATCTGGAGAGACACAATTATCAGTTGCCATAAAATTTACTCTGATTCCTCATCCTAATATTAATTTAATTATTCTCTTTGTTATTTGTTGGGGTTTTTTCAGCTGCGCCATTTACAGTAGTTGAGAACTTTTGCAACCTAAAAGTTAAAAATATCAACATGTAGTAAATTCCATTTTTAAAAAAGACCACAGGGAGTCCTCTTTAACCTGTTGCAATTAATGTAGGAAAATGTTAGCTTTATTATTATTCATTATTTTGGAATAATTTGTGAAAGTAGCATGAAACATAGCTACAACACATCTGAGGTTTAAAAAGGTCACATAACTTTTTAATTCAGCAAGTGAATCTGTTACTTTCAAAATCATTATTAATTTCACACAAAACAGGAGTGTTTTCACTAGAACTGCTTTCTAAACTAGAATGAATGTCTGCTCTGGAAAACTATATACTTTGTAGAAAGTTTTGTGTGTGTTTTACATCAGATAACACAATAATACAGATTTTTTAAATATGCAATAGAATGTCATACACGATAGCAAGAGGTTTGGCTATGAATTAATAGTAATCCCACTTGCAGATTTGTTTGTGGTTTTTGTTGGGTTATTTTGTTTCCCCCATTGCCCATTCCCCCACAGATTTAAGAGTGCTTAGGCGTGATGTTGTTTGTTTCTTTGTAACCATCAAGCTAGCCGAGAGACCAGGTAATTAGAATACACTCTTCAGGGACTGGAAGATTTGGAAACTTTTTTCTTCTTCCAATAGATCTTGATAATGTGGGCTTGGCTTCTGAGTTTTATTTGCTGGGATTCAGATGGTCTTTGCTGCTTTTTCTCTAGCAGTATGTGGTAGCAAATTGCTCTTAAAATGTATTTTAAAAGGAAATTATACATGATTTTCAAAGCATAATTCAGCACATGTATCTTCTTACCTGGTAGCCAGATCTCTGCTTCTATTAATCCAGCATGATTTTACTAACTTTGACTTCTGTGGTCTTTAAATAGCCAAGTACAGCATGTGTGATGTGTATTCTGCATGTGAGTTTTGTGTTCATTCACTCCCACTTTTCCTCAAAGTGTTCCCTACAGTATCTTCAGTATGACAGAGTTCCCATTATGCTCAATTCTTTGCTTTTTGACTCTTATAATTTGTAGAAAGTTTAAGTAGTGCTCCTTTGAAGTGTGCTGGACAGGAAGATGCAGCCTTCTACTTTTTGCAGTAGATTTTAAACTCCTCTGGGTACATTTCTTAAAAACTGAGGGTATTTGTTTTTTCATATTTTCCATATTTTTTTGGGTATTCACTGTTGGGTCATTCTGTTGTATTTTCTTGCTGAAGACCAAAAGAGGCCACAAGTGTATTTCTTGTTAAGACTAGATGAGGCAAGGCTTTATCACTGCTGACCTTGGTTAAATTAAAATTGGTGAAGTAGAGGTGAAAAGCTCTGTATCCATTGCTATCCCAAGGTAGCTGATTCCCTGTCACTTTTCCAGAGGCTCTTGCTTCAGTGTTTTTGATCAGAGTGTAGTTTTATTTAACAGAGAGTGTCTTTTTTCTTTTGCTCATTATGTTTAGCATTCCAGTTTTGAAATGGGTATCTTTTGGAGCCTTGTTCTTGGATCAGAACATCAGCTAAAATATGTATTGTATAAAGAGTAATTAAAAGTATATATTGGAGTGATGCTGGAATGGTCTGCCTGAATAACATCTCTGAACAATGTATATAATGCTTCTTTCCCACTATGTTGGGGTTGTGTCATGTATGAATCAGGTATGTTTCAGCAATAAGAAAATAAGAAATAGTTGTAATTACTTGCTGAAAAGATACCTGATAAATCCCTCTGCTGTAATCACCAATGTAAGACTACCAGTATGCACCATGTGAAGAAAGGCATCATCTGAAAATTCTGCTTTAATTAAAAACAAAATGCTTATTCACAGCTTGGACTAGCAAAGAGAGAGGTTATCACTCATTAAAGATAGCCACATGGCAGCATAACAAAAGGTCAGAAGGGCCTCCAAGTGATAAATTGATTTGTATTTAGCTGTTGTGGTTAGGCCTTTATTATAGGCTCAGACTACTTTAGAGATAGAGCATTTTAAATTACTTGGCATTCCCTCCTTGCTGGGTTTGTTTAGTGTTTGTTCGTCTACCCATCCACATTTGTAGAAGTGACATAATCAAAAGTAGTATCTTGAATAATGCTGGGATTTCTCATATTCTTTCAAGTCACTTTGTTCCTTAAGCTAATTAAGGCTATGCTGTGCTGCAAAAATGAAGCCTCTCATTGGTACAGAGAGCAGAATGTGAGGATGCAGCAGTGCAGGTTATGATGTGGAGTGGAGGGCTCTGCTCCGTTCAGTGCCAGGCTGGCTAGGAGTCCTCTCTAGACAGTGAAAGTTCTCCTGGAGCTGACACATCCCTCCTTTGGACAGAGCTCCTTTGGAAAGGCTTTTGGACAGCTGTCAGATTTTGTCTTTTGCCTGCATCCTTTCTAGACATCATAAAGGACTTGTTTGTCCAGATGCTTTTTTTTTTTTTTTCCCCACTAAACTACAGCAGTTGGTTTAATAAAGAGTATTGTTTCTGCTATACAGCAGGTGAGTTCCAGATCAGATCTGATCTAGAACTGGATCTAGACTGGTTAGTTTTGTTTTATTCAATCAGTGCTTCTAGCATTTAAGCTTGCAAAGTTTTCAGGAACCTTGAGTCAGTGGCGATTTTCCTTATAAACTTCTGAAATTTAGGGCTAGAACTTGGTAAAAAGTCTGCCCTGCAGTGCTGTTCTCAAGCTTTGTCTTTGTTTCAGGTGTAAGGTGCTATTTCATAAGCATTTCTTTCATTTGCTGTTCTGCTTTTCTCTCCCCTGCTACTTGTTTTCCTGCCTCTGTGCCCTCAAGTGTGCTGGAGTAACTATTTATGAGACAACAAGGTGAACTGAATTTGAGATTGGTCTAGGTTAAAAATAACCCTACAGAAAAGGGAAAGCAGGAGGGACTTTAGTTACCTGTATTTGGCTTCCTGATCCAGTTCGCTGCAGCCACACAAGCAGTTGTACCAGTGCAGGTGGGATATGGCACAGAGAAGAGAGTGAATAGCAGGCACTAAATAGGAGCTGCCTGACCTACTGCTGTTGCCAAAAGGAGAGCTGTGGTTTCAGGCTGTACTGCAAGTATTTTCCTACCATAAGCAGTTTCTGCGCTGTGAGGTAGAAATGCTTCCTGGGAAATGGGAAAGAGAACAAAGTAGTAGTGGAGCTCTGAGGAGATAGTTGAAGTGGGGAGTATGTTGTCTTAGAGTTGCAAAACTAGAGGATAAAATCACTTTGTTTCCTTTTTTTTTTTTTTTTTTTTTTAACCTTCCCCTTCAATGGTTGGGAAAGGATTTAGGCACATTTTATTTCTTTTTGTTATCCTAGTGTTCAGGAGGACTAGTCATGAGCTAGGACCCCATTTTGTTTGTACAAACATAATATCTTCTCTGAAACTCTTTTGGGAAATGAGGCAAATACTGACAGGAAATGAAGGTGAGACTTAGTTTGTGTAGCAGGAGAATTGGGATGCAGCAGTTTAGAGGGTGCGCTATACAGGGAGCTAAAAGGAGCTACTGCCCTGCCTGTGGTGTTGGGATCAGCAGAGGTGAACAGGACTCGTTTGAGCCTCTCTTTGGCATCTCCCTTGCTCTTTCTTCCACATCTCAGCAGAATCACATCTGCTGAGAGTAAGGTTTCACAAAACAGCTGAGCCCATCTGGTGACTTGCCCTGTTGAAAAATCAGGTTTTATTCCTAGACCTTTCACAGGTCAGGATTCAAGTGTTTCTCCAATCCATTGTTAAGGTATTTTACATAGGCAGAAAACAATGCAAGTTTTATCTCTTTTGAGTTATCCATAATTATTTTTGCACACCAAATCAATTTTCTGAGGTGTCAGATGGGAAAAGACAGATTCAAAGGAAGCGTTGAAAGCACCATTGGCAGTGAAGTGCTCAGGTGGCAAGAAAAGGGAGTCTATATTTTTTAGCATTGAGCTCTTTAATATCTCACTCTGCCAACTTCTTGAAAAAAATTATTACTCCAAACTACCACTTTCTCGTCTGCATTTGTTTATATAAGAAATTCAAGACTTCAAGTTTTTGGTGAGAGATGTTAGCACCTGACAGTTGGACATCTAGAGCAATATAAAGGTAGAGAAAAATGGAGCAAAACATTGCTTGCTTCTGTCTCTACACTTGCCATATGGATCTTTAAGACAATAGTATTTTAGAAGAGGATTCTTTTCTTTTTTTTTTTTTTTTCTGTGTAAGATTTTAATTTTGTATCTATTTGTTTTGTTTGGTTGTTTTGGTGTTTTTTTTTTTTTTTTTCAATTTGTTATTCACAGGAAGAAATGTAACAAAGTTTTTATTTCTTCCATTAAATTACCTACTGCTTTTCCCTGCCCAGAAGGAAAAGGTGTTTTCTGACTTCTGGTAGAATGACTTCTGGAATGTATTCCTTGTTATATGTGTAGTAAGGGTTAGGCTAACTTCTTAGCATTATGCTATGAAGTAAAGCTGTGAAAACACCTTGGTGTTTGTTTTGTGTAGGTTTTTAAAGCCACAGTTTTTGTGACTTCTGAATAAACAACCAGCTTCTCTACACTAGGATATCATCTGTCTGTAGTTCTGGGCAGTAATTTTGGTTTTAGAAATACTTTTCAGTAAATCAAGGAGGTGTGTAAATATGCTCTGCATGTAAGAGATAAATGCGTGTCCAGATTCTGAGAAAGCAAAAATCTTTTCTATGGCATAGCTGATCTTTACCAGAGAAAGCCTGATGAGCATTTTGAGTGAAATCCTCCCCTTAGGAAGGACTTAGAGAGGTGCTGTTCTACTTGCACTGCCCTTTTTTCTTTAGAGAGATACAGTATTTCTGTGCTAGACTAACAGTAAAGTAGCAAGGTATCTTACCTGTGTGTCCTTTAAAATGTTGCTGGCTGCGTGGATAAATGTATAAACTGTTTGGCGCTTTGTAAAGATAATTGTTAGTTTGTTATTCCTCTGCCTCTTGTTAACTTGTATCCTTTTGCTGAAGTACTGTAATATTTAAACAGAGGACATCAGGAACTTTTTGTTTCTTTTGTTTCATTCAGGTTAAGCTGCTTCCAGGAAGTATGTGTTCATTAACATACTGCACTTGCTGCTAGCGCTTGTCTGTAAACCCACAGACATCCACAGCTGCCATGTGGCTCAAGAAATTAAAACAAAGGAAAGTGCTTTTTTGGCAAGAAGATGGAAACTTGAAAGATAGAAAAGACTGTTACTTTGCCTGTGCCCAGAATCAGTTTGCTTTTCCCTCTCACAAAATGACATAATTAAGGGTGTATGTACTCTGCTACTTCAGTAGTTGCATTGTTGTAATGATTAAGGTTAGTTTTGATTACTATAACATTAGGTATTGAATTCTTTGTCTTGTAGCAAGCAGCAGTAACAGTTTTATTGTGCATGTAAATTCTGAATGTTAGGCGTATGATAATCTAGCCTTACTTTGCGCAGGGCAAAATTGTGATTTAACTGCACCAAAGTCTATCATTAAGATAAAGTTTTTAATGCAAATTATCTATATTCAAGCATTTTATTAACTGCTCCATAGACTGTTGTGGAGGATGGAGGTTTTGATCAGGGTTTCTCATTGAAGAACAGGGTAGGTGGTGAGAGACAGAGAGAGAAAGAGCATTACATAGCTAAAATCATGCCAAGCCCATTTGAAAGATCATGGTATTTTCCTCTAACAGCTATGATGAAAGAAGATATGAAGATGTTTTCATTAGCTTGTTGAGGACTATTTTATTTTGGGCAGTTTTTAAAAATTCAATGCCTCAGTTGTATATTTGTCCCTTGAAAAGACTTGTGCAGTGAGAAGCACACCCTGCAACTCCCAGCACTGGTCCTCTGCTTTGGGAACTATGGGTTAAGCATTCTAAAGCAGTAGAGTGCAACAGTGCATCATGTGTTCAAGCTGGATTCTCTCCATTGCAGTGGTATGTGCATAGTGAATTGAACTTCAGAGAGAAATTAGGTGCTAGATCCTTTAGCTTACTATAATGGCATGTATGAATAACAAATTGCAAAACAAGCAAGTCTTGAAATTTGTTTTAAGTGTACAGCAGCTTCATGGTATGTGGAATTGCCTGGGAGATTGAGGGTGTGTAGTGCTTTGTAGTGGTTCTTAGGGTGTTTCCTGGTTCTTTTGCAAATTAGCTTTTTTTTTCCCTTGAATTTCTTGAGGATGAATGATCAGATGCAAAACTGACACTAAAAAAAATTAGCCTGCTTTTCACACAGATTGCACAAATACCTAATAAAGTTCAGTTTCTATCTAAATTTGGTCTATTGTTATGACCTGCTTTCTTCCAAAAAGATTGCTCTTTTGATACAACTTACCTCATAATCCAACTGTTCATTTAATATTCAAATGCAGAATTTATTTCATTTGCATATTAACTTAGGTTTTTTTATATTGAACTCCAAGGTAGGACATTCTTGAACTTTAAAGAATGTGTTCAGAGTTTGGGGTTCTTCAATTTCAATTAACAATTTTTATTTTTAAGCAATACTTACTACCATGTGTTGGTGATGAACATCAAACTCCTTGCATCTCAGGTGAGCACTCAGGAAAAGGTTGGCAAGGATGGAATGATGTTCATGTGAAGAATTACTATGTAATTGCTATGTAAGTGACATCTCTTATCTAGAGTAGCTAGAAGGCATGATCTGTGAAACTGTGTGGCATGGGGAGTGAGGAATGTCCTATGCTTACTTTTTCTTGCCTTTTTTAAGTAGCTGCTTTGAGTCATTGCTTCTATTGGCTTTTTCCTTAGGAATAGATATCAGTTTATTCCTAATAAAATATTAGACCTGTCCTTGAGAATGAGAAGCTAGAGAAAATGAGGATGGAGAAAAAAACAGGCAACAGCTGGTAAAAGAAGGAACGTGAGTCGAGAAATGTAAAAACAGGGAAACAAAGGGAGCTCTGAGCAGAATATGGTTTGGGTCTTGTCCACATACTCCCATCCCAGAAAGGGGAGCTGATGAATGCTGGCCAGAGATGCTCTGCCTGAGGAGGTCAAAGTACTACAAGTGTTGGGACATCCTGGATAGCTTCTTCCACCTGGTTGCAGCTTGGTCAGAGCAGTAGAGTCTGATGGTGAGATCTTGCATCGTGTGGAGACTTAGAGAGGAAATGTATAAATGTAAAGATGAACCAAGAGCATCTTAATAAGAGGTTTTGGAGAAGCTGAGGTTGAGCTTGCCATTAATCCCACTTGGGCCATGGCATGCATGTCCACCTTATCCCAGAGGGAGCCAGCTTTCAGGACCCCAGGCAGAGCATTATGGATGTGCTCATATCTTTAATGTATTTTTCCTGACTGGGCTCTGGATTTAGCCCAAAGTACAAGCTGATCCACCTGGCATCGTGCCTCTCCTGATGGTAGGAGATCCCATCCCCTGCTGTCTAGGCAGGGCAAATGGTGAGAAAGTGATGTATGAGGGCATAATGGAATTTTCCAAGATGAGGTGTGAAGATGAACAGGATGCCATGAAGCCTACCAAAATACTGCATGGGAAAGACTTGTATCTCACGGGACAACAGTCTTCTGCTGGGGTTACTCCTGCCTCAGTCTTGTAGTTGAGTTCAGCTCTTACTAGAGAGGCAGAGAGGACACCCCTGACTACCTTCATGCCAGATGCACCAAGATACATTCTGTGGTTTTCTGCCAGAGGTGCCAGGTATACTTGGCACATTGTATAGCTTTAGCCAGTTCTTGTGGGTTTTTTGGGGGGTTGTTGGATTTTTAGTTTGGTTTTGATGTTTTTTGTTTGTTTGGGGTTTTGTTTGTTTGGTTGGTTTTTTGTGGGGTTTTTTTGGGTTGTGGTTTTTTTTTGTTTTTGGGATTTGTTTTTTTTTGTTTTTGTTTTTTTTGTTGTTGTTTTTTTTGTTTGTTTTTTTGTGTTTTTCTTTTTTTTTTAATGGAAGGTGTCTCTAGAAGCTTGGTACTTTCAGGAGCTAAAATGGTATTAGTTATTTACTTCAGAAGAGTTGGGATTTTTTTGGTGGTGGTGGTTTTGGGGATTTGTTTTGTGTTTTCTGCTTTTAAGCAGATGCTTGAAACTGTGCAGTTTATTAAAGAAAAACATCTGCTAAGTAATTGACAGCAGAAATACATAACATAGTTTGGTCAAATAACTTGTTCTTTTCAGTGATGTATGATGATTTGGTTGAATTTTCAAACCAGTTATAGTCCCCATTACTTGTCACTGTTGCTTTAGAATGTTTTTTTCAGGACCTATTTTGGAAGCAATTTTATAGTGTCTGCTGGGCAAGAGTCTTCAGAGTAGAACCTGATTTTTGCTGGTATGATATTTTTGAAAAAAAGCAAAACATGTTTCTACTGTCTTCAGCCTGAGGTTTGAGGCTATAATTATGAACCATTCTTCAACTTGCTGCTTATGCAGTACTTACATGACCAGTTTTCCTTGGCAGTAAAGCTGACTGGAAAAATGCCTGCCCTTATCACCCCTCCTGCTCTGCTCATAGCTACAATTCACTGCTCCTCCTGTGCTGATAGAGCTGTTCAAGGACTGCTCTGTGTCTCACCACAATGGTTAAGACCCTTGCTCCCACCTGGTGCTACTGTTTTAACCCTTTATTTCATGGACCTGTCTTAAAACACCACCCCACCTTGGGCTGGGCTAATACAAAGGAGAAATCCAAAATGGGGAATGGTGTTGCAAGTGGCTTTTGCCATTGAAGAAAACACAGGTTTCACTGAAGGGGAGAAGAAAATGCTACTGTTGCAGGGTGTCAGTATCACCTGTTGGATGTGTTAACATGAGATTTTTTTAATTTGAGGGACTCTTCAGAGCCTTCCCTTGATCCAGAGGTGCTGCTGACTGACTTTGTAGTGCTGTGCATCACCATGCCATTCTCAAATACTATCTGCGAGAGTTGCCCCATTTTTTGCTTACAAATGAGACTAAAATAGTGTTTGTATCATTATAGTTCTGTTAAATGTGATTACCGTCATGGTTGTCAGCACAATTTATTTTGTCAAAGGTATCAAAAAGATCACCAGCTTTCCTTTTCGTATTTTAATTGCTCCAGAATGTACTCAGGTATTTGTTGGGACAAATAAAACTGGAAGATGACTAAAACCTGCACATTCCTCTTAGATATAGCATGTGAGTAAGGAGTAGCAGGAGGAAGAAGAGAGAAACAGAGTTGTGCAGCAGCAGAATGAGAGATGTGAAAGAATCCAATACCAAAGTTAACCTAAATGGTATGGTAATGCTAGAGGTGTAAGCATTGGAAATTTAGTGTGATCTTTGGCAAAAAAAAATTAAGGCATCTCTTGCATTTATCTTTTCTCCAGTTGAACTGTATTCTTGCTTAGCGGTGAAGATACTGATTTTCTGTGGGATGTATTTTTCAGTTAAAGTAAAAATAAAGTTCATAGCCTTACTGTCCCTTCTTTCAAAAATAACTTGTGGTAGTTCTGCCTTTCTTTGTGTGAAAATAATTTCAAACAGAAAATAGTACTTGGCTGGTTTTACACAGTTCTATTCACAACACTATAATTTTCTCCACCAACTAAATTGACTCATTCATTTCCACTAATACATACAAACTTTACTTGTTCTGCTGCCAGTCTAGTTGTTAACAGGACTATCCCAAGACACAGTGGCTGAGAAAACACAGCAGTAGATGTTCAGTATGGAAAGCATGAAAGTGCAGTCCTTTCACATGCAGTCCCTTTGGACCTGGAGACAAATTTTTCACCAGGAGAACTGTCAGCCACTGGAATGATCTCCCCAGGGAAGTAGTGGACTCACCAACAGCAGGACACTTAAGGTTCAGCTGAACAAAGTGCTGGGCCATCTTGTCTAGGGTATGCTTTTGTCAAGAAAGGTTGGACCACATGAGCCCCTAGAGAGGGGTTTGTAGAAAGTGGCTGCAAGCTGGGAAAGAGACAATAGATAGGTATATTTTTAAGAAATAAAGCCAGGATAAGAATTTTGATTCCTCTCAAATGGTCTGAACACAGTGGGATAGTCTCAAGAAGACAAGAGTTATATGAAAGGCATTTTTTATTTCTTGTTGAATGCACATGTAATAGTGAAAAGGAGACATTTAGTGAGGGAAATGTATTTGGGGAAAATGTATGCTTCAGTTGCAAAAGATGGAATATATTCAGTATATGGGTGTAAGCCACAATATTGGCAACTTTCTGAGTCGATGTAATAGTAAATACTGAAGAGGAAAGGTACGAGAAAATTAAGAAGTGGTATTATTAGTCCCTATTAAGTATTTGCTAATGATACAGGTATCAGCTAGAGCATTATAGTATGAAGAGTATTTTTCTCTTCCAAAATACAGAAGTATATTAGTCGCGTGCATTAAAAAAAAAAAAAAAAAAAAGATTTCTTGACATGTCTGTTGGTGTGACTCCTCTTTGGGACACTCCTTTCCCTGCTGAAAAGAGCCCAATGGACCTTCATTGCACTCCGAGGATATGATGAAACAGTAGATCTCCCTATTTGTGATTGCATCAAGAACTATTCAATAAAAGGTAGCATTAAATTTTTTCTGGTGTTTCATCACATGGCAGAGTGTATTCTCTCATGAACGATTAAACTGCAGATGCTGCTGACATCTGTTATTGTTTGGGAGGTTCTCATTTCTTTGTGTGGTTGCAGGAGGGTTATCTGAATCAGAATTACTTTCCTGCTGCAGCAGCATCAACCTTGCAGTATTTTATGAGACAATATGTAACCACAACAAAACCAGTATTTCATTTTTATAGATGTTCTTACTGAGGTGGTTTTGTGGTCCAAATACAGAGTAATTGTCACAGATTGGGTAATTTACAACTGAACTTAGAGGACTGCAATGTGAAGTACCAAAATACTGCGCTTAGTTAGACATCATTGCTGTTTAAAAAGTACTTCCAGCTGATCATTCTGTTCAAGTACTTCTTCACTGGTAATAGTGTTTAAGAAGGAATGGCAAAATTAGAACAGTTTTGAAAGATGACCTACAAGCAGATATAAATGTGCCCCTTGAAATTTTTACAATTTAAGAAGGCAAAAATATAGTCCTAACAGTAGCCTAACATTTATAGATGCTTTATACTGAAGTATGCATACTTGATGTATAGATGGAATTCATTTAACTGAAGAAAGAAAAGCTCTGAACAAGGGCAAGAAAAAATTTTCCTACCATCACCACTAATGGTGATGATTTTTCAGGTTGGAGAAAGTGAGAAGAAGCATAAGAGTTTTAATACAACAAATATAATTATGCTGTAGGCACGATCATTGTTTGTAAACATTTTATTGTATTTTGACAATGATGATGTTGGTGAGACATGCATTGGAATTGAAGTTAGGAAAATGTGAGGAAACAGTAGTTAATATTTCAACAGTTGCATTTTAAAGCATTCATGGTAGTAGTTTAAAATTCTGTAATACATATTAATATTCTGTAGACATTGTATGTGACATACTACAGGAAAGCAGGTATCAGTTCATCTTTTTACTGGTGAAGGCACAAAAGAGTGGAGATGATAGCCAGCTCTTGTCCTATTCCCATCTTAGCCACCAATTTTGATAAAGTGGCCAAAATAAGAGGCCTATTTCAAGAGAAAGTCTTTTAATACATTGTGGGGAAATTTTTTAAGCAAATGTATTTGATTCATTTAAATAAAAGGAAATAAAGTGTATTGGAAATATTTATCCTCTTAGATTTTTTTTTTATTTTTCCATTTAAATCTCAGAATGTGTGGGTCATACTGCTATTCCAAGTAGCACTAATTTTGATCTGAAAATAATTATATGTATGAAGCCCCCTGTAAATAGGCCATAAATCATTTGCAGTCTATGATGATGGTGTGGTAGTAATGTTTTGAACTTGGATGTCTGGTTAAGGGTAGAAAAACTGGGACATTTGTGTTTAAAGTTGATTTTTTAAAATTAAGCCATTAATAGGTAAGGGATCTGCTTTTCTTTGGTTGTTCTATTGGCACATACTAGCATGGTGCAATTAACATTTTTTCTTACATTAATGAATGTTTTAACCTCTTAACAAGAGCATTTTTAAGAAGACTTTCACTTTAAGAGACTGAAAATCTTTTTGAAGTGAAATCTTATATTCTGGTCCTCTGTTACACAAGGCAAGTACAGCATTTTCATTAATTCAAGCTACATGTTGCAGTATTACTTGTTGATTTATTAAGAAAGAGAATCTAGCTTAGGAACAAATTAATTTATGAGGATCAAGACAGTTTGTCTTAATTCAGTGTTTCTATTTTAGTACATGTAACAACATAAGAGATGTATCTTCTGTGCTGTATTTTCTTCACATTCTTTTCATTGAGTGATTTTAATGACAAACATTGCTAGGATTCTCACTAAAAGAAAATATTTTCTTGCCAGCCAATGTTTATACACCATGCATCTGTCTTCTGTTTGTCTTTTGTCTTCTAAAGTCTGATATAGAAAGTATTTTGAGCTAGTGAGATTGTCATTGTTAATGAACTTTACCCCTCAAATCCTGCACCTGTCCAAGTAATATTTAAAAAAGAAAAAGGACGTGTACATCTTGTTGAAACAAGGTGCCATGGGGTGTTTTTTAACACCTTGTGTTTCAAGAATATATTTTAATCTCATATTACAGGATAATTAATAGTATTGTTTTAAGTAGTAGACAGTGATGACTATTGCAGATTAAAAACTATGTATTTTAATATTTTTAGCTACTCAATGTTAGTTTAATTTTGCTTTGCTTAGAAGTAAAAGTTATATTATTTCAGTGTTGTTTTCAGTATCTTACTTTCCTTGTTAAGAGGAGAATTATTCAAACACTTCTTACACTGTCCTTTCTTATCACATTTGTGGTATTATGGGCTGGGTAGATGAAGACTGGAAATGCAACTTTCCTATTCCTGGTAAATAAACCAGAAAGTCCACCAAGACTCAAACCAGCCAAACTGATGTTTTCAAAATAAAAAACCAGGCAGCTCACCAGTGGAATATTTCAGGGAGGAGAACCTATGTACCTGTATTTTATTTGGGGAAGATGAGTGTGTGTTGTTTTTGAGAGGAGTCAAAGACACAGCAAGAATACCCCAGATAGAGTCTGAGCAAATAGTGGAAGACGGCCTGTGAAAAACACAGCCAGGCACTTTTTGACCAAGTATGGCTAAAGAAAACTTGTTATGGACTTCTCGCCTTCTTTTCTTTGTATAGGTAGATTTTTATACATTCTTTGTAAATACCCGGGGTTGAATCAAGATAATCTGCAGAGCAGCATTTCACTTATTTCTGTTCAAGTGATGAGTGGGTGACGGAAACAGGTAACCTGTTCGGGTCAAGTAGGTGACAATGTGCATTTGTGTAAGGAGCATGGGTTTTGTTGGTTTTTTCTTGACTGGCAGAGCTGTAATGACATGTACTGTCCAAAGGTTCTTTTGCTGTGTTACTTACTTCATTTTATGGTTTAGTGTTTCTATCAACAGGCTGAGATGGGACTTTTCAGGTGATACATAATTTTCCTTTCCTGGGCAGTAAAACATCAGTATATGCTTTCTCTACAGAAACAGCTTCTCAGAGTTCGTGATCACATACCACCAGACATAAAGCATGCCACTTTATTTTGCAAAACTGATGCTCTCTTGCTGTTAAGAAAGTTTGTAATTCTTGTGTAAATTTGTAAGCTTTAAAAAAATTCTGGTGAAACTATTCCAGTTCTGTCAGGCCCCTATTGTCCATAATAAAGAGTCATCCTAAAATGAATTTTTATGGTTATAAAAAAAGCTCTTGAAACAATTAAAGGATTCCTTGCTCAGGCAAATTAAAATCAGTCTCATGATGGGGGCAGGGGAAAAGGGTTTTGTTAAGGAATTGAACTTATTTCCCTCATTTCTATGTATACTTCTTATGAGTCCTATTGAACTTCTTCCAGCTGTAATTAACATACACGCAGAGCCCCTCTGCTTCTTCATTACGCCTTTTTCCCAAGCTGTTGAAGGTCTATATGAAAGTTATTTGATTTGTTACTAAAAGTTAACCAATGCAGTGGGTAGAAAATAAAATAAAGCCTCATTTTCCTCCCTGCTTGTTTTCTTCCTGTTCTAATAGTTTTTATTTCTTCTTTGTGAAATAGGCACTCTATTTCATCATCCTGGGGATAAAAAAGCAGGAGTACCTACAGCTGAAAATCATATGGTTTAAGTAACTTGTCACATAACAAGGATAGTGTCTACTCTTCAAGGATGGTATTTAGTAGCCTTTGGCAGCAGCTTGTCTTGATGCTGCTAAAGGCTACTTCATCCTGCTTCCAGAGTTCTGTAGGTCTTTCCAAAGGAGCTCAACTGATACATTTCCTTCACTGCCTGATCCTTATTGAGTGCCAGGGTAGTTCCATACATTGTTCTGCAGGAAGTACCAGTCTGTGGAAAATTGAATACATGCCTGTATCTGTTGTTACAAAGAATGTGTAAACAAGGGCCATGCAGAGGTTATGAAAAGAATACTAATTCTGATTTTTTTAATGCCTTTGAATGCCAAAATGTGAAATATAAATCATGTCTTTAAGAAATAGTTTTCTGTTTAAGTTATGTAGACAAGTACTTGTTTGTATGGTTTGATTTGTAAACATCTTCCTATGAAAAGGCAGTAAATTTTACTACTCAGTTATTGTCTTTATTCATAAATAGTCATAATTAGTATGAGAATAGATTGATAGTGATTTAGCTGATTTTATCCAGTATCACTGGAATTCCTGATTATTATGTTTAGAATGCACAATAAAGCTAAGAGGTCATATGGTAGCTTTTTCACTGACATGGTTTGTAGTTTGCATATTTTTATGTTCAAGTTAGAGGAATTTATTTAAAATTTTGGGAAGAAATCAATTTGTATAAATATTATATCAAGTTTAAGACAGTCAATTTGGGATCATAAGAAAGGAATAGGTGTTGTGATAAGCCTTTGCTTGTGATAAGTTCCTTTCGGGAACTCTTAGGGAGTTCTTTTTTCTAAACTCAGAAGTACTCCTAAAAATCTCGTTAGAAGCCCACCCATCAGTGTTTTGTAGGAATAGCAGAAATGTGTCATGCTCTAGTATCACGCTATGAAAACTGTTTGTAGATACTGTTCAGCTCTTATCCGAGGTCAAACTGCAGTATTTGTTGACCTTCCTACTTAGGCTTGGTGCACTGAAAATCTGGGCTGTTAAACTTGAGAGTCATATGATTGTTTAAATCCTTACTTCTCATTCGCGATGTTCCAGAAAAACAAGGCAGAGGCAATGCAATCAGGCTTAACACTCCTATTGCTTTTAACCATTTCTGAATTTCTGTTAGGAAAAACATAGGGAAAATAACAGGGAAATTGTTTTGGGAAAATAATTAGCTTTTGAAATTAGTTGGCACTATTAAACACCTTTCATCTGTAAACTGGCAAATAACTGCAAATATTAATTTAACAATTAATTCTTTAGAAGACCTAGGCATATGGCAATACAGTAAAGTGACTTCTTATAATTACCCTAGGCTTGTAGTAACACTTCTAGTAACTTAAAGTAACATGTATCTTCATTTTTTGCCAGTCATACATCTAAATTGGCAGTCTGTTACACAGAGAAAACTATACCTTATTTTATGGCAATTAGTATATCAATTTACTTCACGTTCTCAAAGTGCTTATTAATTTTAGCTCAAAATAGATCAAATGTACCACATGTGACTGCTGTATCATAATACTACATTTCTATTTTTAAACCTAAATGGACTCTGGGAAAGTACTTTGCAAACTTTTGGCTTCTATTGCAGAGCAGGTTTCCCATGTGTTCCTGCATAAAGTGCCTCCTAATGGGGTCCTGGAATAGCCGTTCGTCTTTCTGGCCATGTTTCAAGCTTTTATGTTTGTTAATTTAAAAAGCCTGAAATAAAGTCAGGTGAATTGTGTAAATTCTTCTTCAAAATAAGCAAGCTGGGGAAACTTCATCTTCTTCATTTCAGTCCTGAAAATGTTCAGATACTGCAAGGGAAAATTAAATGTATGCTGGAAGTCATGAGCTCAGAATCATATTAATAGTATTTTATTTTGAAATTGTTTTCTCTGTGAACTTACATTCAGCATCAAAGAATAAACATTTGCTTCCCTGTAAGTGACAGGCTTTTCAAAACTTATTAATCTCTTATTAAAAACAAGTCTTGTATTAAAAATATGCCAACTATTGGAAAGCAAACAGTCTTTACCTTTCTTACTCTGCAGTTGTGGAGTCATGGCTCAGAAATTATGTTTAGGTTAATATTTATTTTGTAATGGCCATTCGGGATCTCTTTATCCTCACTGTACATGGTCCAAGTTAAATGTTAGATCTCACCTCACCAAACCATCACAGTCATGAAAATGGATAGAGTCACCAAGGCAATAAAGAATTTTAGTAATTTCTAGGTTGAAGGAAGCTGTAGAATGCAACAGATGAGTCTTAGGAGAGCAGGTAAACTGTCACTAAACTGTTGGTTCCATGGCTCTGTCAGAGCATGCAGTGGTGTTGTACACTGATTCTAGTTGGGGTTCTGAGCATAAATGTGTGTAATTGCCACTTGTAATAATTCAGTCTGACAGTTACAAAGACAAAAATACCAATGACAAGCAGCACCATAGATACCAATATTTAACCACATCATAAAGGAATATTAATTTTTTTTGCAGTCTGAACTGCATCATAATTTGGGGTCCAGGGGAGTACCCTTAGGTGATCCATGCAATCCATGATAAACTTTGGATGTTTTGATAGCTTACCCTGCAAGCCAAGGAGTAGAAGTGCTTCTCTGAAGTCACTTCTCATGCTGCAGTCTTTGCTCTGGCTGAAGAGATCGCACCCTAAGGTCAGATTTTTTTTTTATTATTATTATTTCATATGAAGACATCAACATATTAATGATGCTGCAGCCATTAAGTTTTACAGCTTAAATGTCTCAACCAGTATCTGTAGCAACATCAGATAAAAATGAAGGCTAGCAAAACAAGATCTAGCAAACTTTAGTGTTTGAGGAGTCCATTTGTTTAGCATGCCCAAAGTGTATCTGTAGTTTGTTATTCATTTCCTAAGTCAGTTAGAGCCAAGTCATAAGCCGCTAAAATACTGAAGAATATTGAAGAAGTGGATGTTTCATCTTTCCTTTATAACCAGTTTGCACTCAGTAACTAAATTAAGCTTCCATTTTAGTTTGAGAACTGAAAAGAGTTGAGATAATAAGATTGTGTTAAATCAGTTTTTGGCCTTTGACCTTCTAAAATGAATGTCTAAAAGAGAATTAAGGGTGAAGTTGTATAGAGATATGGAGTATTGTCCTTTAAATTTAAAGGGCTGAAAAACTGGTGCAGCAAGGGGTTAGGCTATTTTCTTCTCCATGTACAGTGATAGGGCAGACCGTTTTATCTAGAAAAATTTTGGCTACGCTACACTCTTGGAGGCTTGCATTGTACAACTTTATTTTTTAATAATATGAGAGTGTAAAACTCTTCTAATTGTTTGAGACTATTGGTGAAGATGCCTTTTCCTGTTCTGTGACGTACCCTCAAACTCAGGTTTTGTCTTCATTCACCATAGTGGTTTCAGATGCAGAGCCCTCACTCTGTCCTTCCTTAGCTCCTTGTTTCAGTTTTACCTCTGCCTTGTGCCAGCTCCCTAATGCAGTCTTGCATCAGTTCTCAGTTCTTTGCCTGTTACCCCTTCCTCTGATTTTTTTTTTTTTTTTTTGCCTTTTCTTCCCCCAGTTCTGTTGTGAAATTCTAATTTTTGACCATGTTGGTGATGTTCTGGTATATTGTAATATTGTTGTGTTCCCTATGCTTGTGTCATAGTTGTTCCTGAAGTGGACACTTACTGGCAGAGAAAATAATATTTTAATTTTAAGCTGTGTTGTAATGGCTCACTAATTAGTTGTAAGCAAAGAAGCAAATATAATTTCCTTTATCTTTCATATTTTAACCTGTTTTAGCAATAATTAAAGTTGCTGGTGTAAATATGTCTTGAAAATATCTATTTCACTCAGTATGTTTTCTTAGGAGGCCTTAATTTGGGGTTTATTTGATTTAAGACAAAAATCAGACTTTATTAAATGTGTTGTTTTTATGTGTACTTATAATTCTGTTAATTTTTAATATGTCAGCCAATTTATGTTGTTTACTGTCAAAAGTGTGATATTAACCCATCTTCTTGTCTGATGCAAAAAAAAAATTAACAGTGTTTGAACTTGAGGATGCCAATTTAAGCATGAAACAGCAAAATAAGTCTTATTTTTAATTTAAACAAAAAACAGTCAATTTTATTTGAAATTGTTTCCGTGTGTATGGCTGAGTTTTCTGTTGAATTTCAGGCTACCAATTATTTTTAGACTACATAAATTAATGAGAACAGATGGAATGTATGATTAGAAATTTTGGCATATTGAGCAGTCAGGCTGAACTGAAAAATACTTTTATGTATAATATGTGGAACAAAATTATATCAAAGAGGTATTTGCAAAAGCAGAGGTGCAAAAGAATTCTGTGAAGAATGGCGGAGAGAACATCTGAGCTCAGCCTCCACAGCACACTGCCCAGGACAAGAGTAAGTGGCCTCTTGTCTTGCAGGTGGCTGTGTCCAGTCCTGTGTCTGGTAATTGTGTCTCTAGATGTGTGTTCACTCTTTTAAGGGAGTGAAACACTTCCAACAAAAACTGTCCAAATGAGAGGAAGGAGGAGGGGAAGTTTTTCAGAATACTGTGTAATGTATATATTCATGTAATGATGTTCATATATGATTTTCAGAATTAAAATATTTACCTAGAGACATGAATTGCATTTTTAATAGTATTGAGAAGAATTTGTCTTTGTAGAAAAGGAGAAGAGTTAAAGGTTCACGCTGAATTTCCCTCCCTGCTATTTTTATACCTATTCTAGTTGACTGCAAACATTTTGTAATTAGGGTTGTTAGTTATGGTTTTGTTTGCAGTTCTTCTGAAAGTATGTTTTTCCTATCTATATTCCTTGAGCTGGTTGCTTTAAGTAGAACAAAATTTGTACCCAGAATATCAACATTTCTTTCCTGTTTCTTAGAGTAAGTATATATGTACCATTTTTCCTCAGAGCAAGGAAGGAAGATAAGCTTGGTGTTTCAACATGAATAGCAATGAGACTGCAAGTTTTCCAGCAAAGCGTAAATGCATTGTTAGCCTTGCACAACTTTGCAGAAAAATCATGTATCAGCAGTGTTTTCAAAAACTGCAATAATACTTTGCCTTATTTGGCTCATAAATGAAGCTGTTATTTTCTTCTGAAAGTGTCAACTTCACGGAGACAAAGGAATGCAAATGCCATATGTTACCTAATATAATATGTAAGCTCTCATTTTCACTTCAGATAAGTATTCATTTAGGCTTTTATTTCTTGTAGTTTAAGTGCTGGGCCTTTTTTTTTTCTCTTTTTTTTTTTTTTTTTTTTTTTTTTTAGAAGGGGGCTGGCTCCCAGTGAAACATGTTTGTTCTTCCAGGAGGAAGAAATGAAGCCTCTGGCTAGTTACAAACTTTTAAGCATTTTTTCTCAAAATGGTTCAAGTAAATTAAGATAAAAGCTCAAGAGATGTCTTCCAGCTCTTCTAAATTAGAGAGATTTTTATTTCCCAGAAATAAGGGCCTGTATGATGCTATCATGAGATAGACTTCACCCATTCAAAATAGGAATAGTCAAAATATTTTCTTTATTTTGGAGTAATCCTGATTAGGATGGCCTACCCTATGATGTAACCACTGCCAGATGAAGGATGACATTCCCAGTTATTAGCAGGAAGGCCCCAGATGGTGAAGCCTGTTTGGCAAAGGATCTGCTCTCCCTGTGTGCAGTCTGCAGTGGAGGTGGGCGCTGAAGCACACGGTGGTACACAAGAGTCACAGCATCCTTGTTCAGGAGGGTATGGGGTTGATTGTCACTGCTTTGAGAAGATGCTTTTAGTGGCAATTCACAGTATGAAGTACAGGGATTTTCAGAATGCATTTTTAATTACTCTTTGTTCTTATTTCTCTTTAAAGAAAATTAAAGGTAAATACAATTTCAACTAATAGATGTTCTTGTATCTAATTAAAAAGTAGCTTCGAGGCGATTTACTATGGTTAACCTGTCAGTTAAAAGTTTATATTACACTTAATTTTAAATTATTTCTTTATTTTATTTAAATAGTGTTACCTTGGAAAATTCTTATTCTTTGTGAAATCTAATGGAGTGAGCTGTATTACAGGTAGCCAGCATAATGAAAACCTGTTTCTTATAAAGAAAATATTTGCTTTTTAAACAAAATGCAGAATTGTTAAACTTCTCAGAATAAAAATGTTATGTATTATCAAGCACTCATTTTCCACTAAAAATAAAATATGTTCAGCACAGCTTGTAACTTATTCTCTATAAGCTGGTGAAGGAATCGCTACTTTCTTTTGATCTTTTTTAAAAAAATCTTTGATCATGCTGCTTTGAAAGGGAAAATACAATTGAGAGGTTGAGGATACAGTATTAAGGAATTATATCTTTGATGACATTCATATTGCATGTGGAGCTAGCATGCCATGTGAATTGTTTGACTTTGTTCAAACAATTGTTCAGAGAATTACAAAGATTGGTGTGTTTTATCCACAAAAAGAGAAAAGAAACACTACGCATTTAATCTGTAGTGTTTCTGTAGTGGAAAGTGCCTCCTGCTTTCCTGTGCTTTAAAACAAACATAAAACCAAATTAAATATACTTGTAGTTATGTATTTATCTCATTCTTTTTAAATAGAAGAGTGAAAGATACCTTTAAACCATTCTACCTGTCCAAGCTTCAGTTGTTTTGGCATTTGTTGTAAAGTAACAACTTGGGAATGCCACAAGGTAATGTGGACTGAGAAGCCAAGTGCTTGTTGCTTACTGGTAAACACATTTCATAAATAGCGAAAGGCAAATGTTTAATTTTAAGAATTTTTTTAAACTTAGATAATTATTTCTGTTATATTCAAATGTAAATGCTATTTAAGATTATATTCAGACTAATAATAAACAATACACCTCATGTTAAATAAAATCTATATAAATTAGAGTTTTTTAAATAAAACCCATCACAAATAAGGAAAAAAGTATGATCTGTGATCTTCATTGCTGCTTCACTAAGAAAAATAGCCAATAATTAGAAGGTTAGTGTGTAAATTATTTTCCCTCTAAAAATCTGAGATATTCAGTTGTGTTTATACAACACATTACAAATGAATGCCTGTGTACTTCTAAAGTTTTCTGTTCAGTGTTATAGTTTTTGTGCCTCATGCTTTGTTTGGTCTTAAACCAACAGATGGCATTTGTTACTTCATTTAAATGCAGACTAACATATATTTTGTAAACATAGTGTAATTAACCTCAGTATATAGAGAAATCTTGTTTTCTGAGCTATGCTTCTGATGCCTCTGCAGTTGTGCAAGTTCCTGTAGTTGAGATCCCACTCACTTAGCACAAGATGTCTTATTTGAACTCTGAAATGTGAACCTCTTACACGTTCTACAGCCTCTTGTCCTGTGGCCAGCAGCATCCCCTCTACTTTTCAGGGTTTAATGCCCATATTCCACTCTAGCAGCTGTGGGGGACAGTGAGTGCTTCACTTGTTCCTCTGTTTTGTGGGGTATCTGAAGCTGGGCAGACTGGTGAGAGAGGAGGGAGCAGGACCCTCTAGGGCAGTCTGCTGAGGCACTGGAATACAGGGGCTGTGTAGTGGTGAGCGCATCTCTGCAGCACTTGGCCAAATGTTTTGTACTTCAGACTGTACTTTATGGAAGCCACTACTGTATTCTAGTTTGCACTCTCTACTCTTTCAGTCTATGAAAAAGCACTATCCCTTTTAATAGAGTTACTTTGGGTTTGCTTTCTTATTTAGATATTTTCCTAATTGAATCTAAATGTCATGTAATCAAGGAATGCTCCAGTTTTGGAGGAAAACAAAGGTATGAATTTAAAATACTTAGCTCAAGGTAGAGTCATTCAGTTTGGGTTATTTTTTTCCCCTAGGAAGTATGCTGGTGATTTAAAATGCAGATTGACTTCCTGAAAGTGTTGCTAAAATGTCTCTGGTTACTCTAGTATTTAGCATTCTGGTCTTTTACTGTGCAGTACAGATCTGATAGTGAAGTGTATCTGCTAATATAATGAATAATTTTTGCCTACAAGACTTCTGTTTAGGTGAACATTTTACTGCTGTCCTTTCACTTTTCACAGGATATTTCACAGGATAATGTCCTCCCATTATCCTGCATCAAAAACTATCTATAAATATGACTCCAGATCTCTGAGGGTTAATAATAATTTGTTATGTGTAGCACTCTGATTCAGGACACATAATGCTTAATGTGTCCTAGGAAGGGGTTTTTGAACATAAGTGTGCCTCATATGGGGCAGTTCCTTTCAAGTTCCTTTAGCTAAGTAGCTAAACCAAGGAAGGATAGACCAAACCTGTAGATTTTGCAAAAAGGAGAGCTCCTCTACCCAAAGCTTCCTGTAGCCAAGATCCTCTCCACAGCAGCTTTGCATGTGCAGGAGCCTTTATGGTTCCTGTGAGAGCCAGATCTTCAGCATCCTTGTTCTGATGGAGAATGGCCAGGATGGAAGCAGGGAGCTTCTCCTTGAGCCCAGTCAGATACTGAGCAAAATGTCTGCATGGTTCTTCTAATTCAAGGACTTCGTCTTACTCATTTTGGATCAATAACCCATTAATGCTCAATATTAATCAACAGTAGTGACTAGTTTGATGTAAATTAAATGGACTAAAACCTTTATTTACTGTTAGGTTTTTCAGAGAAGCAGATCAACTGAGTTCATGCTAAATTGCTTCACAATTTAACCTTGGATTTTAATTTTTAAAGTCCATATACTTATATGTTTTTTCTAGACCTCATTGGTTCAAAAGCAGAAACAGCTTACTCCTGGCAGAGTGCTATTTTGTATAAATACAACAAAAACCACTTGCATAGGTACTTTCTCTTTTGCTGCAAAGTAACTGTACAAAACTTCTGATTGGCTGTCAAGCTGTCATGAATTGTGCTAGCAAGTAACTACAGAAGGTTATTTGAGCAGTGTGTGATTTGGAAGGGCACGGACACCGAGCAGATTTCACCAGTACTTTCAGATCTCCTGTACTTAGCTGAAAGCAGCTGTTTCAAAGATGGTTCCTGGCTAACCTTTGTTTTACTGTGGAGCAATTGTGTAATTTTTATTCACGTTCTGCCAATGTTGATCTTGCAGTCTGAAATGTCGTGTTGGCCGGTGTCAGTGAGCACAGCACCTAGAAGGAAGCTGTGAGACAAGCATAGAACAAGGCGATGTCTTAGGAGACAAATCCACTTGTCTTTGGCAAATTTGGCCATTTTGTTAAGATTTGCCTTTTGTATCGAGAGAGTTCTCTGTCCCCTTCTTGTCAGTGCTAGATTTGGGACTGTGACCACAAGGTATTTGATTTCAAAAAGACCAGATAATGTGTTGGTAGAAATGAGGAAACTTGATCTGCTGCCATGGTATGTGTCTAGAACACATATGTGAATCACAACATCTTACATGATGAATTTGTCAAATTGTGACAAGAAAACTGATGGGAAGAGTAAGAACTGTTAGCTTACATATGAAAAATCAGATGCTGAATTTGACATTTTTATTTCTTTTTTTACTCCAAGTTCTCATTTCTTTTTTTTATTCATTTTGTATGATCATGGTTAACAAGCAAATAATGCTGTTTGACCATGTGAGCTTAAATTAATGCTTCCTGATGAGAAGGTATTAAATGTGTGCTGCAGTTAAACTGGTGTACAGTAGATGCCAGTAGAGACCTATGGAGTCAAAATAGAAATATGACTAGAGTTTCCATAGCAACAACTTCCTCCTGGCGGTCCTATTTATAGCAGTGCTGCAGTCCCAGCCTCAGTGCAGCTCTCGGAGGGACTCTCTAGGAAGGGTTAACCTTGTTAGAAAAAATGTAGGCAGAGAGGCACACTAAACCTGTATGGGTTTGCTTTCTTGTGGTTTATTAATCAGGGAGGTTACTGATTGTGTTTATTTTCTTTATGTATGTTTTGAAAAATCTTTGTTTCAAAATGGAGAGCCATTAAAGCTGTAAGCTGTGAGCAAATACTGCTCCTCCTTCCGTGTGTTTAAGAAGAAATGCAACCCAGTGGAATAGCGCTGGATGTACAGTGAAAATCAAAACACATCTGCTTTTTCAAGGGCCTTTTTTTGTCTCTCTACCCATAATTCCTTCTGAAATATGCATGCCTGGCAAGACTCAAAATGGATTGTGTTCAATTACATAATTTCGGATTAAAATGTAGGGGGTTTTTAGTTACAAAAGGGCTATCTGTATACTTTGTTTTACATCCTTTTCTCTCAAGGTTTATCTAACAGCTAGAAAAATACCACACATATTGCCTAAGGCTTATAGCACAGACACTCTAGTTTTTTTGTATATATCGTAAAAAAATTGAGAGTCATTAAATGCTTAGAAACTTTTATTTTTTAATTCAAAATTAGACATTTAAATTATTTTCTTTTTATGAAATGTGTTGGCTGCGTCTTTCAACTTAAAAATACTTTATTGGTCAGTAAGAGACCAGCAAAATTTGGCAAGATCCCCAAGCTCTTAAAAATGGAGGATCTCTCACTAACACTTTGTATCAAGTAATTGCTCATTCCTTTTGTAATAAATAATAAATGCTGAAGTTGGATTTTCATCTTTCATTCTTGAAATAACTGATGCATAAAGGAGAAAATGTGTTTCACCAAGTCATCAATTTTTAAAGCAAATAAACTTTCTTTAACCTCTAGGAAAAATAAGTTCTTTATTAGTCATTTATAAGGTTTAAGTTATTTTTTCCATTGATTACCAAAAAAATATGCAGAAAATGTTGCAGTATGTCTCTTTAATACAAATAGAGGCCTCTGAAAAAAAGAAATATTTCAATTTAAAATAATATGTTTCATATTTAAAAGAAGATAGAAAATAGTGGTTTTATTTAGAGAAATAGAACATGAAACCAGAAAAATACAGCTTCAATATATGGAATTAAAGCCTAAATTTTATTTAGCTGTAGGTGATCTGAAATTTGGTTTGTATTGTAAACGCATTTTTCTACATCCTGTCAAGGAATAGATTTACTTGTCTTAAAAACTCTTGTTCTTGATTGCAAGATTCTCAGGGTTAACCTTCATTAAACATTAGAGAATGGTGTTATTTGTACAGTCCTGCTTTGCCTGAATATAGAAAAATGCACACATTATCCTTTAAAAATATTTCTAACGATTTCCAAGTAAAGTTACAACACATGGTAACATGCTGTTACTCAACCATCTGGGTCCTTTGAGGAGAGGAGTGTTCTCTTAGTCTTAATCCTGCATTTTTAAGGCTTGACTGGTACAGTAGAGTTTCTTCTTAGAAATTGAGAAATATTGTTTTAGCAGAGATTATTAAAAATAAATTGCCCATGTAGCTACCTGGTAGATTCTTTTTTCAGCAAGGAGCTGGAAGATCTGTGGCTGGGTTATAGTGCTGTGTGTCACAACATGCCACAGGGCATCTGCCCAACCAATAGGTTGGCATCAGGAAAAGTGTAAATGGCTTTGTTGCCTTTATCAGCTTAGAGGACCACTGTGTTAACCCTTGTCCTTGGGCTAACACCTCGTGATGTTGCTTTTTATAAAATTGTGGGAGCATTTTTGCTGAAACACTGTTTATCAAAATACCAGAATTTGCACATGCAGTGTTCAAATTCAGAGTTGAATGTTTCAGTTTTATGTTACTTGTTTAATGTTACTGCTCTGAGTTTTTGAATTTGTTTTAAAATTTTGCCAAGATTTGATGGTCAGAAGATAGCAAAAATAAAATTTCTAAAGAAAATTAACATTTTGGTGTTGACTTTGGCTGCAAGAAATTGGAAGTTTGTTATCTCTTGCAGAACAGGAATGTCAGACTCTTTCTTGCATTCTGTTCTTCCTGTATAGCAAATAATTTACTTGCTGTAATAATTAATTGGAAGATCAGCGTGCCAATAAGGTGAAAGATTAAGTAAACGGAAATAGGGATTTCCACCTTTAAAAATCATGGACTTCATTTGAAGACATTGAAAGCCATGTGAGATGTAGGTCTGCACAGTAGTTTTGTCACTGGACAATGCCAATCAATGCCAGGAATTTCCTAGATTAGGAAAGTGTATTTCCTAATCTGTCTGTGAAAATGTGACCAGTGCTTTCTTTTCATGTTTTATATGTGCAGAAACTTCTGTAACTGTACACTGGCAGTAATTCATAAAATTCTGGCAAATTCACGCTTTCTCTTAGGATTTCTTCTAAGAATTCCTTTTTGGTAACGTGTTTTCACTTGAACCACTTACTTCTGTGATGTCAGAGTATGAGTGTTTATGATTCTTATTTTTGGCCCCTGCCTGAAGTATCCAGGCTGGACATTTGGGTGCATTGAGAGCCCTGAATTCTGATGGGCAGAGTTGCTCTGTGGTAGTTTCCACATCTCTCCATGGACTCGACATGGCTGGCAAACTGGATCTTATGTAATGTGAATTTTGTAAATTACTGTCTTTCAGATCAGGGAAACAAAAAGGTTTAGTTGAAGACCTGTGTGAAAGATAAGACAACAGTAGTGTAACAGCTCAGAACCATGGGAGACCAGAGAGACAAGATAAGCAATACATTGTACCGGGTAGCTTTGTTTACTGGAGAAAACAGCCAAGGTTAGAGAGAATAGGAGTCTCTTGGAAAGATTCTCTCAGTGCCCAAGGACTTATGGTGAGCTACAGAGGGAGCACATCTGTACAATTCCAGAGAGGCTCTTCAGCTTCAGAAAGATCACCCTGCAGGGAATAAGCATCTTGATGTTGTCTTAAATATTTTTTATATTGTTGTGTGGGAGGTGCATGGCCTTACTCTGTTTTAATGTGTTGGGTTATATATGGCATGTAATAGATCCCTTCTGCCTATTTGTGACCCCTGGTAAGACAAACAGATCCTCATGATCTTCACTACCTCTTGTTTCTGGCAGCAGAGCCTTGAACCAATGGGATGTTGTGGATGTCATAATTGGTCTTGGAACAGAGCAGGTGAAAAGCTGGAAGGCATGAGGTGGCATCCAGGGAAGGTTGCAGCACCAGACCCTGATGGAGGAGCAGCCTGGTCACCGCTGTGATAGCTGATGCTCAACCAAATTAGCAGATGGCTGCGCAGAATGTAGGCATTTATACAGTTGATTCCAAATTTTGACCAGGGGCTGGAGAAAGAAGTTACTTTTCCAGAGTATCTGGAGCCTGCAAGCACAGGGCATTCCTGGGCTTTGTGTAGAGTCTAGAAATGTAATATGTTGTGCTGGCCGAGGCCAATCACAAGTGTAGCAGTGCCCATAAGGAAGAATGTAGCCAAATTTGTAAAATCTGTCTGTTGGCATTTTTATTGTTTTATCATTGTCATGGGCAGTTTGTCAGCATGAGGGTTTTTTTCTGAGGCACAGGGCTGTTATGAAATGGTTATATAATGTCCAAGGGTGGGTATTTGCTGACATTTGAAAACCATGCAGTGAGATATATGGTGGTGAAAAATGAGAGGTATGTCTTTAACACGTGTTGACTGTAAGACAGGAGACAGATTGTGGAAAATATATTTCAATCTTTCTTAAGAATAGCCTAAAGTTTTAAAAAGCCACATTGTAGATGTTCCAAAATAAATGTGTTTCCATTTTCACAAAAACGAATATTTAATATTACCCATTGTAAGCATGCAAAATTACATAATTTGCCAATAATTATAGTGCTAAATACAGCTTTCAGTTTCTTTTCCTTATATTTTGTGCCATTAAAAGTTACATTTTCCAGACTTACTCCACAGTTGAAAATACTAAGATTTCTTGTAAAAGAATGAAATCAGCAAAAAGTTAAATGTGTTTGGTTCATTTGCGGAAGTAGAACCCAGTTTGAAAAAGTACAGTGCAGTTGTGTTTGAATGTGCAATTCGACTTCGTCACCGATTTTATCCACAAAGGAGGAAAATAATACGGTTTTTCTTCCTCCAGTATTAAAATAAGTTTGTTCAGTAGTGTTTGCCAGTAACTTCCTTGCTTAGAAAGTTGATTAGTTGAAAGCATGAGATTACTAAAGATTAGATTCCAGCTGGTTATGTTTGCTGTGATGATGTGGTACTCCATCTTAATAACAGGGGAGGAACTGCAGAATAGTTACTTTGGTTTTTTTCACGTGTGGTTGTGGTAAATGAAAAAAATAATTATCTACTTTCTGATCTTTACTTCTGAACAGGTTGTTCATAGTACTCTAACATAAAATGTATGCTTAAGTATGAAGTGTAATGCATAAAAAAGCTATGAGAACATATACTAGAGAAATTATTGCTCGTTTGTTTTTTAAAAAACAAAACACTTTTCAATTTACATGAAAAGAAATTTTTCACTGTATAAACCAGTACATCATAGAGCTTTCCTTAACAGGAAGTAGAAGAGAGTCGTGGTTAGCAAACACTGCAGGCAGGAAGCTCGACACATGCATAGCTCTTTGTGGCACTGGGGTGTCCAGCTCCCTTCAGATGGTTTCTCTTTTGCTTTTGTGAGAGTCACTGGTGTGTGTAGATGGCAGGGCACAAGGAGGTCCCTTGTAGCCAGGGCACGGGGACGGCCACGGCGCTGCAGAGACTGGAAGGGTTTGCTAACCGCCTCTTCCATAGGCACTCCAAGAGTGGTGCGCATGAGCAGAGAGCGGCTCTGGAAAATGAGAGCCAGCAGTGCTCTGAGTTCACTGTCCAGTGGGACAAATCAAGTAAGTGTGGGGAGGGGTTTGTTTCTTTTATAGGTCTTTGCTCTTCAGTTTGCCTCATGAATGAAGTGTGAACACTGATCTGTGATAGGTTCTGGGGCAATTTTGTAATTCATTACCTAAAGGTAGTAATGGGAAGAAGAGCATATTGCATCAGGCGGGGGGAGATGGGGGCTGGTTCATGGACTGGTGGCTGGCAGGAGAATTTATCCTGCATTCCTTTTTCTTTCAAAGCACAGTTGACCTGTTTTCGCAAGCCCCCCACCCCAGTTCTTACTTCTAAATTACTTATTTCATTTTCAAATTAAATCAGTGAGTTCAGCAGAAATAGAACACTCTAACTAAAGACTAGAATGTTTAAACTTCAGAATAGGCAGCCATTGCTGTGCAGATTAAAATTCAAATTAAAAGGATTTTCATAATTCATAGCTTTATTTTAAGGGATATATCCATCAGAAATATTCTATATAGTGGTAAACAATATAAAATTTAGTTTGATTTTAACTATTACGTATTAACTTAGTGTGGGAATGCTGATTAGCTTTAATTTTTTAATTAGTGAACAGTTTGCAGTATTATTTGTATGGATTAAAATTTGTCATGGTTGTATTTTGAGTAATAAAAGAGATTTCAAAAAATCACAATCTAAATAAATTGACATTTTATTTTCTTTTTATTTTAAAGCTGCGTAGTATTTTGCAAAGCAGTTCTTGTCTCTGGTTAAATCCTCATTTTAAAATGTTACAATATGGTAATTTATGATAATTTCGTTCCAAATTTCAGATTCATTGATGGATTTGAGATAGCACAATTATTTCAGTTGAAGATAGGCCATGCTGGAAATTCTCAGCATCACAATATTACCATGAAGAAAATCAGCATTTATACTTCTTACTTGAAATTTAAAATATTTTATGAATAGGGAGTGAGTCTATTCTCAGAGGATAAGCAGTAAACATGGAAACAAAAAGGTGTTAATGCAGTGATCTAAAATAGATTAAATCTAGGTCTCCCAAATGAGACAGGAAAGAATTGATTCATTTTGTTGGGAAGACAAATTATGAAAGTGCATGAATTCTGAGCTTTCACTTCTCCGTAATATTTTCAGCTTGTTAAAAATAGGCGCATACTTGTGTTTATGTAGAAGCTCTTTTTTATGTAAATAGCTGTTTGAAAAAAATAACACTGAAGCCTTTTTGTTGATATACCATGAAGAAAAAACATGGTAATGACCTACTGACACTCACAAATTGTGACCTGTTTTGTACAAGTCTCTACTTTCTCCCCCTCTTCATAAGGCAGGCTTCCTAGTGTGACATGTGTGATGAGGAAATGGACTGTCGTGTCTCTTGATAAACATGGTGAAAATGGCTGTTCTGTGAGTGCTATTTTAAGTTGTCATTAAGCAGAACAGTTGCATGCAGTTTTCTGAGCTGAAGTTGCTGAGCTGGTAACTGAGTGGTGGGTGACTGTGTGGCTTTGGTTTTGGGATGAAATTCTGAATCTTCATCCTGAAACTCTACTTTCAGTCTCTAGATTAATTAAAAAAAATAATAACATAAATTACTGTAGGTACCCATGAACTGAGTTCACACTTAAAGGTTCTCATTTTGCTACCAGTGTAGCCAGAATGATAGAGAAGAAAAGGAGTACAGTGGAGGAATTATTTCTGTCTACTCCTGACTCCTAATTTGATCTTCAGAAAAATACAGCATCTGTCAGAATAGTTTGTAAAACATGAAAGAGAAACAAGGTGTTTGGGGTTTTTTGTTAATTTCATTTTGGTTGGTTTATGTGTTTGGGGGTCATGTTGTTTTGTTGTGGAGGGTTTTTATATCCAAGAGTGCAATGTCGTAGAATTCTGTAGAGTCACTGAATTCAGCTTGTAGATTAATTTCACAGAAAGTTTAATGAATAAGCAGTGTTTTAGAAACATACTTGTGTTTGTCTTGGAAGGATATTTGAATATTCTCAACTATTCTGCCAATATCACTGCAACTTAGAAACGTTAGTGTAAAGTTTTAGGTGAAGCTACTTAGCAGACAGCATGAATTACTCTTGAAGTTCAAGGCAAAAACACTCTGAGTCCTGAAAAAATAAATTGGAAAGTAGCTTCTCAGAGTTTTTGTTGTTTTAGGCTTCAGGTACAATCCATTTGAAAAGGAAGTGAGTGTATTTTTATCTTCTGGTGTAATGAAATACAATAGCAGGTCTGTTTCTTTTACAAGCAGTTTCTGCAGAAGCTCTGGGTTTGCTGAAGGGGAAGGAGCTGCTGCTTGTTTGGGTGGACTTTGGTTGTCAGTTGCTGTTGTCAGTGTAATGATTTGAATAAATTACTGTGTGGTCTATGGTCTTAGGGGATTTTCAGTGGTTGGGTTTGAAACTTAACATTGCTTTGTTATTTTGATATATAAAGCATACAGTTTATCCAACTTGCCTTGGATGTTTGGTTGATGCATGAAGCTATTGTGTTTTGTAATATCCTCAGAGTCCAGTAGGGCAGAGGTGACTAAGGGCATCACAGGCCTTGAAATCTGTTTTAAAAAGCTGACTGAGCACACATGTGATGGTACAGCCTGAACTGGTGACCAGGTCAGTTGTGCTGCACTGCCCAGGGGTGAAAGGGACTTGGTGGGAGCCATCAGAATGATGCATTTCATTCTTTGTTTAGAAGTCTTGACTGTGACCACTTGCAACTATACAGAACCTACATTTTGATTTTTGCTTTGTTTTCTTAGTTGCTTGTTGCTCTTTCAAAAATTGAAATGCGAAAGGAAAGGAGAATGAGGTTGCATGGTTTTTAATGTAGAGACATTTAGATTAGTGTGTCTTATATTCTTGAACCAATAAAGTGTTTAACAAATCTGCATAAGAATATCAACAACTTGGATAACTGAAATGGTCAGGAGGGTCACCACTAGTGCATCTGCCATCTTCATAGTCTCTAAATCGAAAGTGGATGGGTGATAAACAGTCAAAAGAATATAATTTGGTCTCTGATTCAAAATAATACCAGTATACTTCCAAATACAGTAGAATGATTTATAGAGATTTAGCTGAATAGTTACTTGTATATTTGTGTGTAGAGAGAAAAAAACACACGTTAAATATGAAATAATGTACAGAGCATACGGTATGAATTGCTTAAAGCTTTAGAATAACTACTAGTTGGGTACAAGTCAACAGATAATTCTGGTCTAAGGTTGCCATGGAAACAACCAGTGCTTGATATAATTGAGAACATCTTAAACCCTCCTGGTGTTTGCATGCTTTTTTCCCCTGCCATTTTGAGTTGCTTTAGACATGAATAGGTAGCATTGGTCAGAACAGTAGTAGTTAATGACCAAAGCCAAATACCTGCGTCCTCAATACTGATTTTGATATTCTACTGGTATCTTGTGCTTCGTAGTTTTTTTGCATCACAAGGAGCTCATAAGGAAGTGCAGCTCTCTGGATGCTGTGTGCTCTCTTTCTGGTTAGTGTGTAAGTGTATTTAGAGATTGAAGCACTGATTTGGTAGAGATTAACATATTTCATCAACTGTTGGATTAATATTTGGAGCAATATGTTTCTGAAAACTAGCTCTTCAGCATGAATGGTAAGTCTTTTCTATTCCCTTTTGACACATTTTTTGTTCCATCTTCACAATCAGGGAAAAATCTACCAGGTTTCCCTTTCTTGTCTGCAGAGCTGCATCGACTGCTGATTTCTTTGTTTTTGTAATCGACTCACTGTGGGTTTCTTTGTAAAATTATTAAAGATTTGCAGTTTTTTATTAAACAGATTGCTTTGCATGACTGGTATTTAGTGTTTTAAATATTATTTTAAAGCTTTCTTTTAGAAATACCTGATTTGGACAATTTTGTAATTGAATATATACATGTCTGTTCATTTAGTTTTCTGTGTCACTCATAATTGTTTTCTGTGAATTGATACAAATAAGAGAAGCCTTCTGAAATTATTGTAATCATCACCTGAAAAATCTAAACAGGCTTTTGTTTTTCATCTGAACCAGCTTATTCTGCTATTATTTTTAGTCTTCTAAATGCTGGGATGGCAGAATAGTTGAGGTCATTCATGAAAGTAAGGGAGGGGAGTCTCTTTTGAAATGAGATACTGTAATAGATCTAGTAAACTTATCAGGCAGGTATTTACTTTCCCAAACCACTGTGACTAGTTATTATAAGGTATATTGAATATAATGGAGTTGTGAAGTGCTATAGTCTTACTTGTAATATTATTGAAAGTTGTTTTTTTCAATATATAGACTGTAAATCTGTTTTCTTAGAAAAATATATCCTTTGAAAATTGTTTTCAAAAAGCCCAAATATGCTATTTTCCAAAGTGATGCCTTTTCGTTTCAAACAGATTGTCTGGAGCTTGGGAAAATTACTTGAGACAGATTTTTTGAAAAGAAAGAGCAGTTAATCATGTATGTGGGGTATTTGTGTGCATGTGTGTCTGTGGTTTTGCTTAATACTACAAATTTAAAGGACCATTTTTACAAAGATTTCACTTGTGTGCTTGGCAGGGAGGAGTTATCCCACTGCCTTATCTAATATCAGCTTATCTATACTTATCTCATACAAATGTGTTGAGGTCATCTTCCCCAGAATGGAAAGTGTGGCTGTCATTTCCTTGGTGTACAAAGTACAAATGTCAAAACCGATGCAGTTATTAAGGCAGTGTTTCAGACTTTGTACCTACACAATGGAGATTTGTGCTACAGCATCATTCATGGCTCTTTGAATAAACCTAAATGCAGGCTGTCCCCGAAAGTGATGTCCCAGCACCTGGTTGTGCTCCCCATATCCCTGCAGGGATGCTGGCAGGTGGGAGCACAGCATGGACCTGCTGTGGCCACACGGCCCGCACTTGCCCCGCCGGGACACGATGGCATCAGGGACACAATGGCATCCCGGCATCCCCGCCACCACCTGCCCCTGCTCAGCCTCTGGGGAAAGGGGGGGCAGCGACAGCCTCTGCATTTCCTCCATGTCACAGCTGCCTCCCCTGCTCATGGAGAGGTCTCTCCTGGGGTCAGAAAGTCTCCACTTTTCACCAGCTGGTACCAGGCTGGCTTTTCCACCACATTTTCCTCTGGTTCTCTTACAGTTAGGTCATAGCATCCACAGGAATTGAGATTTGTGGGAATCATGTCTGTGAATTCTGACTTTTTGGGTTTTATTTGGATATTCTCTTATGATTTATGAGTCATAAAGGAATAAATTTCACACAAGCTAGGTGAGGAAGAGGTTATAGCTGTTTGTAACCTCAACAATTATTTTGGTTTTTTGTTTGTTTAGTGGTGTGTGTTTCTTGGGGGGTGGTGGTGGTTCTTTTTAGGGTTGGGGATTTTTTCTTTCTCCTGGGGGTTTATTCTGCAATTTGCATCTGTAGATTTTATTCGTCTTGACATGCAGGCTCTCAGTTCCATTAAAACATAGAAATAAATAGGAACAACTTTTAACAGGTGTTGATTCCCAATCAAAAATACCTATAAATTAGTGTAATTTTAACAAGGGAAAGGCAACTATCTCCTGCTCCATCAAGATTAAGTCTTTGCTGTAAACATTTCCCTATTTAAACCACTTATGCTTTTCAATGCATTTTTGTGGCTGACTTCACTGCAGCAGTGTTACATTACACCCTGTCAGTGGATAAAATCAGATGCTTTCCTTGTGAAAGATGGCCAAGATGCAAGTGAAACCTTGATGAAAAAATTATGTATTTTCTTCAATTGCAAGTACGAGTGGCTAATTTTTTTCCCCTTTTATTTCTTTCTTTTGTTCCCTCCCCAAAAAAGGTCTGGTTATATGCTTAGATTTTTTTTTTTTCTAGAAAGACTCAAAGAAAAAGCTGTTTTTCTATTTCTTTGAAGTTAGACTTTTGTTTTAAATAGCTTGAACAGATAAAACTGTAAGGTCAAGTAATTAATAGCCCAGCTCCCAAAGGTGAAAGGTATAGTCTGCTAAATCTTCTGTTTCACTAAGAATGGGCTTAATATTCTGAAGCGTCACTAATTACATGATTGGGCTACTACTTTCCAATACTGCAAATAGAAGTAATTGGTGATACAGACATTTGCACTCAAAAGACAGTTCCCAGATGTGTATGGAGACAGATGGAGCAGTACATGGAAAGGGCGTGAGCCACGCGGATGGACTCTGCTGAAATATTGTCCAGTTTTGGGCACACTGTGGCATAGGCATGTGTAAGGAGTGAAGGGAGGTAGTATAAATACATTGGTTATGTGCACTGAGAACATTTCTAACAGCAAGGGACAATAAGCAGCAGCTGATTATTCCCACTGCTCAAAAGATTGTAAAAAAATGGAAGGATGCCATGGAATTTCCGGGTGCCAGAACCATACATCTTCCTATGGGTGTCTCATGGGACTAATGCTTTCCTCTTTGCAAAAATTCCCCACTGTTACCCATTAGCCTCTGACAGCAAACTATGGCAATTTCTTGGGTTCGTGTTAAATTGGATTCGTGTTTTATTCTAGTTCTTGTACAAAATATTTGAAAAAGACAAGACAAAAGCTGCTGCATTTACATAATTCATAAAATACATCCACAAAGTGCTTGGTTTGGGGTAGAAGCAAAAAATGAGATTAACAGAATTGAGATTTCTTCCAAAGGAAAGGGTATTTGGTATGTTGTAATTTTGAACTCTGACTTACTCTAGTTGCCATTACATTCATTTCTTACGTATATTTTTTTTATCAGAAAGATTTGGTTTTTGCCCTTGTTTTTAGTTAGCATCTCAAATTGTTTATGTATTTGTTGCTGGTTACTTGGAGAGTTTCTGTTAGTCCTGCTGTTGTAGGCCAAAGTTCACAGAAGTTTCCCAGCTTTAATTGTGGAGGTCCTTACAGGTGGTTTTGTAACTTGCACAATGTTTTTGGTGTTTTTCTTTATTCATCTTTAGCTGCTGACAGATACCCCAGCCTATTAAGTATTAAAGTGGTTTAATTTCTTCAGCTTTTTTTTATTTTTTAGGTTTTGCCGTTCAGTTCTGTGCAAGTTTTATGCATGCTTTTATGCCAAATAAGTGCTGAATTTACCCAGTTTCTCTCTAAAATCTCATTTTTTTATCAGAATGGATAATAAACATTCTTACATACTTTTTGCTTGCCTTAATCCTGAGACAAACAAAAACTTGTTATTCACCCAGTGTGTTGAATTGTGAAATGTGTTTATTTACATAAGACTTCCTTATTCAGGAAGCCAGTCTCTGCTATTTAAGGGTATAAATGAACTTCTCCTACTTGGCTGGTTACTGCAGGCAGCCCTTTCCTGTAAATATTGAAAGCATGTTCTGCAGGAGATATGTCAGTGCAGCGATGTGTCAGAAGCTCAGATCTTGTGAGGAGATGAAGAGCTATTTTGCTGATTTGCCCTGACAGCTGTGAAGATGTCTTGCTGATCCCAAAGTATCTATATGAGAAATTTTGTGGAGTTTTAATTATGCAAGGGCTGGAACAAGATAGCTTATGGGAAGTGGGCTTAGATGTGAGTGCACAGAGACCAAGATTGGTGCATCTACTATTAATTTTATGCCTTGTATTAAATATTTGGAAAAAAGAAAAAGCAACAAAGTAGTTTCTCTTCTCAAGTAACATTTTAAATGAATCCATACAGTGAACAGCCCCTGCAGTTGTTTAGTTCGGAGTATAAGGAAGAAATTAGTTTAGTAAAACTTCTAAAGGTTGCTTTTAAAAGGAAGGGGTATTTGTGCACGAGCATGTGTGGTACTATTCCTTACTTGCAGGGAATTCATTAGTCAATATGCAGATAAGATGAGCTACCTGCAGATTTATGTTACAGTTGCTAATAATCTAGCCATAAAGCCTGGTCTCAGGGATAGCTGCATGGCAGTGTGTTATCCTTTGTAGTCACTGAACTTCTGCAAAGAGGAAATGTGGGGCAGTGATGTGGAGAGGGAGGTGGGTGCTGACCAGTTGGCCAGAATCTTAATGGTGCAGAGAGCTTAACTAGAGGGCATCTGCAGCAGGTGCTGAAAACATTTTTCTTGGTAAGTGGTTTTGGCTCTAAGAGGAAAATCTGATTAATTTGTGTATTTGTATTAACTGCTAGAATTTGCTAAAAAGCTCTACTCAAAAATGTGATACTTTTACAAAATACTTTATAGTAGTGCCCTAGAAGATGTTGTTCTTGGAACTCATTCTTAAACTGTATTCTTTTTTTTCTCCCCACATGGTAACCATGGAAATATATGCATTGCAGGAACAAAAGATGTTTGAATTTTGACAATTGTCACACAGTTTTCAGCTTTCTTTGTAGTATTGTTAATACCTGTTATATTTAACACAGAAAGGTGTTCTTTTACACTACAGGTCCTGTGATAGTTGCAACATTTTAGATTATTTGCTGGACAAAGTTCAGCCACAACTATAGAGGATGGTTCTGCACAGCTGCAGCTTAATTCCTAATTGCTTCCAAAGTACCTCAGTGTATGACAATTGAGTACATTACATGTTAAGATTCTTCAATTACATGTTAAGATTCTTCACACAGATGTTTTTTTTTCTGTATGAACAAATTTTTAAGTGGGGAGTATTATGTACTGCATTTGAAAGTAATTTCATTAAACACATAATTCATTAATTTTAAATTTTAAGATAATGGAATTATTCAATAGAATAATTGAAAACCAATAACTTAAAATTAGAAATATTTCTCAGAAACCTTTTCAGCAGGCCAGTGTGGTGTGTTCATGGCCTTGTCATGCTAGCACAAGCTGATACCCTTTCAGAAAAGGAGCAGTTTTGTCCCCCATATTTGCCCACTCACCTCAGGAGAAGCATTCATAAGAAGAAGAGAATAGGGAGCTGCTTCTCTGCTCATTCCCTGCCTTCTGCCCATTCCTTTTTAGTCTGGGCTGGTTCCCTGACCTGGCTTGGCAGTCAGACACGGGAATGCTTTTGCTCTTTCAAGGAAGGTCATTAGAGAAATGCAGGAATGAGTGACTGTGGGAGGACAGGACTGATGTGGGTTTTTTTTCAGCCCATACTGAACACTGAACTGTAGGCTAACAAACCAAACTGCTATTTCTTGGACTTTTAAGCCTCAGATCACATGGATTGTTGCAAGAGAGGAAGCAGATTTACAAAGGTGTCATCTCCTTCAATTAATGCTTCAAGGGCAGGAAGGTATGAGTGAGACTCGTTTCATTAAGCTAAAGCCTAGTTTTAATATATTCCAGAACTAATTGAATGCTGGTTCTAACTGATCCATTTAGAGAATTGAAACAAAAACCCCAACTCTAATCCATCACCAAAAGGTTGCTAATAGCTCTTTAATTTGAAAGGAAAACTTGGGTAACAAAGAGGGGTGGCAGCCTTAAGGACCAAAATACCTAAAGGTGGGGTGGAACAGCTCTCAGCCACCAGGAATCTGCAGGAGGTTTTGTCACATCCTATATGTGGATGTTCAGATGAAGATACTCTGCTTGTCAGCATTGAGGAAGTCTTACATATTATTATTACTTTAGGATTTGAATAATAGATCCTAAGTTGGATCGTAAGTTTTGGTTAGCTGCTATGGGGCTTTTGGCATTTATCTTCTGTTGAGAGAGAAGTCGCTTATTAAAGTATGTGTTTGTAAATTTGATGAACATTGAGTCTGGATTCTCTTTCAGATTAAGAAAGCAGAGTTTTATCTCATATATGTATGTTTTTGTGGAAAAGGATTCAGCTGGGACATGGATGCATGTACAACTTTGCTGAGCAATGCTAGTACAAGATTTGATTGTGTTTGTGACTGAAAAACTACTGCTTTGCATTATGCATTTGACTTTACTGATTTACATTATACATTTTGGGGGGCATTAAACAAAATTTCAGGGATTCATGTTCTAAGTGACTCTGTTATTTGGGTTTGGTTCTGTCTCCCCAGAGAGGCCCCTATTGTATTATATTTTTTGGCATCAGCAGAGTTCACCACCTCTGAAGCAGTACTTTGGTATTTAAGAAAAGATCAAGGGAGAGAGACTGAGCATTGGATTTGAAAATGAAATTAATTATATTGTCTATAATAAAAATAGAAGGATGTCAGTCTGACTGTGGCAGTTGTGTGCAGTAGAGCATCTACTGCTCGGATTTCAACAAAGATCAGTGTTATCCCTGATGGCTGAAAACCCGGCTCCTGTTCTGATGTGTCTTAATCTGTCGCATCTCTTGTACAGGCTGCTGCTGTGTAGCCAGCCAAGTAAAGAGGTGAACTGGGTTCTTTACAGAGCTCTTAACTGTTTTAACTTTGCTTTTATGAAATTCAGAAAATACTGTTTAGCTCAAAACATGAAAATCATGGATAGGATTAAAATAAGATTTTTGCCTGTGCTTGAAAATTTAGTTGTAATGGATAAGCTCAATTTGTATTTTACAATTGCTGCACATTTTAAATTAACTCCTGAATGTGCTCCTACTAAGATCAGATTCTACTGCCTTGTTCTAGTTTTTAGGCACAACAGCTGTAATTGGTCTTAATTTACTGTTTATCCTGTTTATCTCTGTTTTTTCTATGCCTCTCTCTTTTCCCACTTCTTCCCCGTTCTTTCCAGTATTCTATAGAAAAGTTTACAGTATACAGTTAGATAATTAGTGCTTCCATTTTAATAGCAAGCTTATATTCAGTCAACAGCAAGCTTAATTCTGTTAATCTACTAATTAGTAGATACATAATTCTTACATGATCATGTAGCTACTAAGAACTTTCTGGTTTTGTATTTCAGCTAATGGGCTCTTTCAGAACTGCTCCACATGTTTGGCTCTTTGTTTCTGGGGAGTGTTGGATTTTGGTTTTTTGGTTTGGTTTGGATTGGATTGATTTGGTTTGGTTTGGTTTTTTAACTGAAGAAAGGGTCTTACCCGTTTCAGCTGGTAAGTTGGTTTGTTCTGCATCACCTGTGTTTATCATAATTAGTGTTTAAAGAGAAATATGAAGTTGAAACCTTGCTTTTGAAGTCAAAACCTGGACAAATGGTATATTCAATTGATGCAGTTCATTGATCTAGCCTTGGCAGAAACAAGGCAGACTCCTTGCTGGTCAGCTCTTCACGAGAGGGCTGGTGACTTCCCTGGACTTTTTTCACCCACCGTTTTCATAGTGTGAGAAATAAAGTGCTTGGTTTTGTTGACGGCCTGTTTCAATGACACCATTTTAGTTTGGGCTTTGAAGTGTTTTCCAGCTATGAAATTGTTAACTGCTGCTCCCACTGCTTCCTCTGAGTGTATGATAATACTTAACACTTAGCTGTGTTCGTTTTGAAACACTTGCCAGGGCAGAGAAACCTTATGTTGAGCCTTTTTATATTATTCCGGCTAATCAAAAGAGAAATATTTGAAAACTTAGACAACAGGTTAATGGTGTAAGAATGGGACTTAGAACCGGAATCAGAAGCTTCTCACTTGCATCTGAAATATGGTACCATAACCACAGGATTCACTGAGATATCTATGTACATCTTGATAAAGTTTAAGGCTATAAATACACTTTTTATAAAAATGAAATATACATATACATTTACCAGAATCTCTTCATGCATATTCATTTTTCCATTAAATGATTTAATTAAATAGCCTATTTAACTCCAGACTTCAAATGATTATATTACAGTTTTGGAACAAAATTTGAATTGTATTTTGATAAAGGGCATTTTAAATACCAGACAGAGATTGGCATTTAGCACAGCAGATGGGGGTTTGTAGTGGTGCCCAGTGTTTAGTCTTAATCAGTTTAGTTCTTGCTTTCTTGCCGTGAATGCTAGCCAAATACTTTTTTTTCCTCTTAAAAAAAAAAAAATCCTGGCTTGCTGGCTCTTGTGGGAGATGTGATTGAGAATAACAAATACTGTGCATGTGGGAGGTGGGAGAAAGGCAGAGTAACTCATGGTAACTCTCAGGACTGCTCCATCTGTGACCCCTTTCCCTCTGCTGTCATTGCAATCCTGCAACCGAGAGGTCCTCAGCCTCTTGATTTTTTACAGGAACTTGCTTCTGATTCACTTGCCCTTAAACTGTCTTTTAGGTCAAAGTACTCATTACAGTATTCATACCCTTAGTTAACAATTTTTTTAATAAGCATGTTAACTTTTCATAGAAAAGTTGATCAATAAAACAAGCAAACATATTGTGAAGTGTGTGAATATACTAATAGAGACCAATCTCCTCTTGTTTGGAGGTGGGCTCAGGGGTATTTCGGTTTTGGGTGTAGTTTTTTCATTTGTTTGGGTTTTTTTCATTTGTTTGGGTTTTGTTGGTTTGTTTGCTTGGGGCTTGCTTTAATTCCTCCTATGCTGACATTACCTAGGAACCTCTGGATGCTGGGTTCCTCTTCCCTTAGAACACTGTTCCAGCAGACTTTCCTGCTTATCTTCATGTTGCCTTGGTTCCAAGTACAGTTCTGCACAAGCCCCCCTGTGATATCCAGGGGAGTAGCTGAGGCCTTGTGTTGTAGTGGTTGTAGCACTGCTTCTAACCAAGGTGAACCAGAGCAGAAGTTGTAAGACTGCTTCAAGCCATTCACTTGTGGTCCTTGGCCATTAGTCCATTTCTTCCCACCTTCTTCTGAATCTCACCAAATGTCCTGCTTTGGGTGTTTGCACTGCATAAAACCTGACTCTCCTGCCTGCGCTTGCTCATGCTGGTCGCAAAGGGCTGGGTTTGTGCTGTGTGTTTGTGCTTGCCTAATCCCTGCACAGCTGGTGGGTGCATCCTCTCTGCTTCCAACTGGTGTCCTTCCTGCCATGTTCAATTGTTTCTGCTGTGGTTCTTGTGCTGGTGCTGTTACCTGTACTTTGCTCTCTCCTTCTAGTACCTTCCTTTCTTGAGCAGCAGATCCTCCTGCTTTGGTTTCATCCTCCTGCGCTCCAGCTTCCACTGTACCAGTAAACCCAGTCTGAGCAGTGTTTGTTGCTCATCTTCACTTCCCTCAGCCACAGATCCTTGCTCTTCAATGTTTATGGGAACCTGTATATCCACATCCTTAGTTCCTTTTTTCTGACAGCCTTACCAAATTCAATCATACTCATGTGGTGTCCATACCACATCCCTGTGTACCTTCCACTTTGCTTACAGTAACTTCAGCTGTGCAGTTTAGACTTCTCAAGTTGCTGTTATTGGGTAATGGGACTGAAATCTGATTGAGATTTTTTTTTCTGGAGACTGCTTGCCACTTCTTTGCTATCTACCACATGCCATGCAATTCACACATGCTGTCTTCTGGAACAAAGTGCTAAGTAGTGGGAAGATCACCCGATTACAGGTTTTATTGTGATCCAGCATGCTGTGATGAAGATAGATACACTATTGTTAGCAACAGTTCCGTGGATGTGTATGTCTTGGAATAGATTAATAATTAAAGATGCCAACTTGATCTCCTGAAGTTTTCTAAGCTGTGCTTATTTCTGTGATGCATCATCTTTTTTTCATACTGATTTTAGCTGCCTTTGGTGATTTTTTTTTCTTTCTTTGCTTAAACATTCTGTGATTTAACATGAGTCATTCTGTCTGTGTGGGAAAGGGCTGGTTTATTACAGGGTCTGTTCTTGAGTAGGGAGGGGAACGGGTGGAATGTATTTGTGTTTTCTATGTGTTTGTTGTGGAAATGCATAAAACTTTTTTTTCTTCTTCTCTTTCTTTCCTCTCTTCATCATCTCATCTGTGTGGGTGAATGTTCCTGCAAACCCTTGGGGAACCTATAGAGACGTTTGGTATGCTCATTCCTTCATTAGTGCCCAAAGTCACAGATGCTAGGTACAGTTTAGACTGGAAAAGCAAACAAGAGCCACATCATCATAATGTAAGGTGGCTAAAAATGTGCACTTGAGGAAAACCTCTAAGTCATCATCTATGACACCTATTTGTTTGCATCATCACAGTAATACCAATGGCCACTGCTATCCAGTTGGCGTAAATTTTGATTCTGCACTTGAAAGTAGAAATTAAATGTGTTCTCATGTAGCAAGAGCTGCTGTTTTGTGCTTGAGAGATAATTTTCAAAAGTTCAAATTCCAAGTTGTGTTTTGAGAAATGACTGAAGTGCATGCACTTAAATTGCCTAAGTTCTGTTTGAAAGCACCTGTGGAATTGTGTTGAGGTGCAGGAGCCTAGGTGACCTCTGAAAGTGAGAACCAGGCGTAATTCAATGTACTCTCCCATTAGGAAGAAACTGATTTTAATAAAACTGAGCACAAAAAATGAAACTATTTTTTAAAACTAGTGATTTTCAGATAAGTTATTACCCTTGGATGACTTTATTTTGAAAATGTATGTTCGGTGCTGATTTCTATGAAAAGAGGGCCAAAGTAAAGTAGAACAAGGTAGGAGTTTTGTTGCAGGAGAGCTTGTGGCTTAGTGGTATTCTGAAATGAGAGATTTTTCTCATGAATCCACAATTCGAATATTTCCAGCTGGATCACATTTAGTTCATAAACAGCATTCTTTATTCCGTAAGTAGAACAGAGACAAAAATGACTGTAAATGTCATTGTATATTTTTATAAATACTGAATAGTCATACTTCAATGTGAAATAACTGGCAACTTAAAATATTTATTTATATGAACAGAGATGGCATGGGGGATATTCAAACATATGTACTGTAATAACATTTTTTAAAAAACCAATTACTTTGTGTTTTGGTTGTGCTGTGTCGTGTTAATGTTCACTTCTAAGCTACAGCCACTAAAGTTTGAAGGCTCAGCTTTTTGCTAATCTTAATGATTTTCCTATTTTTCTTCTTGTCATTAAGAGAAAATATTGTGCTACTTTGACATAAATTGATGTTTGAAAAACTGTATCAGTATTCCTCACTTGATCAAGTCCTCTCTGTTCTCCTCATGGAAGAAGGTTCACCAAACATGAATTTGGACATTGCTAGTTTCCGGTTTTTGTGTTGAAAATTATTTCATGCCACAGGAAATCCTGTCCTATCTTCAAATTAGGATAATTAAAAGTCATTACATGAATAACCTCTATAACTTATAAACAAAGGAAATATTTTCTACACACAGGGTATATACGTTAACATTTTTTACTGATTAGCCACTAAAATATTTTTAACTCTGAGTTAGTTTTAATACCATTTTTCCAGTTTCTTTGATATAAACTGTGTTTTTATCGCTCTTCTTAACCATAAGTTTAGAGTACTGAATATGTTCCTCCTCTGTGATATTGCTTGTGTCTCTTCAAATAAAATTGCTGGGTTGATATCATGTTTTAAACACTTTTCTAATGCTGAGGTTAGCCAGAACTTCTCACAACTTCTACGAAATTACCATTTTATTTAGTGCTCCATCAGAGCCAGTGGTAGTGGGAGCCATAAACCTCCTTTGAGTGTTTTGTGATAGTCAAGTCCCATAGCACACCCAAGAAGGAGGGGGAAAAAAAACATCTAACCAGCCTTCTCCAGGGCTGCTACTGTTTTTACTCCTGCTGGAAATGTACCAGTATAAGAAGAGAATTTTTGAAGTTTTCTTTGTCAACATTAGTATTCACTGAAAAGTACAAGGAAGTTCTGATTTATCAAGTGATTTGTTTACAACCTGTTATAAACCTAATTTTTTGACTGTCAGAATGTAAAATACAGTTGCTAAAACACAGAGTGCTAGATATTGACCAGAATAATCTTGGCATATTGCTGTGTATTTTTAGCAATTACTTGTGGCAGAACGTCACAGTACAGAAAAAACACGGTTATTAATGTTGTATTATGTGAAATGATTCAGAGAACACACAACCAGTATGATATTTTCTTGATTCTGTGACTTTTTAAGAACCACAGCAATGTCTGAAACACCTCCCGTTAATGACTGTGCATGAGGTAATCCACATTGATCTGGCTGAGCATTGATATTCAAAAAAAGAGAACAGCTGAGAGATGATCTGAACAAAATATTTTGGTGCACATTTTAAACAGTCATCCAGAATTTTGCCATTGTACATTCCTTCAATTTCAATGGAAAATCAATACTAAAACTGCATATTCTCTGACTGTGGGCATGCCTAATGTGCAGTGTTGTTGTAGCCCTGTGCTTTGTCTTTGCTTGCAGTAATGCTGTCCATTTGGTCCTTGAGCTTGCAAACAGCCTTTAAATAAAGGTGATGAGGGGAAAAAGCAATGAGATTGACATTACACTCAAGCAGCTGAAAGAAAATGCAATGTTTATTTAAACAGATAAGAAGTCAATCTTTGTGGAATGGCTATTTATAAATGTCAGGTGTTTGGTTTTTTCCCAGCTGAATTAAGAATGTCTGACATCACCTTAAAGCCTGCTTGCCTATAGAGTATTTGAGCTACTAGAGCTGGTAAAGTTTAAGTAATCTGTGTAGAATGATGTAGTTACTCCAGAAAGCTTAGCTATCACCTGGAGATACTGTAGAAGTTCTAGAGGCATCGATGCTTGCTTTCATCCATGGTAAAAATAGTATATTATCAATTAAGAAAGAAGTTGATAATAAAGTTTATGTATTTTGTTAACAAAGCATCTCCATTGCACTCACGGTGAATTATATTAATTGAAATGTACTTTTTTGTGTGTTTTCAGTGAAAGAGTTCCTAGCCAAAGCCAAAGAAGACTTTTTAAGAAAATGGGAAAGCCCCCCTCAGGTATCACTCATTTAAGCATTCAGTAATTTTCTGTATTGCATTTTTTGGATAATGTTATCAGTATGTTATCAGTCTGTAATGAGTAGTGCAGAAATAATTTTAGTGCAATTTGTAAAGGAATTTCAGGTTGTTTTAATGCTTGCTTTGTCACTTTCCATTGAAGTTTATCAACAAAGATTCTCAAGTCTTCTCCAGATCTGAGCTGACAAAATGCTCCCACTGAACAACATTTTCTCTTACGAGAATGATGTTCACAGTCAACATGACAAGACTCAAAATCTATTGGCATGTTTTTAGTTGGCTTTTTTTAACAACCAGAAGCATTGGCACATCTGTAATTTACCATGTTAATAATTTCTGACATGATAGTAAGTGGAATTAAGAGTATTAAGACTACTGCATAGGACTTGGGAGCTGGTTAAGGAGCTTGTTAGAGAGAAGTCTTGTAAAATTTGAGATTTTAGGGAAGGTTCATTCTTGTTCTAATACAGTATTTGAGATGCTATGGCGATGAATGTCTGAGAAAATGTACTTGGGGATGCGCTCTTCAGACAACTCTCATGTAGAACTGTCTCTAGAGCTTGGGGTCTTTTGCATGTTCTAATATTCTTGATAATGAAGCATGAAGGGATTATTTATCTGCATGTTATATTCATGATCTGTTTACTGCTAGATGTTCCTTACTAAGCATGTATGGACAGCTGTATGGACAAATTACAAAAATGTTGATATAATTCAGTTAAGTCTTCTTCTGTTTTAATGAGTGCAATGTAAAATCTCTTTAAAATTTGACAGGTGTCAAATTATAACAGTATAGTTGGCTATAGTTACCTTTGATAAATGTAGTGTTTCTCAACTTTTTTCATAACTGAATTCATAGTTAAAATTCTCTTTGGTATTATTGTAAAAATGTGATTATATCCTACATATAGAATACTGCTGGCCTAGATGATTTTGAGAGGCAAAAAACCCTTGGAACAGGATCATTTGGGAGAGTAATGATGGTGAAACATAAATCCACAGAACAGTATTATGCTATGAAGATACTGGACAAACAGAAGGTTGGTATAATTTATAGTGGGTTTTGTGCTACAGCAGAGTTTGATGTAGATGAAGATCTGGTAGCTGTGGCTGAACTGAGTTGCACATACTGTGCTTTTTCTTATAACACTTGGATACCAGTGATAATTTAAATGCTTTATTTTCTCTTTCAGCCAGTAGGTTCAGTTGTTGGGACTATGTAGACTTTGTACAATGGCCAGTAACATTAACAGGCTAAAGAGTAGCCTGTTAAGTTAAGCCTGTTAAGTTAGGCCTGTTAAGCCTCTAAGTAGCCTCTAAGTCCAAGGCATTAATAAAATGTTATTGGGTAAATTCTTTGCTTAGATTTTGTAAGGTGGCATGTTCTTGGCAAAAGCAAAATGTAGTGCTATAGTTCAAATAAACAGATGAACTTTTGCAGGATAGTTCAAAACTACCTAGATCAGAAATTCTCAACATTTCATTTGTGCACCATAATTAAAACTTAAATTGTCTGCACAAATAACTTATTTTCCATTCTTGGTCCTATGAGGTATTACTTTCTGTATGTTTAATTATGCAATAATCCTGCTGAATCTGTAGCAACATTGTATGTAGAACAGGAGTCTCAGAACAGCTGTCACATAATGGACATTTTCTGTGTTGTAAACTGTAGCGCTGTAGTCTGAACCTGTGTTGCCGCTCCAGCCTGATATTTTTTTAGCAGTTTATTACTCTTAGATTAAGTAAGCAATGTCTTGTGATAAAATTTAAATTTTAAATTTTACATTACAGAATTCCAGAATACAAAAAGTATTTTAACAGAATTTATCAATACAAGTAGTTTTTAATGGTCTTGACAAGTTTTTCAAAAGTGCATTATTTAGGTTAGTGGATTCCAAGGTCCTCAATGTAAGAGCTGTTTGTGTTTTGTAAGACACTCTACATAACTTCACTGCTGTGTAACAAAGATCATATTAAGACAATATTAATCTGGCAAAGGGAATTTAATAATCAGCAACTAACAAACTCAAAATCAGCATTGCCTCAGTGTGGACTTCTGCATTTAGGCATTATTACATTTCTGAGTAGTTTTATGTAATGGAACTGTGGCAGTGACACAGTCAGGCTATTTTGCCTGAGTTGCAGTTCCAGTACTCTTTACATGTAGTTGCAGTCCTGGACCTTGAATAATGGGTCATTTAATGAAGGACTGCTTTATAATGGTCTCACAAACAGAAACTAAAACAAACTTACCTCTTAGTGTCAAACCTGACAGGATTTTTTTTTTTACATAGAAAAATACAATTTTTTGCATCTAAAGCATTCTCCTGTTATAACGGTGTCTAACTTGTATTTAAAAAAAAAATCCAATTAAATTAAAATTACATTCCAGCACATGGTACAAATAAAGACAGCCCAGCCATTTCCACCCGTGTGGAAATGTGCCTCAGCATGACCTCAGTATGGCTGTGGCATCCTGCAGGCTGAGCATCCCAGTGCTGCACAAGGAGCCCACCACCAAATTTCAGATTCTCAGCTGTTTTTTACTTTGAACCCTTTTTTGTGAATGACTGAGTTGTGATCACTGAAGGAGTTTAGGAAGTAACATCTTACTTCAGAAAGCTGCCATAAAAATACTTAAAGAGTTTTTTTAAAAAAGTTAATTAAATTCATTACTACCTCTCAAAATCGGAAAGTTATCTGGAAAAAGCAAAACGGTCACATTTTTATCAACTGCAGTGGACAAGCAGTAAATGACTCCCAGGATTATAAAGATGTTTGCATACAGACATCAGTCTTCTGTGCGTAAATTAGATGGTTCTGTCTATAATAAGAAGTCTTGATATGTTCCTTTATGAAATACCTGCCTTTTCAACTTAACTTAGCATAATTATTTATGTATTCTATTAGAAATATATTAGTAGCTTCCGTTAATTGTTAAAAAAATAGGAGATGGTTTGGTGAGAACACGTTTCTATCTCTTTGTTTATGACAGAAAACATACAAATGTCTGAAATTAGACAATGGGCAGGCTGCCTATAAGTTTTCATTTCCGTTTTACTTGAAAAAAAGGGAAAGCATTCAGTGTATGTCTTTCTCTTTGTTATCCAATCTCTGTTATTGTACTAGAAATCTATAAGGTTTTTTCATTTTCTGTAAAATTACAAATTTGCTTTCAACTAATTGTTTAACACTAAAAAGTTTATCAAGAACTATAAAATATCACACTTAAGCTGAAGATTGTTTTTTCTCTCCTAGGTCGTCAAACTGAAGCAGATAGAACACACACTGAATGAGAAGAGGATATTACAAGCAGTGAACTTTCCTTTCCTTGTTAAACTGGAGTATTCTTTTAAGGTAGTCATTACTTTCAAAGCAGTTGTTGGGTTTCAGGGAACTGCATGCTTACACTTTAGATATTAAAATATATAACTTTTACTGTACAATAGTTCAAGTATTTTTGTTTTCAAAGATGCTTCATTTGGCACTGTTGCCAGGGCTTGAGTAGGAGTGGAGTGCACTCGTGTACACTTCATATACCCCGGTTCATCAGGTAATGTTTGAAAGGATATCTCCAAATAAAAAATAAAAATTAAATTAAGTTAAACTCCTCAGAGTTTTCTCTTCTCTGGGAGGGCAGCTGGATTGTACAGCAAGGGAGCTTTAAGGCATCATTTTACCTTTGAGAGACATCAAAGTGTGTCTTCTGTACCACTATATAGAATGGTAAATTTGTAATTGTTCTGCAGATCTTTTTGCTCGAGATTTATACCTGAGGCAGGTGTTAATGACTGTTTTAACCATGAAGGACAGAACTTTGAGCTCAGCTTCTAATTTCATGACAGTACATACTAGTTAATATGTAAAGAAATTGAGAAGCTTTCTCGTTTGTGGAGTAATATATGCCTTCTTCTTTTCTTTTTTTTTTTTTTTTAATTTTAAATGAGCAGACATCTTTTACCTTAATCTTTAGAGGTTTGAGGTTTGGGGCAGGGGCTGTGGAGACAAGAATACCTCAGGTTGTCAGTTATAAGTATTGAAGAGTTCAAGATCTTGCCTTGCAGTAGGCATCTTACCCTCTCTTCCATCAGGTCCCTTACACACCAGTCTGCGTCTGGACCTCACTAATTATCTTTATCTGATTTGCTTTAAAACATACTTCTTGAGATATATGATGCTTCTTTTGCAGTTTTTCAAGAATTTCTACCTATGTTGCATTATATTTGTCAATGTCATTGGATAGCTACAAATTTTCATTTTCAGTCATTAAGAAAATGTATTCCATGTAGGAGTTGTAGAGACTATAGCATGCCTAACGTGTATTTGTGTGTGTTTACTTGTCTCCTTAATTTACTTAGGACAATTCTAATTTATACATGGTAATGGAGTATGTTCCTGGTGGAGAAATGTTTTCACATCTAAGAAGAATCGGAAGGTTCAGGTAAGAGTATTAATGACACTATTCCTTTAAAAAGGCTTAATTTGCTGATTTGGGAAATGGGTTTTGTAAAATGTGTTAGCATTGAAGAAAAAATTCTGAAGGGTTAAGTATGTTTACCTCTTGTTCAGTGGACTTAAATTAGTCAGACAGTGAATAACTATTTTTCATTTAGTTAATACAGGTATTTGTAATCATGCATGATAGAATTTTGGAATTCCTATGCATATTGTCACTGAAATGCATGGTAGTTTCTGAAAGTAAAATCTGAAGTCAAAGCTCTGCACTGTGGGATACGTTCATCTTGATTTGCATGTGTGTTTTAGCTGCAAGACTTTAATTTAGGGAATGTATGTATCAATTCCGAAAATGTTTGGTTTTTCTTTTTCTTGTTGCACAGTGAAAGAATGAGTTAAAAGATACTTACTCTGTCTATCCCTGACAGTTAGGTGGTTGTTTTGGTACCTTAGCATAGCATTGGGGTACTTAATATTCTTTTAATTCTTCACAGTGAACCACATGCACGGTTTTATGCAGCTCAGATAGTGCTAACATTTGAGTACCTCCATTCATTAGACCTCATCTACAGAGATCTAAAGCCTGAAAATCTTTTAATTGATCAGCAAGGATACATCCAGGTATGATATTCTTCATATATTTAGGGATGAAGTTTTGCCTTGCAGTGTAGATTTAGGTAAATTGAGAAAATGTGTTTAGAATAAATGGTCTGTTAGCATGGTTGTGTGGAGCATTCAAATGCTGTACTGTCTAGTAATGGTTAAAACCCTTGGGTTGTACTTCCTCTGACTGAAAATAAGTATGCACAGTAGAGCTGTCTGCAGTTGAGCCAGTTGTCAGGATTTCCCTTGGGGTCTGTGGTGAGAAGTAGGTGATTACATGGCTCTGTTCATCTGACCTATTTTATACGTCTGCCCTAGAACAAGATGAAAGATGCCCTAAAATGTCTGTTTCTCTGCACTGTCTGTATAAGCAGTTTAGGAAAACCAGCTTAGATATTAGCCCTAACATGACAGTGCTTAATGTCCATCAGATGAATCCCACCCTTGGAGAGTCCTGGCCTTCTCAGCACAGCTGGGAAGTGGGGTGGGAGCTGAGTTGAGGTCAGCACTGCAGTGCTCAAATGACAGCTTTTGTTTTACAACAGCCTCTCATGGCACCTTCTCATCTTCCTCTTATCTCTTATGTTTTTAGCTAAAAAGCAAATGGGAAAGCAGAGTGCAGCAACAAGCACTCTGCAATGCTCTGCAGTCCTTAAACTTAAAAGGAAGTTCTTCTTCCCTCATTGTGTCACCTTTTGCCACAGCAGAATCTAAACAAGAAAATATATAATAAAAATGTTTGAGAGAAGTGTAAAGGATTCATATCTTATGTTGTTTATAACTGTAAGATAATTTTGCATGGAGTCTAAGATAACACTGTAGGGAAAAGATCAACACAAGTTCCTTTAATGTAGTTGGGGAGCACCATTAACGTGCTGGCTGGTTTACTCCATTTATTCTGACTTCTTTACTCCAGCCCTGGCAGCTCTCTCTGTGCAACAGCATGTTTTTGTGATGGTGGCAGAGGGAGGTTTGTGTTCATATGTTGATGCTGCAGCTCCAACTTCATTTTCTTTTTGTATTTTAAAGCCATTACTGTTTGTCCCGTGTCTGCAGTGTATTCTTCTTACGTAGACTGATGTGCATTCCCAAACACAGAAATGATTCTTTGCTGACTGAAGCAGGTCTCTCCAGTCAGCATGTCACCCACTCCATTCAGTTCCAGCTGCTGATGCTGTTGTTTCTACCAAAAAGGAAAAAAGCCGCCTCGATGGTTTGGCTTCTTTAGTTGTGACACTAATGTACAGCAACACCAGCACAGGTTATTGTAAAATTAGCAGTGATTCTCATTTGGTACAGTATGTTTTCTCAAGGAATTAGTTGAAATTGAAACCAAGAAGGAGGAAATCAAAGAAACAAGCACAGACTTAGTAGTTTGAAACTGATCCCAGAATTCCGTATGTAATTACCTGGGTTCTGTATGTATTCCACAATATGGTCCAGGTAAAAACACAGACAGTATGATATTGCATACAGAGTTCTGAAAACTTACTGTAGAAAACATGACAAGTGGAATGAGGAATTTATAATGTCCAAGTGCTTGCCATTTGTGAATACAGTTATTGCTACATTTCCCCCCCCCCAGGCCTCAAATAAACAAACTTGACTCTGGTGATGCTTTCAAAGATACTCAGGATCACAAGTTACTGGAAGACCTCTTCTATGTTGTCTTATTCCTGCACTAATTTTACATATGACCTTTATACACTTATGCAATAAAATTAAAAATTTACAAGACTGGGGGATACATTGACCCTTTTGTGATTCATTTAATTGTTAACTAAAGGAAAAGATAAATATCTTGTTTATATTCTTCAAATTTTCAGCATTACAAACAGTCTGATGTTAAAATATTAAAAAAATTAATAATGTAATTGCAGTACATGTGTAAGATTAGTAAGCCATAGTTTCCACTGATTTTTAAATTATGAATAGAAGCTGGTGTCAGGGTGATAATACATATTTTGTGTTCTTTATTAATTTTGTCATGAGACCTATTTGTCTGACTTAGAAGTACCAGGAAGACTGACTAATAAAGGTACACCTGACTATATGATACTATGTGATTTGAGAAATAAATTTTTCCCCTGTAAAAAATGGCTTTCCAAAGTATTTCCAAAGTACTTAATTTTAAATTTCTTTGCAGCAATGCACTTACAATCAATTTATTTCTTCTTCTGACAGGTCACGGACTTTGGCTTTGCAAAAAGAGTAAAAGGCAGAACTTGGACGTTATGTGGGACTCCAGAATACCTGGCACCTGAAATAATTCTCAGCAAGGTACTTTGTCCTGTTACTCAGCCATGCACTTGATGTGGTTAAAGCTTCTCACCCAATTATCAAGCTCTGAGGGATAAACAGTTGCTGATACTTCCAAAAACTAAATCTTCATTAGTCAATTGACAAACTGACAAATGACACAAAATGCAGTCCTTGCATTGTAAATATTTATTTAGTGTGCCAAAACTTACGCCATATAAGGAATTTTCACATAACTGTACTAAACTTCCTACATATGCTTGCCACGTAACTTGTGAGGGGCAAAGAGATTCAAAGAACCTGGAATTAGGTTATTTAACTAGCATCCTTATCAGAAGAACAGATCAGAGTGATTACATTCTGAAGGGTTAACACACTAGAACAAGAACTCCAGAGGTAACAAGAACTGTGTATAGGATGAATCAGTAGTCATTACATAACTAGTTGCAGAGTTTCAGGTTTAAGGCAGTTGGCATCAAATCAAGCATGACAATCCACTGGTTTTACACATAAAGCACATGCAGTCTAAGCTGACTGTAGATCTGTTTGTCCATTGCTTGCATTAAGTGTTCCAACATAAAAAAATACTATTTATCCTATAGCTGTCTAACTGAAGCACTGTATGTTTTGCAAATGGAAAATATAGAACTGCTTATGCTATGAAACAATCATAGTGCATTTAACATGCACTTTAATTAAATATCCTTTGCAGGTCCTCAAAAGTGAACAAAAGATACTTCTATTTGGGGAAAAAAAAGTTTGTTGTTTGCATGGTTTTTGTCCCTGTGCATCTAAAACACCAGAAGAAATTGCAATGCATCTGCTATAATGCTTCACAATAGATTTTCCTGCAAAACTGAGTCTGAGCCCTGAGCTTTGTAAAAAATCTCAGAGAACATGTATGAAATGGATGGGTTTGGTGGTTTCTTTGTCTTTTCTAACATTGAATAGGACCTACTAATGGTTAAGGTTCAGGGTTTTAAGATCAGATCATAAATGACTCTGACAGCTAATTAACTGAACTTTTAAGCTCTTGTAGCTGGTTAACTACATATGAAACTGAATGTTCCAAAATGTGAAAAATCAAGCAAAATGGTGACAGTGTACAGTATAGAAAGTGTTGTTGTGTATGTTGTTATAATGAAATTTCCTTAAGCTTTGAAGAATTATCAGTCTGTAACAAAATTGTTTTGATTTTAAATAAGTTGTGCCCATTTACACAGGAGTGTCAAGAAATCACTGACACTCTTTACAGGAAAGTGTGCAAAATGCTTTATTTCCATCACTATTTCACTGTCATTGCTGTATTTGGTTTTAAGTGTATTGCTGTTGGAATCTGTGAATGCCAGTTTGGTTGGAGTCAGGTTGTAAGTTCTGCATTAAATGAAAAATAATGTGGTTTTTTTTTTCCTCTTTGTATTCCATAAATATATAGATCTGTACTGAATATCTTAACCTGTGTCAGAAACTGTACTAACAGTGGCATGTTTCATTTCATTCAGGGTTACAACAAGGCAGTGGATTGGTGGGCACTAGGAGTGTTAATCTATGAAATGGCAGCTGGATATCCCCCATTCTTTGCAGATCAGCCCATTCAAATTTACGAGAAGATTGTGTCTGGCAAGGTGGGTTAAGGCTGGGTGTTTTCACAAATGCAGTTGTTTTTATATAACCTGGTTTTTGGTGGAGGAGATGCAGAATTCACAAGCCTCTAGACAGTGAGCAATTTGAAAAGGACCTAGGAGAAGTTTGTAATGTGCATTTCATAAGTACAGACATTGTTGCTTGAAAACCAAAGTTAGAAAAATCTGTTCCCTGCCTTCAAATTTAAAATGCAAGTTACTAAATTTACAGACATTGTGGTATTATATCCTTTTATGCTTGGATTAAAGTGATCCAACGACTATTAACAATTACTTAGCTGTGTGCTTAATTTGCGTAGCTATTTTCTTTAAATTTTTTTTGCAATTTTTGAGAAGCCCTGAAGAGTTTCCATCATTCCTAGGTCTCTTTACTTCCACAGTCTTATAGGTGTAGACATGTCTAATGTTGTTTATCTTTCATTGTAATATAAAATTTTTTAAAAGTGTTCCCAATGTTTACCCCTTTTATTTTTCATTAATATCTCTTAGTATGCTGGATAGCAGCAAAATGTAGTCATTCTGTTGTTTCCCCTACCAGCCAGTGTTGATTCTTTGTGCTCACTTGATTTATTACAGTTGTTCTCTTCCTTTCCCCTACCTAGGCACATGCTGTGCTACATCTCAGGTGCCTCTGTAATTCCAATCAAGGGCAGTACCTCAGTAGCCCTGTGGTGCCCTGCACTGAGGTTGATTCTTATTTAATAAAGAAGGTGGTTGGTGGTTGCTCTTTGCAAGGTTTTAATATTGTGAACCTTCAGCTGTGTCCATGAATATATGGGAATTAATTTACAAGGACATATTTTTAAAGAAATCTTTTTCTTCTAAACTAAAAACAAAATATTGGGCAGTTTTTGCAGTTTATCTAATGGCTTGACATCTGTAAAAGGCGATCTACCTTTTTTACTGAGTCCATGGATGGACTGCAGCAGAAATAGCACTGGACATCAACTCTGGAAACTGTAATTCAGTCCATAGCTAGCAGTTGTTTATAACCTGGGGTCTTTCATTTATTCTACCCCATTTGCTTAGTTCTCTACTTAAAAATTGGAGTTAATATTTCCTTACTTCTCAGTGGTCTAGATATTATAGTCATTAAACCTGTGAATTTCTCATAATCTACAATAGAACCATATTAGTAGGTAAACTGAAGCAGGATCCTTGATAACTGGACTTCTTCATTTTTTAAATGTTTTTATCTTAATTAATTCCATGATCTGTATTTACATCATAACTGATCAGCTTAATATCAGGAGTGTCAAACACTGAGACTATGAGGATGACAAATACGGCTTTCTGCCTGTTCTTTTCCCCTTCCTTCTCTCTGCCAACTCAAATGGTGTCACTAGATCATTTGTTAGAAAAACCCTTTGTAATTACATCCCACGAATCATCTTCAAATATCCTTTAGCCAGGTTTGAATGAATTGCAAGTCACTAGTGTGCTGTCTTCAAATAGTGCTGTTATGTAAGGCTTCTGGTGTTGGTGCATTTAGTTATGAGAAACAGATTGCAGTACAGCATAAAGTTCCAGATTGACTTTTCATATATGATTGCTGAATGTACAGTTATTTCAGAGCATATCTATGTATTTATATGCTGTATATATGCTATATACTGTCTCCTCTATGTATATATATAATTTAATCTAAAAATGTATACCTAGAAAATAGCTGAGACTATCTTGAGATGATATGTTGTTAAAACACCAAGTTAAACTTAGCTTTTAGATCACTGTTACATTAAATTAATATCTTGCCCCCTAGAAGCTTCCGGTTCAAGAAATCGTAGATGGACAATGTAATGCTACTGATAAGGCTTTGTGAAACAGAAATGCCTGTGCAACAATAATCATCTCTCTCTTCATTCATTCCTGCTTGATTTGATTTTAGAAAAAAGATAGAAAATTGCCCTACTGTTTCCCTTTGTGTCAAGTTGTTTCCCTTCACAGGGGAAAGAATCAAATCTGTATCATGTTTTTTAATGTTGCGGGTGTATTATTTTAGGTGAGGTTCCCATCACACTTCAGTTCAGACCTAAAGGATCTTCTAAGAAATTTACTCCAGGTAGATTTGACCAAACGATATGGAAATCTCAAGAATGGTGTAAATGACATAAAGAATCACAAGTGGTTTGCAACTACAGATTGGATTGCCATTTATCAGAGAAAGGTAAGACCCTCCCTGATCAAAACTATTACAGGCCTTTAAAGGATTGAAGTAAAATTTCTAATTAATGTGTTTCATTTTTATTTCCTAGATCTGTGACTTTAAATTGAGAAAGCGTGAAAGTAGTTTAATCTTTTAAGGTTCCAAAGGATATGTATAGATTGAATTGTTTGTTTTTTCTGGGTATTCTAGCCTGGACCTCTGTGTACATTCACATTCTCTTTAACACACATGTTGTGCATTAGCCTATTTCTGGATTATCTCAGGACAAGGCATCTCCTGCCTCTCTCACTTTTTATTTAACCCCTGCTATAGTGGCATCTATAAATACTCCTCCACAGCAAAAATTAATTTGTTTTCCTTTCCAGCCAGCTCTTAGCACTCAGACTGTGCTCCAGTGTGGAGGAGCTCATGCCAAAGCTAGAGCTTTTATTTTTTCTCCTAAAGCAACCTGCTCCCTCTGTAAAAAAAGCTAGAGATAAGTGATAATATTTAAAGAAATTGGTTTGGATTTGAAATGCTAACAGTCTTGACTATAGAGGCATGAACTTGCTGCTGTAACAGCAGTATTTTAAGGGCCAAACCTAAATACTAACAATAGTTTATAAAAAGAAACTGGTTGTTTGGCTACACAAACTGACAGCACAGTTGTTGAATTATTCACTAATGTGTTAATTACTAGAAGACAGGGTACAATTAATGCATCCTGTATTCTTTGCATTAAATATAGATATTTTTAAGAAAATATTCCCCATTGTGGAATTCTAATTGTCTGTTCTTCACTTTTTTAATGCCTCTTTGCACGCAGATTTATATGCACCAAGATTCATTTGCCAGTACACTGTTTGGGAACACCCAGGCCCCATAATATTAACAGTGTTTAATACTGTGCTAAATGCTCTTAGTATTGCTAATGTACTGCTATAGTGAATTACTTTCACATAAATAAGAAATATTTTTAAATGTTAAGAAGTAGTAGAGTCAGAATAGCTATTACTAGATTTAAAGGGTTGTGAAAACTGATACTGAGTAAGTTTGAAGCCTCTAATTATAAAGAATAATAGGGTCTGAAACAACAGCATGGATTGTAATGTCATTCAAGTAGTCACAGAAATACAGCAATAAACCTTAGACTTATAGTAGTTTTTACAGTGGCTGTTAACCACAGCATGTATTCTCCTGAATAAACATAGTGTTCCTTGGCAGCTAATGTCGTGTGAATGGGGTTTTTTTAAATTTTTTTAAATTTTTTTTTTTAATGCTATGGTCATAAGTCAACCAGTCAGTTACTTAATATTTTGGATACAGAATCACAAAAATTTGCTGATTTGGAAGGGACCCACACAGATCATCCAATGCAACTCCTGGCCCTGCACAGGACCCCAGAAGTCACACCATGTGCCAGAGAGCACTGTCCAAACGCTTCTTGAACCTCTCAGGCTGGTGCTGTGACCACTGCCCTGGGGAGCTGTTCCAGTGCCCAAACACCCTCTGGGTGAAGACTTCTCCTGATATCCAACCTAAACCTGCCCTGACTCGGCCTCAGGCCATTCCCTCGGTCCTGTCCCTGTCACTGAGCAGAGATCAGTGCCTGCTGCTCCTCTTCCCCTCACGAGGAGGTTGTGACTGCAGTGAGGTCTGCCCTCAGTCTGCTCCAGGCTGGACAGACCCAGTGCCCTCAGCTGCTCCTCACAGCTTCCCCTCAAGGCCCTTCACCATCTTTGTTGCCTTCCTTTGGACTCTCTCTAATAGTTTCATGTCTTACATTGTGGCACCCAAACCTGCCCCCAGCACTGGAGGTGAGGCTGCCCCAGTGCAGAGCAGAGCGGGACAATCCCTCCCTGGCCTGGCTGGTGATGCTGTGCCTGATGTCTCCAGGACATGGTTGTCCCTGCTGGCTGCCAGGGCACTGCTGGCTCAGCTTGTAATCAACCAAGATCCCCATCTGTTTTCCAGTTTCTTGTCCCCCAGTCTGTCCATACATCCAGGGTAGCCTCATCCCAGGTGCAGAATCTGGCACTTCCCAATGTTGGACTTGCTGATTGCCCAATCCTCTAATTTGTCAGAGTCTCTCTGCAGGGCCTCCCTGCCCTCCATGGAGTCAACAGCTCCTCTCAGTTTTCTATCATCTATGAATTTACTTAGTATCCCTTCCACTCCTGCATCCAAATAATTTATGAAGATGCTCAAGAGCACAGGGCCAAGAACTGAGCCCTATGGAGCCCGACTAGTGGCAGCTGACCAGTCTTATGTCATCCCATTCACTGTAACCTTCTGTGCCCCACCTGTGAGCCTGTTGCTCACCCATTGCATGATATATCATCAAGTCTTCCTTTCTTTACGTGTTTCCATATGTATGAACACATTGCCTGATAAGATGATTGTGCTTAGATCCAAACAGGTATTTCCACTAAAAACCAGAGTTATCTCCTGCAATCTCTTTTTAGCAATTTCTGTAGTGAAGATAATAGGAAAAGGTTTGACATGTCTCATTTGAAAATGTTCTAAAGTTCAAGCAATAAATGAGATATTTTCTGTCCTCTAAATTTTGTTGTAAGAAAGTAACTGAAAATCAGTTTAAGAAGGCACAGAGACAGAATTCAGATAGTGGTAATGTGTGGCTTTGTAGGCTAGGTATGTACACAAGACTGTGTGTTCACTCAGGCTAAATCGCTGAAACACGTATCTTGTTTTAAGAATAAGAGGATATACACGTGACAATTGCATTCACAAATGCACAAGTTACTGTTATTTCTTGGCAGTGTATAATGGTATTGCTCAGAGTCTGGAGTTTCATTTTGTTCATCTGCGCTGTACCTCTTTAATTTACTGATCTACACACACAGCACACCCCGACCATCTGCAGTCTACCTGGTGACACAGTGTGGTGTGATCCTCTGCCTCAGCTGGAGCTGTGCCTGCCCCGTTTCATTGTCTCCCCACCATTCTGCCTCTGGTACACTTATTCCTTGAGATGTTTGGGAGAGAGATAGTTCTCTGATTACTTTGTGTTTCCAGGTTTCAATTTGCATCACCTGCATAATTTTGTTGTAATCTTGCTTACCTTACAGTGCAGTCTTTGAGTGACTCCTTCAAGTCATTGCTTGTGTCTCACTGTAGCCTAGTTTTTAGAAGGCTTTCACTTCTTACTTAGGTCCCAGGAGGAACTTCATAAAAGATGCAGAAAAAATTCTTTTCTACTTGTATTAGGTTAGTTTTTCTTTTGAAATAGAAGATTGTTATTAAGTAGGAGGGAGAGGCATTCCAAGCTTTCCTAAGATTTTTGTGTAGTGGTGGTGGCAATCAATGTCCTCCATGTCCTGTGCTAATGAGCTGGAAGGAGCAGGATTGCCTCTGCAAGGAGGGCACTAATCTTTGTTTTGAAGTGGAAGTAATTTTCTAATGAGGTCTGTCAGCAAGGGATTAGTCTTTTTCAGTTTAGATTCACACATCTAGACCTGTACCTTCCTAGGCTGGTTTTGTTTTTGTGCCACAACTTAAATCTGCAACACCTGATTACCTGGTTTCTTGGCAGAATCTGAGAAGTAATGGGAGTATTGCTGTGCTCATTATTACACTATTGAATCTATTGGTATTTGGCCAGTAACATTTCATGTGCCTTTTTGTATTTCCTACCAATACAGGTAGAAGCTCCATTCATACCAAAGTGCAGAGGTCCTGGAGATACCAGCAACTTTGATGACTATGAAGAAGAAGATATTCGTGCTTCTCTAACAGAAAAATGTGCAAAAGAATTTGCTGATTTTTAGTAGGAGTAAAGAGGACAAGATGACATCAGGGCTCACATTGGGATCTTTGCACTCTGTTAACAGATGAGGTGGAGCTGAGACCATCATATGTCAAAACAGTTACCTAGTTACTTCATTCCACAAAGCTGACTGAGGTCTTTATTGCCATCTTCCATGTGTGCAGTTTGCACCAATCCTTCTAACTAGGCACAATTAAGCAAGCACTGTTTGTGCAGTAACACAGAATAATAGACCACTTTCCTACTTAACTTTGGTTTCTGTCGTTCTTTGTTTCTGTGTATTGTTAATTTTCCCCCTTTGAAATGAAGTAGTTTTTTACCCAAGAATGCTCCATTTTATTTTGAATAATGTATTATTTGTGTGAGTGAAATGGAAGGTGTTGCGGCTAGTGTGATTTAGACTGAAGTGAAAGATAAATGTTGCTTCTAGTCTGTGCCAGCCAATAATTCATGTCTGTCTTGTGTCTGATGCTACAATTTATAATAATTTTTTAGTAGCTCAGACTAAACCTAGCCAACATTTTTAGCATTTTTGAAGGTAGTATTTATCGCCATATAAATGTCTGCTAAATTAACTTAAAAACATTTCTTCCTGGAGGCTGACCAAAATTCAGTAGAATCAATTGGATGGCTTAAGTAGGGGACAGTAGCTAGACCCCGTGCCTTGGTTTTCTACATCCCTGCAGTTTTTGTCACTGCCTCCTTCCTTTGTATTTCCCACCTAGGCAGTAGGCAAGTTGCCATAACCAGACTGTACCGTGGAAAGCTTACAGTCTCATGAGAGGGAGTAATTCCATCTGGTCTGGACTTTGGACCATATTAAACCAAGTCAACTTACCAGCATTTCAGTTGGCAGGTGTGAAATGGCTTGTTTAAGATCAAGAACCCTAAACTCTTAAAGGAAGTTTTGGTCAGTACTGTAGAGAATTAATTTTGATTCACTTTTTCTTCTTCTGTTTTTTTTCCTATTTTTTTTAAAGTAGCCAATGTTTCGGCTCCCAAAGTATTCCTTGCTTCAAGCCTTTTTTGATTAAAAAAGGCATCCATTAGAATAAAAACCATCATGCCACAGAAAGCAAAATGCGCTCTGCCATTAGCTATGAAAAACAAATGGTTTAGCAAATGCAAAATAATGTTCTAGATGCATCGCTGGATGAACACGGTTATTTTTTGTTAGCTGTTAAGAATAAGAGGTTATTGCCAAGTTTTTATTCTGGTATACTATATTAGTAAACTGAGGATGGAGTACTGCTACAATCATTTTCTTTTTAATTACAGCACTTCATTCATGAAGAAAAAAGATCAAGTTTAAAAACTGCAACAGCTGAGTTTATTTTAGTTGCGTTGTGTCTTCATTTCTAACCTACTTTCTTTCAATCAATCAGAATGTATGGTCACACAGATACAAGTATTTGGGTTTAATTATGTTTTGTATATTCTCACCAACTGACTTAAAAGGTATTGCTACCATGTGCTAGCTTTGGGCACTTTTACACATTTATTTCAATGTTAATAATCAGCGGCTCAGCACTTTTTTTGGGGTTGCTTTTAAACTTATTCATAGTAGTTTTATTTGAACACTTGGTTCTGGCTGTCTCAGTGACCTGTCTTAAAACAGCACATCTAAAAGTTTAAACTAGACTCATGTATTATGATACATTTACATGCATACAAGGATGAATTGTTTTTTTAAAAAATGAGCTATATTGATACATAGCCATTGGATTTGTTTGAGTGCCAGTGCAAATAAACAGCTGGCGTTCCTTCCTTTTAATCTGTACGACGCTCCTAAAAGAAAGGCCTTTGTAGACATTTTACAAAAGAGTATGAAACATACCACCCAATGTTCTGTCTGTTTAGGTTGTTGAGCATTTTTGCACAACGTCATTAGGAGGCTGACACTGAATGCAGTCTTTGTCCACCCATATTTACATACATGCAAGAAAAGTATAAGATACTTTGCTGTAGCAAATTTTATGTAACAAAGATATATCGTCACATTAATAAATTTAAAGAAATCCTTTGTATGAAAATGTTAAAATCTTTTGTATTTCATTTAGACCAAGGACATGCTGCTGTATGCTAGCTGTATGCGATAAATTCTACAGTAACTTTGTTGTCGTTTATGAACTTTAAAAGATTTTAATAAATGTTGAAGATCACAATTTGATTCTGTTATGATTTTAATTTTTAATCATTACATTTATAGTTCTAGAAAAGTTCAAAGATTTTTCTGTTCTGTAAAATACTGTAATCATTCATCTTGCGTGTACAATAAGACAAAAGTCTAGGAAATTGGTTCTGACATGTCTGTCTGATATCCAGATTAAATTCTACACGGGCATAAGTGGAAAAGTCATCATAATGCCATGATATTATGCTATTTTTTAATTTTATGAAAATCCTGTTAGAAAGTGAAACACTTTTCCAATATGGCATAATAGACTTCAGTATGGAAATGAGATTCTATTTTGGAAAAGGAGGGGAAGTGTGCAATTTCCAAGGCATTAGTGAGTACATTTGACAATGTGAGTATTATACAACCCTCTCATTTAAACACAGTCATGAAATATAACTACGGAATATTATGTTACCTGTATTTAATTTGAAAAATCCTTTTCACAATATGGAAAAATTGTATATCTATGACAGTAGAAGCTTGTTAATTTTACACATTTGAGGAATTAAGTGTTGAACTATATGGTATATTTTAATTGTACTCTAGTTGTATGTAACTTTCATTTCCAACATAAAGGATTGTATCTCATAAGTAAATTGCTTTTTTTATTATCTTGTCAGTTGCATTAAAACCCTTATTTTTAAATCCTTTAAAGTATTTTACTAATTTTTGCAAATAATTAGATGTTTTTAAGTGCTGCAATAGTGTGCAATAGTAAACATTTATATACAGAAGTGCAAATTAAATTATGTACAACACTTGTGCTGCTTCTTTGTGAATCAGAATGTTGTATGATGACAGCTGTTGCACCTCCCCACATGTGAGCAGGGTTTGAGAGCAAGAGGAAAAGGTTGTGAAACCTACTACACATATGAGTTGGGGCACAGTAAGCTTTACACTAACTAGGGTGCCTGGAGAAGGTGATGTGGAGAACATTAAAGGCATTATGAGAAGTCTTGGACTTCTTAGACAATCAAAAGCAAGCAAGGTGATCATTAGCTTCAGTATTGTTTGTCTTCATTTTATTTTCATTCAGACTCAATGCTTTTTATTAAAGATAATTGCCTGTTTTTAAACTGTCTGCAGATCCCGCTGTACAAACTTTGTGCTGTGTCTCATTGTGCTGTGAAACAACTGATAGAAGTAAAGACTGTTCATGGTCTTGGCATTGTCTGTCTTGAGGCTTTTTCTGCAAGTGGTGTTTGGAGAGGCTCTGGTGCCTGCTCTGTAATGCAGCTCCTCCTCTTCCCACTGTCTGAGCCGAGCTATGGCCTCTGTGCTTCTGCTGCTGTACGCGACTGCGGTCTTGTGTTCTTGGTTTCCTGGTACTACTGCTACATTACATTTTAAAGACCTTTGTACTTTTTCTAAAGCTGATCTAAAAAAACTGTGAAAATGCTGTCTTCTGCTTTTACTACAGTTCCTAAACAAGCACAGCATGCTGAGCCACAGATTTGAAGGTGTCATTCAAATCTGTTCTGATTCCCTGCATAAGGAGGACTTATCCCAGATCAGAATTGAAGAACCATTCCATAAGAAACTGGTAAAAACCACAATTCCATTCTCTAGCTGAGGTGCATATAGCTGATCTGGATCTGTTTGATGATATTAAAAAAAAAAAGAGAGAGTTTGACCACCACAGTTTTACAAGTGTGGGTCTTGCATACATTTTAAAAATGTTTTTCATGGAAAGGTATTTTCATGAGGTATTGACTGATTTAAGTTCTTTAACAGAAAGGTAAAATATGAGCCCCTAACTTCAAGCTGGGCAGTGAAAGGGTTAGAACGCCACAAGGATGTTTAAACATCTTATAGATAGTAAACGTTTGTCATCTTACATAGGGATTATGTGAAGTGTTGGATTTTTTTAGAAGTGTAAGATGGGTACCTAGAGGCAAGACAGGATCTCAAGATATCTTCCCTTTCTAACTTCTGAATTTGATGGTGAATAAAAGTATGAATTAAATCTGAGATCTAGTCACATTTTTACCTCTTTTTATTGTTTGGATTTGGGGAGGGGTATCGTATGACAAAAAGGGATGCCTGAAGAAAACTTGCATATACTGAAAATGTATTTTATTTTTATAATTGACTAGCACAAAGAGTGTAATCCCTCAGAGGGATAAAAACAGCTTGAGGTTTCTATGACATCATTAGAATCGGTTCCCAACAGTGTTTCAAAGCCAGTAAAAATTCCTTTAGAATCCTTACAGCTTCACTGTACTGCTCCCTCCCTTGGAGGGTCACGTACCAATGTCTTTGCAAAAACATATTCCTAAGAATTGTGTGTGTGTGGCTCTTTGCTTTGAAGCTTTAAAGAAACATAGTTGTGGTGTTCATTGAAATGAGCTGCTGTCAGTGAAGCACAAATGGAAGAGCCAGTGACAAACTTGCACATTTCTTACTGCTGCTAAGATTACAGGTCTAGATTGTGATGGAACACACAGTGGCAATCTAATGTTTGATGGCAAGGCTACAGCACAAAAACTCTTAGGGATGAAAAGTTGTTGGAGTTTGAGAAGGGAGGTGAGTGATCTGTTCCACCTGTATGCAACCACAGTAAGAGGTGTTTTCCTTTGCTGGGAGGTTGTTATCAGAGACTTCTTCCTTTGCCTTTGCTTCCAAGGTGCTGTGGGTGATCAGAGAGGACACAGCTGTAGCTATGTTGACACAAATGGAGCAAGGTCTCAGCAGCCTGACAAGCAGTGTGGTACTTCCTGAGTGTGTTCAGTAAGTTCCAGGAAAAATTACTGCTGACTAGGGCAACAAAGAGAAAATTGGAGTGCTGGAAAGGCTTGGTTAACTGAAATTCTTCCCCCACCAAGGTATTTGGATTCAATTGAAGGCAAAAAAAAAAAAAAAAAAAATCCAAGACTTCACTTAGATTAGTGGTGTATTAATGCTTTGGTCTACACAGCAATATCACAAGAATACCAAAAGTATTGGTCTTTAATTTGTATCTGCATTGCTACTTTGAATGTGTGTGTAGTTATCTAAATAACAGTTCAACAAAATGAATTCTTGACTGGGATGTCCTTTCACTTTCTCCCGTCTTTGCCATCCTTCTACTTGATGCTTGCATGAACCGGGGATCTGAGTGTCAGGACTCTGTTAATGATAGGTAACACCCTGGATAAGTAAAACATGATGCACGTATCTCACAGGCATGTTAATTCAGGTTAAGCAAACAATATGTAATCATTTTATAAATGCCCAGTGTTTATAAAGTATCTGTTTTCAACTGCCCCCCTAAAAAAAGGCACTGTGTGTCCTCAGTTAATACATTCTCTTTATTTCCCGTTTTCTCTGGCTGTATGCATTGGGAAGTATGCATCTGGCAGGCTTGCTTACCAGTGAGAAAAACTTAGAGGAACTGAGCAGGCAGCCTCAGTAAAAACATCCCACTGAGGCAGAAAGAGGATCACAGTGGCAGAACATGTTATGTAACATGCATGTGGTGATAGAGTTTGTTAGTGCAAGCACATGAATTCATCTCCAGAGTGGTTCTACTTCCACAGAAGAACCAGTCCAAAGAGCCACCTCCCAAGGCCACAGCACCCCACAGCTCATGGATTCTGGAAAGGAATTTCAGAGCAGGACTGAGTTTGCTGCAAGGGATGTTTCCTGCCAAGATAAGTATTGCAGGGAATGCTGGGAGGAAAATAACTCCCTAAAGTCTCATAAACTTATTTGGTCTTTTTTAAAGCCACTCAAGGAAACCTGAAATATCAGCACAAATTCTTTTTTACTCGAGATTTGTACAACACAAACCTCTGCTTTAGGGCATACCTAGTGTTATGTCTGAAGTTATTAAACTCTGCTTATAAAATTCTGCTGCTACATATTGACTAACAGAACTCAACTCTGACTTTTCTTGAAGTTTTTTTAATGTTTCAGGTTACTGCAAAATCCTGTCAACTAAAATCATGAAAGGAGATGATCTTTAAGGTCCCTTCCAACCCAAAGTATTCTATGATTGTATCTTCAGGAGCTTTCCACAAACAATTGCTCTAGTTTTTTATTTATTTGCCAGTAGATGTCACATTTACATGGTGTGGAATGCTGTGTAAGAGATGTCAGCTGCAAAGCACAGTAAGAACAAGAGACTTGGAAAGTATTTAAGAGTAATAGGGAATGAAAAATTTAGATTGTACCAGTGACATAACATGTCAGGGAATAATACATGCAATACCAACCATGAGTATTTGTTCTTTGTGTATTAGTTGATTTTGCCTTTAAATCCTTTTTGAGTTAATAGTTGCAATATTTTTTACTTGTTTTCATATCAATAGGAGCAAAACAGGAGGTTTTGATACTAATTTGAATGAAAGCATTTTTTCATAATATGTATTATTGCATGGATTATATAAAAATGTCACTAAAAATCCCTGATTGATAGTTCCTATTTCCATTTGAAGCTAGAACCAGAGGGAAGTGTCTGTACTAATAGCCCACAATCACATTTCTATTTTGTGTGCAATTGAAATTTCATAAATACACTGTTTTTAACCAAAGATGGTCACCAATACAAATTGAAAAGTGTTCCTATGCTGATTTGTTAAGTAAAGAGTATCTATAGTAGAGTGGATATAAAATTTTGAGTTGGATGGTAATCAAATTTAGATATATCTCTACTAATTATGTTTGCAGGCAAAAGAACAACTGTTTATATTTTTGTGAATTATGTGATCACCAGAGCAGTTGGAGAACAAGTTACAGCTCTTGAGAGCATCCGTGATCAGAGCCTCATCAACCAATTTAAGAGCTGAGTAAGTTTTAAAATTATCGGTTTAACTGTTACAATCTTAATGCAGAACTGTTAAATGTCATGTCTGCTCATGTTCAGATGCATCTGGGTTTGGTTTATATCAAAAGAGAGGGGAAAACAGGGTCATCCAATGTGTGACTGGAAGAACTGCCCCCTGTAACAGCGCTTCCTTTCTTGCAGTCTGTTTTGGCAACCACTGTCCTACCAAAGCAATGTGTGCATGCTTTGAGCTTGCACATTGATGCACAAATCACAGGGATGTCATTTCTTCTGGTCTGCTCACAGTTCAGTGCCTGAGAGCAGACAGAGCCCCTGTAAGTCCCCCAACAGAACCAGTAAGTGAGAGCTGCAGAAAATGCCCTTCGCTGGGTCTGGGGTGCTTTCAGAGGGCTGAGCAAAGAATGAAATGTCAGACTCTGGTCTTCCACACGTGGCATCACTTCTGGCAGTTACACCAAAATAACAACATGGAGAAAAGATGCCAGTATTTGCTGAGACATGGTCGCTTTACAAATCTTAAAAATGTGGATATTTCTGACTGTCAGGTTCTTCACTCCCAGGAGAAGAGCTTCCCAGCAAAGTGGGGAAAAAACTAGCACTAATTTTTCAATGTACTCTTTGAAATATAGTTGAGATTTCTGCTTGTGTTTTGTTGACACATTTCTGTCTATAACTGTCTTTCTGAGTGTATTATCATGTTGTGCTTTTTCATTTGCCTCACTTCCTGCAACCAAGTGCTACATTTTAGATTTCCCAGAGAGGTAGTAGCTATTTCACAGAGATGTCTGAGCCATGTTTATATAAAATGTTTTTATCAGTCTGGATTCCCTTTAACAGTGTTAAAGTATATTTCATATTAATACTTTTTAAAAGCTTCTTGATACATTATTACAAGCTGGGCAAATATGTGGCAGGTATACTACTAGTACGGGTGTGTTTTATACAGTGATTTTTTTTAATATGAAGTATAAGCTTTAAAATAACAAAGGTTTAAGTCTAGACAGAAGCTTTATTAAATATGAGCAACTACTACCATAAGGAGTTGCACAACAAAATAAGTAGGGCAGGAAATTCTCAGTGAAGTGGATATAATTCAGGTGCAGGAAGATTTATTTAAGCAATTCAGTCTTGGAAAAAAGAGGAAGCAAAAGCATAAAGGTGTCACTGGGCTTGCATTGTAGTCCGCTACCATAGATGTTCATTTTTAGGCTGTATGTAAAGGGTGCTACTCTAGTCATCTTGCTGGAAATTCATATGATGATAAGATAAAGGTCAGGTAATGCATATTGTATCCAAAGTACCTTAGGATACTAAAGCAAAGGTTTCCGGGGCTTCCCACCAGGACAAAAGCCTTTGTCTCCCTGGCTGGTCAGTGAGTCTGAGCAGTGCTGCTCCCTTCAGACTGGCAGCCAGGAGCTGTCACTGACCAGCGCTGGGCACCTGCAGAGCTGCCAGCCCGGCAGCCAGAGCTTTCACGGAAGGCTGTGCACATCTACAGACCATGTTCTTCTCCCTGTAAGAGCGTGTCCAGGGAACTGCATGGAAGGGAAATTCAGGCCCATTGATTTTGTGTTTAACACACACTGAACATAACTGCCTCGAAAATGAATGCCAGGCTGGTACCAAGTCACTCTGCTGCATTCTGGCCATGGCTTTTCTGCCTCCCTTCCCTCCTCACTTGCTTAACACCATTGCTCTTTAGGCTTTTGTCTAGGCTTTATGCAGAACCTCAGTGCAACATGACAATACGCAGCCATGCAGAACACGCTGGCAGGCCAGAAGGGGACTGTGAAGAAGACAACAGCATGCTTGTTGGAAGACCTTCCTGGCCAAGACAGGAATTGAAGAGGCATTTCATCGCTGGACTCCGTGGGCTGGGAGCTGTCTCTCATTCCTCTGTGGAGTGCTGAAGTAGAGAAGGGAGAGCAGGACAACAGGTATGAAGCTGTTGATACTGTGGAGAAAGGTAAGTGGCAAAAATCCATTAAAGCAAACTAAAACTACTATGGACAGGGGTGGAAAAGACCTTAAGTGAGGAAAGACAATTTTCTGAGTGTTGAAAAGGTGCAACTGGAGCAGTAACAGGGATTTTTCCTGTTTCTGGGTAGACAGGAGCTGCCAGAACTGCGGAAAGGACCCTTTGGATGTCTCAAACCATCAGTACCATACAGGTGTGATAAAAGGGTAATGTGGGGTAAGAGGCCTTTCAGAGCAGACTGGAAAGGGAGAAGACACTGCCGAGACCCTACTGCAGCCGAGGGTGCAGCTTCAAGTGTCCTCTCCTGGGAGGTGAATGTACAGAAAGGAGAAAGGGGAACAAGATCAGAAAATGCAGACAGCAAAAGGACTGTGGTCATTCAGATGTTTGAGTCTATATAAGAATGTAAATACCAGAGAAACAGAGAAGTCAAATATTACACTAAAAAATATTAAACTAAAGATTATTACTACAGGAACAAACAGGTATAAACTGTTTATATATATTTTTAAGTTGTAGATTAAAATTTCTTCATCCCCAGCAAAGAGAAGCTGGACAGAGCCTTTCTGCAGGGCAGAGTGGGCTGAGATCGCTGGGTGTGAATGGGCTTGTGTGAGGGCTTGGCTGTGATGCCAGGAGACCAAACCCCATGGCCTGCACAGTCCCTTTTCAGTCTTGTATTGCTAGGAGGGAAATTATGCAAAAGGAATTCTTAGTAATTGAATTGTTATTAGTAATTGACTGGGTATAGCTATACCTTAATTCAGTTTGCTGAGCAAACTGGCGTATTACACCCATGCCACTTCCACACTCACGACAAAAGTTACTTAGAAACAGCCTGTGCCCCCATTGCATTCCCATGCTGCCAGTGCTGGGCATTACAAGGACTTGATGGTTTTTTGGCCGCCAGCCACATCTGGATGAAATCTCTTTGGTTTACTTTCTCCTTCACAATGAGCAGCAGGAACCACAAACGATCGCGATCAGCCCCGAAATGTCTCCCTGAAACCCCAGAGGAGAAGGAAGCATCTTCCAGCGTGTGTTCCACGCTGCGGTTCAGGCGCGGGCGGCACCGGCAGCTCCCAGGCGGGGCCGTGAGGGGAAGGCGCGCCCGGGGCGGCCCCCGAGGGACTACAACTCCCAGCAGCCCCCGCGGCGCCGGGCGGCTCGCGGCCTGCATGGCGTCTCCCGCTGAGGGCGCAGGGCTTTCCTGAGGGCACTGAAATATTTGGTCTCTGTTGGCAAAGGATTACGTGTTTTACACAGGGCTAGATCCATTCTACTCTGCATAATGCCCCCTTTTTGAGAGGGGTTTCCCTCAATGTGAAACCACACAGGTCCTGTGTCATTTTGTCACCCAGCTTCCCCAATGCATGCGTTTAACCATGGGTTTTTTACCCAGGGCACTGGAATGAAGAAGGTTCAAAGGGCTTTATTTAGCCCTGGGGAGGTGAAATTCAGTACCCTCTGCACAGCTAGCAGGGTGCTACACTCTACTTTGCCACATGTGTCGTGCACTTTGTCTTCTACTCTTTAACTGCCAGGGACAAAACAAAAGGCTAGGAAGGATTGCAGTAGGAAACTGGCATTTTTCAATAGCCAGAAAACAGGGTCCACTGGTGTCCGATACCTGCACTGACCTTTGCGTGTTTCCCCTCATGTGATAGCAGAAGTTCAAACACACACAGGACAGACCCCTTGTCCTGGATCTACCAACCCTGGTCTCACTTGGTTTCCTGGATGGCTTGGAAACTTTTTGGCCATAAGTGGCCAAATAATCAAACAAAAGGCTAATTAATTTTTCTGCTCTATCTTCCTCCAGACATAATTTTATTACAATTAAATTACCTTACCCCAATGAATGAAAATACAGGCCACAGATCATATTCCACACTGAATTTTTCCACAACCCGTTTCCTTAAAATTCATCTCTGCTGTTCAAGGTTCTCTGGAAGGAATGCATGCACTGTGTGAGCCTCACTTCAAATACTCAAAGGATTAACTGAAGAACATGATGAAAGGGAGAATGTGAGTAAAATAGCTCATTTATATTTGTATCCTCAAATGTCAGTTCATTACCAAAGTTAGAAACCAGCTGATGCAGAAAACTCATTATGGCATCATTTAGAATGTTTATTTCTTTAGAGACAGACAAGAATTGCCTTGCTTGCCTCACTTGTCCAACACAAATATGCCACATTTTACAGTACACTTTGGGATGGGCAGTAAAGAGGGTTTTGTTTAGGGCACAGTACACTTAATCCTCTCTTTATTTTGTTTATCTGCATTTATTTAAATCCCAAAGCAGTGAGGACTGTTACTGCCCTCTGTAACAGTTCTCAATGCTTCTGTCAATATTTGCAAAGCTCCTGCAAGCTCTGGTTATTTATCTGACAGCACATAAGTAAGACAAAATGAAGTGGTTTGGGAAGTTGTGTCTACAGTCCTTTGCCCAAAAGTCCACTTTGCTGGTAATTTTAGTGCTTGTAACCCTGCCCAGTTGGCAGCTACGTGACCTTGATCTCCATGCAGCCAGGGTGCAGTAACTTTGTCTGGGAGTGAGATGGATGCAAAGTGCCTGGGACAGCCCCAGGTGCCCACTCTGGTGGCTAAGCAAGCTCTGTCTGTCCATGCCAGCTGGGCACTCGTGTCAGAGCTCTGCAGAAATCAGGCCAGAGTCACCAGTAGGTTCTGTGCAAATCCCCAGGTAATTTGTAATGTCCCCCCTTGCCTTGCAGCAAAGAGCAGGCGTGTAATTTGAGTAGCTTGACTCAGAAGGAATTTTTTTAAGTAAAACATCCCACAAATTTGAAGTAACGCAGCCTGTTATGGATAATCAAAAGGTCACATCACCTGATTAGTGTCTGGGATGCAGCCCTAGCTACAAAGCCCGTGTGTGGGGAAACAGGGTGTGTTGATAGTCCTTGCTTGATTTCCCTTGCACTGACAGTGCATACAGCTAATGCCTACAAGCCATTAAAAACCGTCAGCAATCAAGGAAATACTGAAGAGACAAAAAAAAAATAGTGTAAAAAGGGAAAAAAAAAGTGTTGTTGCCAGAAAAACTTGAGAAGTTTTGTATTAAACTCTGTGGGTGAGATTTTATTGCCAGTGGGACACTCAGTAATTTGTAAGCTCTTTGAGTTGATTGTTTCCGTACAGTAAATCCCGTGGGTATGGTCTCCTTGTGAAATAAAGTCTGGAGCTTAGACGAGTAAGATCTGCAGACTCAGTGCCTCCATCTCCTCTCTTTCCCCAGGGCCGCCGCCGGTGGCACGGTGGGGGTGACTCGGTTGTGCTGTCCTGGGTCACTCCTCTTTCCCATCACCCCGAACCTGCAGTTGCAGGAGTTCCACAGAAAGCCTAATGTCTGCTACTCACATCCGTGTTGACGAACTCATTTTAGGAATTAATTTTTCTAACTTTATCAATTTGCCAACATCTGGCGACTCCTACTTCCTACCTTGTATAAAATTTCCTCGCCGTGATACTGCATCCTTCAACAACTAGGGATCTGTTTCCTTTCCGTTACCTGTAACACCCCGCTTGTTAGGAGGAGCAGAAATGTCCACAAGGAGGCCCCAAGAACCTCAAGTCACGATCCGAGCTCGGAGCGCTGCTCTCCGGCCGTGTGCCGCCGGCAGGTCCGCGCCCGCCCATACCGGGCCCCCCGGCCCCAGCGCTGTCCGCGGCTCCCCAGCAGGTAAGCGCCGCCTGGGTAAGGCGCTCGGTGGAGGCGCCGCTCGGTGCCCCGCCCCGCTGCCGGCCCCAGCCCGACGGCTCCCGGGTGCCCTCCCGCGCCGGGCGGGGCCGGGTGCGGCGGGGGTCCCGCGGCGCGGCGCCTTTAACGCGGCGGCCATGACGCGGGCGGTCCGTGTGTGGCGGGCGCGTCACGGGGCCGGGCGGGGCCGCTCCCGGTGTCACTCGGAGCCGCCGCGGAGCGCCCGCTGCCGCCGGGGGGCGGGGGCCGCGGGCTCCGCCGCTCCGCAGCAGCCGGTAGCCATGCGCTGGTTTAGTTGCTCGTAGGTAGGTTTTTCTGCCTTGCTTCCCTCGCCCCCAGCCAGAACTGACAATGAGGTGCAGTGCGAGCGGGCTCGCCGGTGCCTGCGAGATGCTGAACGCGTGTCACAGCCCGGCGCAGCCGCCGGAGCGGAGCCCCGGGAGCCCCCGCCGCCCGGGCCCGTGGGCTCCGCGGGAGGTGCCCGCCCCGAGCCCGGCGGCTCCGGGCCGTGCGCGGCCGCGGCGCGGGGCGTTCCGCAGGTAGGCTGGTGCGGGTGTCGTCTGCAGTCACCTCAGGTGAACCGAGAAGTGATTTCAGGGAATTCGTGGAGTTGTTTGGTCAGTGGTGCAGAAAGAAGCATCTTTTCGATTAGTTTGTAACTGTGTTCTTGGTGCTTTACACGCTTCTACGTGTATAATAAAGGGTCTTCTTTTTTTTCTTCCTTTTTTTTTCTTTTTTTCCCCCCCACAGCAATATTAATTGCTATTCTCTATTTTTGCAAAGTTTTAGCTGAAGAGCATGATTTCCCTATTCTGTATCCCAGAGCTGTGAGACATTTCACTGGCGTCCATTAATGCTACAGCGAGAACATCCTGAGTCCTTGGTCCGTTCTCTGATGCTCTCTGAAATAGAAATGGCTTACTTGAGAACAGAAAGGAAAGGCTTGGGTTATTTCTGCATGTTCCGTGGAGTGATGGAAAAAGCTATGTGGTGCAAGTACTCCAGCGTGCTGCAAGGAAGGAAGCAAACTGGATTTTCTCCTGTGTCCTTCATGTGCTCCTTTCCTTTTTGGAGTTCAGTGTAGCATACCTATAGAAAAAGCTGCTCTAGTGCAGGAAGGAAGGTCTTATGGATGACATACTGATTTAGGCCTCAGGAGTTTGGGGCTCAATTAGTAACTCTGCTTACCAGCTTTATTTGCACAATGGGCATAAGTGACGTGCTCATCTGTATTCAAGTCCACATTTGTAAAACAAGGCTATGACCTTTCTAAAGATCAGATCTTCCATCTGTTTGGATCCTCTGTATCACAGGATGACTGAAAACCTATCACGCTCTCTTGATACACAGCTATATATTGCACGTCAATCTCCGTGCATATGAATACATAGTTTGATCAAAATTTTAACACTTGTGAAAAGGATTAAATGTAGTATTACTTTCCTTGATTTTCAGGCAAGAATTATTTCTTGTATTTGAAGCACAGATCAACTTTTCTAGTTCTTTAGCTACTATCAGCTTTGCCAGGCTTCCAAGGAAATCAGTCTTTGACAGCATTGTTGCTCTCAAGTGGAAACATGCATGCGTCCCTGTAGAATGCTTGATTCTGTCACATTACACTGCACTAGTCGTACTACCAGTTATTAAACACAGCTTTTTTTTTTCCTCCCTATCGATCAGTTGCTGAAGTAAAACTTCTGTCCTCCCCATGCTAACTGTTGACATGGATAACAAGGAAAATGGCTCTCTGGATGTCAAAAAGTAAGTGTTCCTTTTACATAAACAGCACATGGATTTTGAATGTAGATTTCCTTTGAACTAATGTAGTTGGCAATAGTGGCCACCTCCATCTTTGCGCATTTCAAATCCTCCCTGTTCTTAATGACTTCTGTTGTGTTTCAGCTTTGAAATAGAAGAGTCCAGGGCACTGAGCTGATTAAAAGTGATATGTGGTAGGACTGTATAGCAATGAAGAGATGTAGAAGCTAGTAACTTAAGTTAGAGGTATGTTTTTTCTTTTCCTCTCAACCAGATGTGAAAGCAAGTGGTAGCACTGTGGCCAATACTGTGCCTCTGCTCACCTGTCTGTTAGTGGCTTTTGCCACTAACCAGTGCCTAATGAGAGAAGTGTCCTATGTGGAAGTTGCCTCTTTGTGCCCTTCTCTGCTGACAGCCCACCTGTCTAGGGCTGAGAAGTAGTAGTAGTATATGACTTAGGTGTCAGTCCCCTTCTGAAACAGATACTTTAAGCTGTTTATTGGAGAAGCCTGAAGTTGCTGGGGTTTTATTTCAGACACAGAGTGGGAATATGGCAGAGACATGATATGTACTGTTCTACGGCTTTCTTTTGTGTGGTAAATACAGGCTAAGGCATAGGAAGCTTTTTGTAAGCATTCATTTAAGATCAGAAATTCTTTAATTAGGACTAGCAATTCTGAATGACTTTATGGTCCAGGAAGTGAAATTCTCTGTGGAAAAATCTGGCCTTGCTGCTTTAGGATTACAGAAGTCATGGTGAGAGAGATGTACACATGTGTATATATATAAAAGGAAAAAAAGACCATAAGGAAAGGTACTAGAGTAAGCTCTTAGTCTGTTGTCAAGCTGCAACACTTTGTGCAGCTGCACCTCATTCTCTTTCAGATCTTCCTTACATAAGCTGTCCAAGAAAACGTGACAATGTGTAGGCTACCAGGCACTAGAGTAAGGTAAATAATAATGGTCACTTCAGGCTACTGATAAAACACTTGATTATGAAAAGCATCAAAAGATCTGATGGCAGCCATTAAAATCAGCATCCTCCCCCTTCACTTGAGATGCTGGCTACACCACACTAACATAAAGAGCATTCTTCTATTCAGTGACTATGAATAATTACCATGTGTCCCTTAGAAACCACCTTCCCTTTGACAGACTGGTTTCTACAATGAGCACTCTGGGGTGGGAGGAGAAAGGAGACAGTCAAAGCAGGGACAGTTTATGTTTAATCATTTTTCTTAAGGCTTGGGTGATAAAGACTCAACCACTGATTGCTAAGGTGGCTTTTTAGAGTGGATGGAAATTGTATTTAAACTGTGGGGCTGTGGTTTCTAGATGAATGCATATTGTATGTATGTGGGCATATCTACAAAGGAAGTATTTGACACTTTCCTGAAGTGCTTATAAATAGGTTGGATAAAATCTGTTTGTGCTCAGCTATATCCTTTCAGACCTTGCTGCTTCTGCCACATGATGGCAATAAAGGCACAGGGACAGTGGTGAAAAACAGATGAGCCTAATTTTTATTCATTGTTAGTGCATCTAGTATTTCGTTTCAAAGCGTAAAATGCCCGTCCTCATAAGATTTTAAAGCATCCAGGATGTGAGGCATAAGCCAGTGTATGGCTAAGCCATGGATGTTGTATATTCCTTGTCTTGACTAAAGAATAGAGCCATGTCAGCAGCAGTGTGAGGAGGAGACTAACAAAGTCTGCAAGCAAAATGAGCATCTGTGTGGGTAGACAGGTTAAAATCCAGCCAACCTCCAGCAGTCTGCCACATGCCTTCCAGTCTTCTGCAGCTGTAGCTGTGGAAATTGGCTCCACTTGAGGTCCAGCATGATGCTATTCCTTGAGGCAGGAATTTGCAATAAATTCCTGTGATTAATTAATGACTGAGGTAGAGCCCCTAAGTCATTGCAGTTGCATCCTGGATGGGGCTGGACCTGGTCCAAGATGTAGTTCCCTAGTGATAAAAGAGGAGCTACAAGAAAAACTAAAGCACCTGGGCTGAGATAAAACATGGTGGAAGGAGGGTTTGGGGCCATATTTAATTTGAAATTAGTGTGTTTGGAGAAGTAAGCAAATTACAGTTAGGTGATATTTTTACAGACTGGACCTTTTATTTGCTGTTTAAGGGTTGAATTCAGTTTAGGCTTTTTTTTTTAACTAAGTGGTTGGCATTTTGTTTATTTATTTTTTAGTAAAAAACAAGTAATAGAAAGTGACAGTCTGTGTCCTAAGGAAAATGCAGAGATTTAAATATAATTCCTCAAATGCTGCTTTTATAAATACATGCAGAGTTTGTGTGGCAGTTTTCACATTTTACTTCTTAAGTCTCAGAACGTGCACAACAGGCATTCTTTGATTAAAAAAAAAAATACACAGGAAAAAAGTGCTGTTCTGATAAAGCCAGATAGTCTCATTTTCAATTTTGCTGAGTGTTGCTTTCTGTGTAATCACAATCAGTGAAGCAATTCATGAAGTAAGTCATCATGTGATGAGCAAAAGTAAGAAACTCTTTCTCATCGCTCAGAGATCTGTGATAAATGAAAGAAACTGCTTTTAGAAGGCCCAGTGTAGCACAGGCTGTGGATGATCTCTGTGGCCAGATTTTGTTGCCTTATCAACAGACACGTTTCAAGAGTCTGGGGGGACATGCAAAAGCCATTGTTTCCATGAGTCTTCCTTCCTAGGACTCAGATAGTTGTAGAAACAAGAATGTTGTAGAAACAGCAATGGGAGGCACTCTATGTGTAGATTACATTTAGCTGCTTTGAAAGATGGTCTACCCTTGATTTGCCCAGTTATTTGGCTGAAAAACATACAAGTCCAGGCAAGGCAGAGATGCTGACAGTTGGGAAAAAAAAAAATTGAAGGACAGAACAAAAATATTGTCATGGGAGTATAATCTGTGTTTCTTTTCCAGCTGGTGCTGTTGAAATCAAAGTCCTGCCTCTAAGCTTCAGACCAGAAAATGGACAGGATTCTGACAACTGCCCTAATCTGTACATTTTCAATATTGCTTTATTAGCATTATGGTTAAGCAAGTATAACGATGGAAAATTTTTGGCGTGAACTTCAGAACTTCTGGTCGCGGAAACACGTTAAAGCAGCTGTCTCTTTGATACCTTGCTGTTCATCCTCATAAATTTCAGTAGAAGAGGCAGTCAAGCTCACTGTGTCTTTTTCTTACCAAAAATTTTCAGATACACCAAGGTTATCCTTTTGATAGGGTGATTACAGTTTGAGGAAAAGAAATGCAGGATAAGGATAATAATATGAATGTTTTGTTGTTTTTGCTACTGTGGAAAACAATTGCCCGAGGTTAATCACAGAAGGAGTTAATTCTGATTGTGTTTAACAGATGTTTTCTCAGATGCTATTTAAAAAGTCCATAGATTGTCCAAACATGAGTCTGACAACAGTTTTGGGAAATTTTCTGTATTGAGAATTAGTGCAATCATTTGGTGCCTCTTTTTTGTTTTGGTTGGGGTGTTCTGTTTGTTTGTAATTGATTTGTTGTTGTTTTGCAAGGTAAAGATGCCTACCGGTAATTTCTACCCATGTTACAAGGACAGTCTCATCTGTGTAAAGAATAATCCACATAAAATTCTTTAAGTACTTGGTAGCTGAAAGCAAGCTGCAGGCTTGAAAGGCAGGAGCCCAGTTATGGCAGATCTCATTCTCCAGCAGCAAAGACAGCACACTTGTAGGAAGATCCTAACTGATTACCTCTGGTTGATTTGAAGATTCATGTACTTTCTTATTTTCTGAAAATTTGACTGCCACTTTCTTATTTTCTGAATGGAGAGGGGTCTCAATTTTCCCCAGCATCGGGTCTTTGGAATGTAAAAGAACAGCAGACACTGTTCTGTATTGGAGTGGGGGAGATGTATCAAAGAACACTTTTCCTGCACAAACAAGGAAGGAGGGGGACCTACATGAGGCGTGCACAAAGCAGTGGCAGATGTTCTGCACACCTTTAGTGATTACTTGTCTGCATTTGCACTTTGCAGTTCACTAGAGAATGGGAGACCTCTGGATCCTGCTGACTGGGCTGTTACTGATGTTGTGAATTATTTCAGAACAGCTGGATTTGAAGAACAAGCCAGTGCTTTTCAGGAACAGGTAAATCTGTTAGCAAACGCCTTTTGACTGCCACCAGTTTCTCACACTGCAAATTTTTACTGTGGGCCTGGTTATATACTGTAAAATGGGAGAGAAAATCCCACATTAATGGCAGGATTTGAGTCTGTTATTGGGTGACAATGCATGGGACTGTGATCTCTGAGTAATAATATTGTTCTGCAAGCTGTGGGTAATTAGTTGGAGTTTGTTTAAAATTCAAGAAGAATTCAGAAAGGTGAGAAATCTTAATAAATTTTCTGGCTTGAGCTCAGTCTCCCTGTACAACCCACTCAGTTTCACTGTCTTGTTATTTAAAATGTGAATGGTGTTTAAAATGTGAATTCCCATCTTTCTTAGTGTATTGTGTAATTACACTCATGAGTACTTATAAAACCTGGGGCTTCTAAGCAGTGACATGAGTGTGAAGGCATAGAGTGAAAAAGGGGCTGCTGTGTTGCATTGAACTTGGCAGTACAAGTGAATATGAAAAGGACAAGTTGGCACTAAGTTGGTAGAGGAGCAGCATGTTTGTAGGACTCAGTCTGAGAAACAGGTTGGGTCTTTGTTTCTAGGCCTTGTAACTGCTGATACTAATGGAAGGCTTCTTTTGGTAGATTAGATCAGCAAAGAGCTTAACAGTCAGGTGGCCCATTGTAACTCACCTGCCAGCAGCTGGGGCTGTGTGTTAGTGGGGCAGAATTGGGAAGTCAGCTTACTTGGCCTACAGCCCACCTGTTCCATAGAGAAGTAGCTTACATCAGATTGGCAGTTCAGCACCTCCCCAGATAAGTCTGTAGGCTTGTGTGTGACTACCAGGAAATTAGTCACCCACACTTGTAATTAGTTATCAAAATAGATGGCTCGACCTTCCAAGGTACTGAGCTGGTGCAAGTTATTGGCAGCTTTGCAGGGAGACTGTACCTTGCAGGTGAAATAACGTCATGGTTGGTCAGGTTAATGTTGCTGACCTTCAGCACCACGGCTGTGAAATCCGATCTGATTGTAACTCATGCATATAACAAAGTATCTAAATTTAGTTCTTTGTTCTTGAGGGTGAAAAGCCCGGCACTGGGTGATTCTCTGGCAGGTTGCAGAGAAGGTTCTTTCTGCAGCTGCTGCTAATTTTTCAGAATTTGAAGATGAGTGAACAGGCTAAAAAGGAGAATGTTTGTGTGTGTCCAATACCAGCATCCATGTCACAAAAGCCCTGGAAATGTGGTTTAAAAAAAAACTACATAGACAAAGTAATTGTGGTCTCTGGAAGTCTTTTCCTTACACTGACAGATACCTCTGACTTCCATCAAATATCTTGACCTCTTTGCCTCACAGCTGGCTTGACAATAATATTGAAGTAATTACTACTGATTTTGCAGCAGAAAGGTGAGGCTAATTTCTGAGTTTGGGCAAATCAGTTTGCAACAGCAGCCTTATAAGCTTTATTGGTATTTTGCAATGAGGATAAGAGGTTTCGGTAGGATAACTGAGGACTCTGCTGGGACAGCCGTGTGCAGAAATGTGGCTGTGATTCCACTGCCAACTTCACCTTATGCTAAAACCTTGGAGAGAGAGGCTGCAGCTGCCACCAGGATGTGGCCAGGAGCTGGGGGATGGATAATTGCAGCAGAAGTCATTGCCACTTCCTTCCTCCTCCTTCCCATTAGCAGCATGAGGAGCACCAAGTGCCTGCCAGGTTTGCCAGCCTATTCCCTGTCTGCACCAAGAACAGCCCCATAAAAAATCCTGTCCCTAACTTCTTATCAGTGGTGCTGTTCAGTTTCTTCTGCACTATTTGCTACCACTAACTCTGTGTTCTTACAGTATTTTTTGTCAGGATGTTCCAGGTATGGCAGTGCAGACAGGTTCATTCTGAACCCTTAGCCATCCTCCATCTGTAGAGCACCAGGCATGCAGCTGCAGTTCTGGCCATTCTCTATTTTCCTCTGTCATTTGCAGTTGCCTGGGCCCCAGAAACCTAGTTTCATTTGATCTACTGCCCTGAATATGTACTGGAAGGGGAGTGAGTTTGTAAGCAGCAAAGGAAAGTATTCAGTTTCACCTACAACACTGGAAAGTTGTTTTCCACTGAACTGCTTCAACAGGGGTAGCACAATGGTTTCCTTACAAAATATCCTTAGCCCAGAATGTAATCATGACATCTATTGCTACACTGAGCTTTTACGCAGCAAGAACTGGGTCTACACTTTCTTTTGATGAATCTGAATACATCTGGACTCACCTAAAACAAGTGACTCAAAAGATCTTTAAGACCTGAAATTTTCCTACAATACTTTAAGGATAATTAGAAGGCATTTTAAGGGCTGCAGAATGTTTTATTAAAACTCTATTGTAAGTGCTGGTAAGAAGTGATGCTTGTATGATGATTATCTGTTATTCCTTCTTGGAGTTCCACTGATGTCAGCAGATCAAAAGAGCTCACTGATGAAAACAGATTCAGTTCAGAAAAGGATGTTGCCCAATAACAAAAACCCATAACATCAGCAAGCAAATCAGACAAGCCAAGAAGTTGGGGACACAGGATACCTGAAGAGGGAGGAGTAACAGTTGCAGGATGAGGGTGTGGACACTTCCAGAGAAATACAGCCTGCCAATTTGTGGCTGAGCTTTCGGTAGGAGCCCTGGAAGCACAGGGGACTGTGGCTCACTCTAAGACTGAAGCTGTTTACAAGGTCTCAAGATGTGCTTGTGCTCTGACCTTTGTTATAGCCCATGTGGCTTCTTGACCATTTTGTTGTGATAGCCAGGTATGCCCGGGTCACCCAGTGCTGGTTTGCTGGCCTCACTGCAATGCCTTACCAGAAGGGAAACTGAAGTTTGACATCAGCTGGTATCCACTGCTGCTCTCTGGCAGAGCCACAGTAGGGAGGAGCCCATGAGTGTGCTGGCTGCTGTGCTCTCATATTGGCTTACTGTAAAACTTTGCACTTCTCAGTCACTTAGAGCAGAAGGGGTGGTAGGAGGACTTGAAGCTTAACCAGTCTCCTGGTTGTTTGCTGAACACAGCGTGATATTGGTGTTGAGGTCATCCTGGCACAGTTTGGGAATTAGTTTGCTTGAGTTTTGCAGAGAAGTCTCTCTGCAGTTAACATTAAAAAGACATACTGAGAGCTAGCATTGAAATTGCACCCTGAAAAAAAGACCAGAGAAGTCACCAGAGCATACAAAATCTTACCTGGTGCAAAAAAAAGGGTGTGACAGTTCTGCAGAAGCAGGTAAATGTGGAAAACTTAAAGGAAGTGAAAGAGGTAAAGCTTACAATTCACACAAAGATAGAAAACACTTGAACTCTGAACATGTAATCACTCATTCCTACACAGATGTGTTTGAAGAATCAGTTTTCTATTCAGTGGAAGTCTTAGTAGTTACCAGCATTTATAAAAAACACAGGGAACCCTGTGGAAGAAGGGAAAGGAATAGATGCTTTTTTCCTATTCTTGGAGTTTCTCCTATTCCAGGTACTGGATTTACTCCATTTGGATCCTACCAAGCTGGAGGCTGTTCTTCCTCCATAGCATCGTTGAACAGCAACAGAAAAGGCAACTTCAGATCGGTCATAGCAATGAGCAAAACACTCACTGGTGTCAAAATTCCCACAGAAAGAATTGTGACGAATGGAAAAGAGAGGATAGAAACTGGTTTTAACCATTAACATTCTCAACAGTAATTGGAAAGAGGCACCTGCTATAATTGGGTAAAAAGTTATTGGAAACTTTTTTTTCTTTTAGAATTACTGTTACTTTGTGCTCCCCTGAGGGATTAGTAGTTGTATACATCCTGGGGATATTTTTAAAAGTACCACTTTCAGCTGATCTTTGACTATGTTGTGGTTTGTCCATGTATTTTGTATTTATAAACTTTATGAAATTTTAAGAGAGATCAGTCTTGACAAATTCCTGCTGAGCTCTAATAGAAGTATTCTTTTCATATTGCATTGTAATCAAGGATGGGATCTCTGATATTTCCAAGATAATAGTAGATAGTGGAGAGATGTGAATTCTTTCTCTTCCGTTTTGACTTTGAAAATTATTTAGAGGTAGTTTTCAAGCATATGTCAAGGTTTTGAGATGGAAAAAAAATCCAAAGCCTACAGGATTTCTAACCTAAACAAGTCAGAAGGTCAAGGTCTGAGAGGAAAAAAAAATCCCACCATATCTGTGATTTACAAGAGGTATTTTAAGCAGGAAAGTGTAGGGGTTGTTGAGACCTAAGCTGGCAAGTTGCTGCTTTTCTTGTCTTCCCTTGAAACTAGAGGAAGAGAAGTTCTCTCAGTGTGTCATGCTCCAGTTAGGCCCTTCCAAAATTTCTGATTGCAGGAGTCTTTTCCTTTTTCCCCCCCCACAGGATGCATGGGAAGGTTGGCCTTTTAAAGAAGGCACCTGAAGTTATTAGCAGATATTCACTAGTTTAAACTTGCATATTGCTGTCAATAGTAATTCTTCTGAAATGCACTTCATAAGCTGCATTCTTAGGAGTATCCTTCCCTAAATGGCTGATAATTAGGCATTCTTCACTTGTACCTATTAATTAGAAAAAGGTTTACAAGGAGGGAATTTTGAAATTAGGCTCATTTGGATTTTGTGCTTGACTAAATAGTATTTGTGCCTTAGTCAGCACAGGTGAGCACTTGAAAAGCAGACAGCAAGCAGAATCTAGCAGCTGTGAACATGGTTTCAGGAAAATCAAGGCTACTGTTTTCCTCACTGATCCTCTACAGTAGTATCCCATTTGTTGCATGACTGTTCTCCTCTGTTAGATTTGTATATTTGTCTTTATCAACTCTTTAATTCTTCTTATAGGAAATTGATGGCAAATCATTACTGTTGATGACAAGAAATGATGTACTGACTGGACTTTCATTAAAACTGGGGCCTGCGCTGAAAATCTATGAATATCACGTAAAACCTCTACAGACACAACATCTAAAGAACAACTCTTTATAACTAATTGTCTAATTGGGGTCATGCTGTGCCTCAAAGGAAAAATAAGCAATTTGGTTTCATGTGATGGAACTTTGTAAAGAGAGAATATATCTATTAAGAGTTTAAACCAAATTAGAATATATATCCTATTGGATAGAGCTGGCAATATACTATATGCTGAGTCTGAACTGAGAGAGGTGGTCTGTATTTTTTACATAGTACATAATGATTTTCTCTTTTAGGAAGTGTCAATGAGCATGTTGAGATAGCTACATCACTGTATCCAGAACAAAAGGGAGGTATGTCATTCTCATTTTTGAGCCAGACATGTTCTTGATTTCATTAATTAAGATACCAAAAAGTTAAATAAAAACAACCCCAAAGTTTACATGCATCTTTAGAGAGAGGAACCAATTAAAGTAGGTTTTGGTTTGCACTAAAGACCTACTAAAATTATTACTACTTATAATTTCAGGATGGGACTGACACTTGCCAAGTCACCCTTTTTTGCAGAGGGTCCTATTTTGACCTTATTAAGGTTTACTCGTGGTATGCTGCAATGTTTAAAGCTGTACATAGAACTAACATAACTCCTTCAATAGCAGAAGGTGTTGCTGACAGGTGAAACTGAGTTGTGTATTTTTTGCTGTCCTTTAAATTTTCAGCTTTTCACCTGTTTTTAATAGTAGTCCTATGTAAAATATAGTTGGTTTTTAAGGGTTTATGTTGCTTTGCAAACAAAAAAGCTTCATTTTATTCCTTTTTTAATTTATGATTGTTTTCTAACATTATGCAGAAATTTGTAAAAAGTAAAATTCTGCACATTTTTAATATTGTCTGTCTTTGGTGTTGTAATGATTGATTTTTTTTAATGCTTTACTTAACACTTTGAATACTTGTTTTAAGAACTGAAAGAAGCTGTCTTGTCACCATACATCTCTGTTAAAAGAGAGTCATGTTCAATCTGTTTGTACTGGTTCCCTATTTGATAGGTTGCTTGCTATATCCCAATAAAACATTGCTTATGTTTGGATTCAGTTTACTTTACAGATATCTTACTTTCTCTGTTGTGGTATACTGGAGCTCCTTTTCTCCATTTTCCTATTAAAAAGGTACCAAAATCTACTTAAGGTTCTATGTTCTTGTGATTACTTTTAACACGACCTACCATAATATTTAAAGATTTAATTATTTTTGTTCTTTCTTCTCTGGTGTTACATACTGCTGAAGGAGAAGCCCTGGCCACAGTTCACCAGTAACATCTGTGTTTCCCTTACCCGTGTCTGGAGCTGTCAGTGGTGCGGAGCTGCTGTGCTGGCCCTGGTGCACAGGGTGGGTCCATTTACCCCAGAATGTCTGAGAGATAGCCCAAGGATGGTGCTAAACCCTGTCTGGGCTCACCATCATCTCTGGCCCAGAGAGCTTTGCCATGACCCCTGAAATGGGGAATGTGGGGTTGCATCAGTGATGCTGAGCTGAGGAACAAGGAAGGAGGAAATAAGCATGAGAGTGTGGTGAAAGTGGAAATGGTATGGGAGGAAATGGTGAGGGGGTGCAGCTGGGAAGGGAGAAGGGTGCTGCCTGCTGCCAAGTGGGAACAGGATTCAGGGAGAGGAAGGAGAAACTCCTGCCATCTCCTGCCTGGGTAGTGGCCCTGTCTTCACTTTGACTTGGCCAGGTGTGAGGTGGCTGTTCATGCTTGTGGTTACTGGTGTTAAAGGGAGAAAGGGGAGAGAAGAGACAGAGCCATGCTAATAGCTATGCTATAGGTGAAGCTCATGCTCTATTACATAAATATATACAGCAGCATGCTTTCTTGGGTTCTTCCTAAACTTTACATGGTACAATGTATTTATTTGGAATTTGAGACAGTAGGACAGAGATGTATTCATCATTTCTTTGTCTGCTGGGAGTAGGCCTTTGCTGGAAGACTAGATTCAAATAGACATCATCAACCCTGCCTTGGGGAATTTTGAGCTATAGTCTGTATCTGGCTAATTTTGGACTGCAATTTAAAAATTATATATGAAACTCCTAAATATTTTAATATAGATTTAGATATGTTTCTGAAAAAGGATCATGAAAGCAGTCTGGACATGCTAACCAGCACTGTATGGGTAGAATTATTTTGGATGAGAATACATAGTGTTGTGTTACTGAAGGATTAATTGAATATTCTTTTTTTCTCCATTTGCATGTTTGGTATGGGATTTACATTTTGTGGTCCTATGGAAGACAGAATTGGAAGTAAAACGTACTTATACCAAGAGGGAGTAAAAATCTCCACTGTGCAGACATGAGAATACATTTGATGACTACTGAACAAAGTTCTTTCTTTTAATATGTTTAAGGAGCAAATGAATTGCATTCAGAAACATCCAGATTTTATTTCCCCTTTGCTCAGCACCACTGACTCATACAAGTAAAAGCATAAGAAATCTCGTTGCAAGTGCAAAAAAGAATTTGGAAAATTTTGGTCAAAACTGACAATTTTTTTACTGTCTCTGATTTTTATTGTCGTTTCCTACTGTTCTCTGAGCTTTCTAATCCTGCACTTCTCTTTATGCAGTTGACTGTTCTGGTTTTGTCTCTTACACTCTCTTTGCTGTTTCTGGGAGAACAAAAAAATCTTTCTAAGAGATTGAAGGGTTTAAAAGAGGAAGTCAAAGCCAGATTATTTTTAGCTACCATTCCTCTTGCAGAAAACACAGCTGCTGTTGAGATGAGGAAGCAACTGATAGGCATTACTGGATACCATGTCAGTACTGCAGCTCTGAGTTGCAGAGCTATGCAGGAATCCAATTTAAATCATGCCCTTATATGTGCCTGCAGCTGGGAGAGTCCCTCTTCCTTAAAAGCCCTGCCTGTGCCCTGGGTGATGGTTAAGCTGCCAGCATCTGACTGCTCAGCTGATCCAGGGGGTGAGTGTGACAAAGGTCTTGGCTTTCACACTGAATCACAATTTAGAGAGTGCCCCTCTCCTGGAGGCAGCTTTAAGGAATAAAGCAGCACTGAGCTCCCCTGCCCTGCTGTTGGTCAGCACAAGAACAGTCGTGCTGCGGCCAAGGTCTTCCCTGTCCTTCCTCTCTCCTAATATCAGAAGTGCATATCTATCAGAATCTTTCATATGCTTTTAAAATTATTTCAAAGCATTACAATGCGTCTGTTTTGGCATGATGGGTGTGAAATATATAGGAATTGTTCATCAGCTCTAGTCACTCTCCTCTCAAGCTGTACATACACAACATGGCATGTTCTCTTTGCATCCAGACAGAGCCAAGTGCCACATATAAAGCACGTGTAAGGCACCTGTCAGCAAAGTATAGGATCTGTGGCGGTACCTGTCCATCAGGATCACTTTCTCAACCCAGAAAAAATTGTTCTGACTGCTTGCTGCTGTCTCCCATCCCTACATGTTATTGGTCCCAGTTTGTTCTAATGTGCTGCACTTGATCAGGTTGTAGAAGATTCTTTGCCCATATAATTATAAGACAAGATTCAACAGCTGTAACAAAGGGAGTAACCCCCCCATGCATCACTCCTGGTTGGAAATGACCCTGGCAAAATGTCTCATTAGGCTGTAAATGCCAGGAATTAATTGCTAAATGAACTCTTCCTTCTTTTCCCTGCTTTTTCCAGCATGTTCAAATTCTGCCAAATCCTTTCACTATTCCTCTTTTGAAAAATCAGCATTTAATTGATCTTTTGTCTTCAACAATCCTCTTTCCACCGTCACACTTAAGTTACAGTGACAGTTGTTTTAAAATCAGAGGGTCTTATTTTCTATGAGTCTGACAGAAGCTGCAAATTTATTTCTCATTTTTTTTAATGGCAATATTGTACAACATTTAAAGGCTGAGTCTGAGGAGGATCAGAAAAAATATTACCTTACTTTGTCTTCATTCTGGTTTTTTACTTCCAAGTCAGAACAGCAGTTCCTTCTCTTCTAGGAATGGCTTTTGGCCCAAAAGTCATGTGGGAAATGAAATTACTGTAAATATGCATGTTGGAGGGTGTAACAATCATTGGCTCATAAGCAGCAGGGTGAGTGGAGCACTGCAGAGGAGGGTCTGCTTTACTCTCTCCTTCACCTTGAGCAATTTACACAGGCAGTGCATTGGCTTCTTCATCAAATGAGAGGACTTGGTGCTTGGAGATGTGATCCAAGAGATCTCACCCATGTCCTATTCCATCACCTCTGTGCCGCTCAGTTTGGACAGCAGTTTCCCCAGGGGAAGTGGCTGTCATTAGCCCACTGGCAGGGGCAGTCTCCACTGGAAGAATGGGCAGACTGATTTAATAAGTAACTTTCATTCCTATTGGGAGAGTCTGTCTTCTTTTTAATAATGTAACAAGGTCATTAAATTACATTTTGCTTAGCCTGTATAATTAGGGAGTTGATTAAGTGATGTTCACTTGGATCTTCAATGTGTGTTCAATTCCCAGAATAACACTTGTTGGTAGTTGCTATAAATGTGGGAAATGCAACCTCAGGCACCTGGAGAGCCCAAGGGGAGCACCTTGAAGACTGTAAGTGGTTCTTGGTCTCTATGTGAGAGTTTCATTGCTGGTGAGTACTGGAGACCACTGTTGGATTTGTATGCTGCACTCGTGAGCATCCTTGCTGAAGGAGCAGTCAGCAGTTACAACTGCCCTATTATCAGCTGATCTGCTGATAAGGCAGCAGCACATGTCTTGGCATTGGCAGACTTGCATTCATCTCAGGATGTTCTCTTCCTTTTTCGGATGATTGCTATAATCCAGCTGCCCCTCTATAGAGTACGCTCTTTGGTACTTACTATATTGAGGATGCCTCTGATTTTAGCAGCTAAATTTTATCAGAAAAGGGAGGGAAAGCTCATCAGTTGCACTGATCTTTTGGATTCAAGAGTAACATTGCTTTGTCTTGTCTTAGTGGATGTGGATGGTGGAAGGAGGAAGGAAGTCAAAGTAAGGAACTTGTGGCTGAGTTTGCTCAGAAGCTGGTGGCCAAACTGTGGGGAGAGAAATGTGGAAATGGGTGTGTGCCTGGGTGTAGCAACCCTGTTTCACAAGGACACTCTTCAAATTCCCTCCTCCCTTCTGCATAAACAACACATGCCAGTTTGCCTCGGCTTTCCTACCTGGAAATATGTGTGTCTAGAGGATTTGAAAACACTGCAGGAGTGTGAGGTCATTAAAACTTGAACTCTTGTCTTTTTCAGTCAGATGTAATGTAGAAATTCATTCCGAATGCCCTGCTTGAGAAGTGGCAGAAGCCCTCCACAGTTCTCGGGCACTCTGGTTTCTGTTGTATTTCCCTCTGAACCAAAGGTTTCTCTACCCCCTTGTCTATCTAATTTTGAGCCCCTCCAGTATTGTTTGTGTTGTTTTTTTGTTTTAGCAACAACTAACCCCAGATCATGTTTTTTCTGATGTGTTTGCCATAGATTAGGCATACATCAGCTGATCTAGTAAGTGTCATTTATACATGTGTTTTATACACATACATGTGTGTGTGTGTGCATGCATGCACTCAGGTACTTGTGTGTGTCTTTCTCAGGCTGCTGTGAACGGTGAAGCTCTCAGAAAACATTTTATATTGCAGCTGACGTGAGTTGACATTTTTGATCCAGTAACTGGAAACATTTAATATGTTTCCTTTCTAGATAAAGCTGTGCACTTTCCAGGGGGGATATGGTTGGCTGCTGTATATATATATATAAATAGCAGAATTCTAAATTCAGAAGTATTTATTTTGAGATTTTTAGCCAGAAACAGTTTTGTGGTCACTTTAAGTAGCTCAGCTTAACTTAGAGTCAGGATTATGAACTCTTGATAAAAGCAAGGTTAAATTAAGAAGGGAAAAATACAACTTTTAAGGAGGGGAAAAAAAAAGTAGCTATTGTAGTTATATTGGAAAAGCAGGTGGCAATATATGTAGAATAATACAGTCAGGGAAGACAGATGACTTGTTCTGACCCTGACAGTGACATCTGCTCTCTCTTTTAGGTACTGGCTGATGAGTTTAGCCGGTACATTTTGTCTGTATGACATTGGTTGTGCGTGAAGCATGATGAGCAGCTGAGGCAGGCTGTGTTGGACTGTCCTGGGCAGTTATCAGAATTGAACAGAAACAGGATAGGAAAGAATAAGAGACTAAAAAGATAATATGTTTGTGCACTTGAAATACCCTGTTTCTTGGTACGAGACTTCATCCCCTATGAACTACTGGGATGTAGCCCAGGACCAGCAAGGTTCATGTTATCAGCAAGAAGTTGTATTTTAAACAGCAATTTTACAACCTGCTAGCTGCTGCTCATTTTCATCAAGTGTGATGGCATCAGCAAAGCATCACAGCTGCTTCTGAGTAAAACACAGTAAGCAACTTGAATAGCTCCTTAGGACAGGAACTGAAAAAAACATCTGTCTGAATGAAATTAATGCAAGTCCATCATGGAGACTGAATCTAATGAAACCAATGGGAATTTGGTCAGATTTCAGGCCAAGTGAGTCTGGCTAACTCACATTTTCAAGAATGATTTATGCCACTGTTACCTTAATCTTTTTGCCATATGGGAAGTTGGGGCTGCTTCCGATTGCCTAAGTACTTTCTTTAGAAGCAATCTGCCCACGTAAGTGACTCAGGTTTGCAGTGCTGGATGGAGCTGCACTGAGATGCTCCAAAGACATGAATGTCTGCCTGTCTGTGGAGATTTATACAAACCACGCTGAATGAGTGTATGTGTGTGCTTGTTGCCACAGGAAAGGCTCAGTAAACAACTGCTCACTGCTTTGTGTCCTCATTCTGCCATGGAGGTTAGTCCACCACTACCTTGCAGGGCCACAAATGAAACACAAAAAGTAATGAAAGAAACTTTGTGCCTAATGCAATACATTTCTTATAAGGTAGAAAGGAAGGTGGTCGTGCAGATCTGCTTTGTTTTAGAAAGGGGCAAATGCTGAAATGTTCAATAAGATTCTTTTTCATCTGTTGGTAGTGAAGTGTCATTTGGAAGAAGATTGATCACTTTTTGAGGTGAAATTGGATGAATTAAAATAGTTCTTTTACTTAAAATGTTTACATTTATATATAAGTAGTAAATGGTCAAAAGCTAGTTTGTTTTTTGATGTTGCTCTTTATTTGCCTTTAAAAGATACATTAATAAATTAAAAGCACCTAGAAGTGACAGAAGTAGCAAGACATAAGCCCACAAGTACAATACAACACAATCTAAGAAGGTAAGCAAGAATGTCCCCAGGAAAAGCTAAAAGTGTTGTAAATAAAGCTTTCAGAATTGGCTGGTGACCAGAGAACATCACAGCTGGGACAGCCTCACTCTGTGGTGTCATTTTTCCTGCTGTTCAAGGGATAGCTCATGCTGCTGGACTGTTCGCCTCTTGCATCTGTTAGGCCCTGCTCATCAAGGCAAGTTTCTATCTTGCAAAGCATCTCAAAATGTCACACAGAGCAGGACATCTCCCCAATTTTTGGTGCCTGTGAATTTAATGACTGTACCCAGAGCAGTGCTGCATCTCTGCCAAACACAAGGAGGCACAAAGGCAACTTAACTGCAGTTTTTACTTTGGGCACTTCCCACTCAATTTGTACTCTGTCACATGGAGTCTGTGAAAATGACACTCGAAGAAAACGAGGGAAAGGGTTAGAAGCTGTTGGAAGCTCAGGATTATTTCTGTTGCAAATGTGGTAGCCACAGTTAGTGAGATGAGAATTATTGACTGTATTGTTTTATCCCAATGTTCAAAGCTATCACCTGGGGTAACTAAAGTAAAATATGCATTATCTGTCTGTCTGGTTTTCTCCCTACCCCTTCCAAATGTAATAGGGCTATGTAGGTTGACTCCTGCCTGCTCAGAAGTCATGATAAGATTATTAGACTAAAGAAAACTATTTAATTAAACCTACAGAGATAGCCCAAACCCTCAAATCACCTCAGTGATTAATGTAAAAGTACTATAGCAACTACAGTAGAGTAGCAGCAGCAGCAGTCATGCAGTCAGATTACATGCAGAAAAAGTAGTCAACAGCTGGAACTATTACCCCACAAAGGAGATATGAGAGATGCTTTTTTTTTTTCTTTCTGTTTCTCATTTCCTGCATAAAGAAATCCTGATTCTGACTGATTCCCTGTTCAGTCACTGGGTCAGAACCTCAGCTCTGTAGATCAGTGTGGCATCAGAGGGTCATGACAGGTTATGTCAATGAAACAGCAGGTCTTATGCCTGTATATTCATTTTACTGAAGAAATATTAATAAATGTAATATAGAGATTTCCTGATTTTACATGTCAAAAACATGTTACAGACATCTAATTGTTTCATTAAAGGGTCTAGGAATAGCTAGTTTAAAAATTAATTTGCTTAATGTTTCCAGCTGGGGTTTTCAAAAGAGCTTAGGGCACTTCAGTCTGCAAGTCGCACTGGAAGTCAGGGACAGACTTTGATTTCCGATTTCCTGAGGGTCCTTCATAAATCCCATGTTCAGGAGTTCATAGAGGGCAAAGCAGTCAGCAATGGAAGAGGCCAATAAGGAGTAAACATTGATAGGAAAGCCATGCTATTATGTTTATCAGGAAGGTTGAGTAGAGCCAAGAGGTTTAGTTTCCCTGGGCAGCTGCCAGTCCAAACTGACATTTCCTCTCATCTCTCAGCATGTGGCCTTGTGCTTCAAAAAACTTCTTCCGACCAAGTGTGCAAGCACAGGAGCCATAAGGAGTTTCCACTGGAACCAAAACCTGAGGGGGATGAGCACAAACACAAAGGTTATGTTTGAGACAGAGGTATGCCAGCAGAAAGTCCGGCTATTCATCTCCTTATTAAAATCATGCCCAGACCTTTTCTCCCTCTTAGGAACATCAGTGGTAGATGCTGACATTATCACAAGTAAAAGTGGATCTATAATGTCCACCTGAAGGAGGGGAAAGACAGGAGACCACAGTAGCAGAATCCCAAGACTTTGGAGGAAGACTAGAGCATAAAAAGACTATAGACCATTGATGTCAATGGAATAATCCAGTTTTTCTCTTTCATGTGAGGGTAACATAACAGACTTTCAGCTGGACCTAGCTGGCAGCTAGAGCAGCTGTGGAGGGAGGAGCAAATACACCTCACCCCCTTCCTCTTGCCCCTTGCCTGATCCCAGGCTTGTATCTCATCCACTGTTGGACCAATCAGGGATGCCACAGTGCATTCTGCTTGGGTAAAATGCATAGGTTGACATTATAATTGAGAGTGAAATTCAGTGGAGAAAATAGGAATAATTTTTCAGAGACAGTCTCTGTTACAGATCCTTTTGATGTCCAGAGTATTCCACTTGACCTTTAGCTTTTGTCAATAACACAAAAAGACAATTATTTATTCTCCTTTTGTAGTCAGTTTAAGTCTTTTTTAGAGGTAATGTGGAGCTTTTACTGGGACTGGGAGAAAGTTTGCTCACTTTAACTGTGTTTTATGTAGAACTGCTGCTATCCTTTGAGGCTGAGTATTTCTAAAGAGGGCAGTCAAGTTGTATTTGAAGCATTTACTTACTTCTTTGTCATTGGTCAAGCCTAGATTCTTCATGTCTACAATGTTATAAAAAGTGTTGTTCAAGACGACTTCTATGACCTGTACCTGAAACCATGAAAATGGATGAGACAATGAATTAGGGCACCTTTTCAGTCAACAGCCTGGCAGGCTTTTCACTCTGTGTAAAAAAGAACAATGCCACGCCCCGAATACAGTTGATCAAATGCAATCTAGTGAACATGTGTGGCACACCTTTCACTTTTATTCAAGTGCTGCCAAAAGCTGAGTGATGTTCTCCCCCACTGTGTTCCCAGGCTGGGGAGTTTCCAGTCTTAGAACCGATTAATTCCAGTGGTGCAATTAACATTCACTATTGTTGAAGTAAAACATCGTTAGGAGGAAAGAAGATACCTGTGGCACTCTGGAAAGGACATGCATCTGGATAGAGTTGACAGTTTTCTGGTAAGAGGGTGAATATTCCCCACAGTCAGGTGGTCCAGCAAAGGCTTCAAGGATACATTCACGGATTTTCTTCCTAGAGGTAACACAGGTTCTTACAAAACTTTGTATCAGCTGTCTCTGCTTAGATCTGTAATGCTCTGCTGTGGGGTAGTTTTTGTTTATGTTTTGCATGTCTTTTCTGACAAATATATAGCCCATGGGATTTTATGGAAGAACAAGTTGTCCTTTCACCCAAATTCTGTTTCCTCTCCCTACCCCTGCCAGATATATAATTCACAAAAAGGTTTTGTTAAAACTATTTAACAAAATAGTTATTTTATTCTACTAAAGTGTTCTGTACTGAACACTGAACTGTTCATTTGAATCCTGTCCAATGATGAACCCTTAGAGAGAGAAGTACCCCTAAGACATGCCTCTCAACCCTCGTAACAAGAGCTTATTGCTGTCACTGAGACCTGTGAGTGGCTGGTGCACAGCAGCTGTGGATCCCTTAGACCTTCAGTGTGGTATAGAGGGACTTTGTGAGTATAGACTGGGAAATTAATACTACTTGATATAACATATACCATATGCAGTTAAAGTCAAAATCCTTGCATTCGCCATATGACCATTTGCAGAAGAACTCTCCACACAGAATCCTGTCATGTCTTTCAGGAAGTGTGGTGTGTTCATTCTTATAGAAGCCTTCAAATCCAGACTGTGTTGTCTTCATAAGTTTCAGGTCCTTAATTCCAGCAAAGACAACCAGAGGACCTGTGATTGAAAATTACAAGAAAATATGAGCTTCTTTTCACACAAAGAAATAAGCCTTTGGGTGCGTACTTGCATTAACAGCTCCAGTGCCAGAAAGCAGACAATAACTTTCTGCAAACTAATATTGACAGAAAGGTAAGAAACAAGATGGAACTACTGAAGTCAGGCTCAGTCTAGAAAATGGAGAATCCCATCAAGTGAACTGCAGTTAAGGAGAACTGAGGATAGACTTCTTTATCTTGCTTGGAATTGGGATGTGTTGGGTTGGCTTGTGCTGATGTCAATTTAGGAATGGCTCTAAAGGGAAATGAAATAGGCTACCAGTGATGGTGCCTTTTCCAAGAACACAGACAAATGTAAAAATTCTCTGTATAAAGACAGAGCCTCAGTCAGTAATTTGCTTTAGATACCTATCCTGTTGGGAGTTTTGCATCTCTGAGAATGAGAGCCAGGAGCCAGTGCAAATCCCTGCAGTTCAGCTAATGAGCAGGAACTGGCACTGATACAGATGCCACCCACAGGTTCAAACTGACAGTGGCTTTGCTCTTAGCCACTATTTATAAAATGAGCTGTCGAGGATCGCTGCTGCATGGGTGGATCATTGTCTTCTAAACACCAAGCAGTTGTGACCTGAACTTTTTCTGCTGACACCTTTTGAACGGCAGCTATTTCAATTTCAAGCAGTCAGTCATTTAGAGCACACCAAGATGGTAACTGAAAATTTCACTGACCAGACCTACCAAAAAACTTATTCAGATAAGAGAAACTTCATGGCATGCAGGCTCATTCAGGGCCTGTACAGATAGTCAGGGGCTGAAGTCCAAGCTGCTGGTTTTGTGCTGCTCTTGGTGCTCACACTAGCTAGTTCAAAATTCATCCTTGAATATGTCAAATGCATAGTAATCCTGCCTTGGACTTGGAGGACTCACAAATTTTGTCTTTAAATGATGTCTTTGAAGGAATTTATACTGGAAATAATTCCACCATGGTAGGCATTTTCTATATTGCATAGTTGTTTAGATGTTTGGGTGTTTTTAAACTGCTCTGTGAGTGGATATTACTGACACTGTATCTTATCTATTTCTTTCCTTACTTACATTCATTATTGGTTTTGAATCAATCTAAGGAGGTGTATCTATCATTTTGCCTATGTCCCCCCATTATTTACTAAAGCTGTAAAAATATCTAAAAAAGGGACTGACCTTGGACAGGATATTTTAGGGTTTGTACAGATCTTGAATAATTCATCACTTGGGTATAAGGCTGTGACACTGTGACAGTGTAGTGCAGGTACTATCAGTGAACCTGGAGAGATATTTATCCTATATTGAAATACTTAGCCTTATTTGAAAGAGCTCCTTGCAACAAAAGATTGACTGAAAGGCTGGCTGATTCTGCAGCAATCAGCCTGAAACTTGCTCCAAAGGAGACAGCACCCAGGGAGAGTTTCCAGGGTGAACAGCTCATGCTGTGCTTTCAGGAGGCTTTGTGCTCCTGCTGTCTTCAGTTGACAAATTTTGATTCTGTTAAGTTACTTACAATGTTTTGAGTTTCCAAAAAACTCTGAGCCTTTTATCAGCTGATACAGTGGCAAAACATAATTCTATTAAACCTCACTAGGGTTTTTCTTCATTATAAGAAAATTATTAAACAATAGGATTAACTGAGAAATGAACTCCCATGTCTGGCTGATAGGTGCATAGGAGGATGCTAAATATAGAGAACATTCTCTTAGAAGAAAAATAAAAGTGATTTGAAAATCATCACTTTGGTTATTGTTCACCTAGGCAGGGAATTCTAAAGAAACAACTAAAGGGCTACATGAAGGGAAGTCTTAAGAAGGAAAGGTGGTTTCTTCAGTAAGCCATAAAAGCTTTCTGTTTGTGTAGAATCTGAAGTTGCAGAATTGCTTGTTAAATTTTCATGATGATGAAAAATGTAATACAATCTGCATTAAGAGCACCAGCTTTTCAAAAATGTATAGACTCTTTTTGTTTATTTTTTTTTAAATTCAGGTGTCTTTTTTAACATTTTCCAGAAAATAGAGTCAATACTATTGAGGCTGCCAAAAGCACAGCAGTAGTTAACAATACTAGAAACATTAAAAAAGATGGGGCCAAAAGGCACTGGAGACTTGTACAGGCTTTCTGTGTTCTTTCAGCAGGAACACAGGAACAGTGCTCAGAAGGACCTTTCAAAACTTGTGTCCTGTCTGCAAGTGAAACTGGTCTTGCCACTGGTTCTGGATAGGATGGGGAATAGTTCTAAGTTACGTTAATGTAGTATAGACAGGTACTGAACTAATGCCCAAGCCCTCTAAATCCATTATGTGAAATGATACAGTGGTCTCAGCTCGGCTCCCAGTAATCCAGGAGATGAGTTAAACAAAACATCACAGTGAGACTTAACTTGGGCTTTTGTTGCAAGCTATAGCAAGCAGAGATAATTTTTACACTCCCTTTGGAATGCCAATTCATGGACAGACAGCTGAGCTTGAAAGCCTGTCTTTTAAGTATCACAAAACTCTTGGTCAAGCCAAATACTGCTTTGTTTATGCATGGTGTGCAAAAATGGTAAGCACACTGAAGGATTTTCATGTGAAAGATGGTTCACATATAGACCAGACTGCTCACCATGTTCAAGCTAATCTGGCTTGCAGCAATGAAACTGTTTTCTTAGAAAGAAAATCAGGGCGTGTTGACAGGAGTTTGAAAATTACTGCAAACCAGGCAATTGGCCTGCAGCAGTGTGGTATCAGGTAAGGATCATAGGAGACCACAGGTTGTAGTATAAGGTAGAAAAGTAAGCAGCCTGTTCTCAGAAGGCTGTTAAATCCTGTGGCAAGATGTAACAGTTCTGCTGGATGTGCTGTTGTAACCATTCCATGTTTGGGATATACATACAAATGTGAGCTACGTTAGTTCTTCAGCCATGTCTCAGAGACCAAGAATGTCAAAATTACGCTATAAAAATCTTCTTTGGTTTAGACCTCTGGAGCAGTTTGGCTGTGCCCTAAGCCCTGTAACAGCCATAGCTATCTCTAAAGCCATCTTCATCTCTCATTGGCAGAAATATTTACAGAGAAGTAGGGGATGCTGCCAATTCTTTTCTCACCATTCCGGCACTGCTCAGCTTCACAAAAGCGGATCCCATCAGGAACACATATGAATGAGTGAATGTGGGGAACGCCATCCTGCAATTTAGAGCAGACATGTAAGTAAAAGTGCCATAAATATTATTATGTTATTTTGAAAACAGGAGCTAAGAGAATGAGGAATGACTACAGCATAAACAAATGGAATGTATTAGAATTTTAGATACCTCATGCAGACGTTGCCATGGTACTTCTTGAATGTAGGTTTTGACGTACACCACTTGGCAAAATGTTGTCATGAAGTGATTGCAGATATCTATAGCAAATTGTTCTAAACTTGGGATCTAAGGCAGCAAACAGTATTATTAGAAAGAAGCAATTACCTCATGTACAAAAGTAGATTTTTCTGGTTGTTGTAAGTATTTGGGAAGAATCAGTGTGGTTAAAAACACATTTCTCTTATTTCTAGCTTGGCTCACTGTGCCCAGTCATTTGACCAGCTTGCAGTATATGCTGCAAATAGCAGATGTAGTTGTTTCAAAAATCTTCCATTCTGTGGTACAGTGAGCTGCAGTTCTTGGACTGACAGAAACTACTGCAGGAGTCTTATGCTTTGAGGATATAATGCTGAAATAATAATTTATCACTATTATTCTGATTGATATGGTGATATTCTAATTAAGTTTTACAGGGTAAAGAAGGGATTTCATTATGGAGAAATTTAGTGCTACAGATTGTCATTATGATACATGCAATTGATGGCAGTAAGAGCACAGAAGAATTAAAAGGCGTCTCATATTTTGAGACCTTTTGTTTAAAAATACTGTATAGGAATAATGTAGGATTACAGGCTATTAATTTTTTTTTTTTTAAAATATGGCTTTTATATGACAAATCCACAAAAACAGTGGTAGCCCTTGAGAAAAAAAGCTTTGGAAAACAGAGTCCACAGGACAAGCAGTGGAGGAGGAAAACTAAAATCACTGAAAATTACTTTGGTACTGATCTGATATGCAAATTGAAAATAAAAAGTTAGTATAACAAATACTTCCAAATGAAGTTGTAAGAAACAGCAAGGCTAGTTAAAAAAATTTAAAAATACCCCATTTTTTTTGCCCAACACGAGGACAATATTCTTTATGGTGTCTGTAGGTATCACAAGAGAATTGTTTCCTTCCAGGTACTCCTGAGGAGAAGTCAGCCGGAGATGCACACACACTTCCACTTCTTTAACAAACTCCTTCTTTCCCTCTTTATGAAGGCGAAGGAACTTAATTGTATTCTTGCCATATTCACAGTTGAGGACTTCAAGGTCGTTGATCTGCAAAGAAAACACATGGCAGTAGTAAAGAAATGCAGTGGAAGCCTGAGTTATGCTGTCATGAAACAATGTCAGTGAAACATAAACAGTGCTTATGGCCTTTATTTTTGTAGTTACCTATGATAATGAGAATATTTTCATTATAAATTCCAGAGTCCTGACAGGAAGAAAAAATGCTTTAGGAGACTATTATTGTATTAGTAGAAGCTGTGATAAAATTTTAAAATTTTTTGGGGGACAGATTATAGAACACAGTCACAGTGAACTAATCTCCCATTTGTCATCTGTGAATTAGTCCTGACTGTCACTTCACTGAGTCTCTTCTCTGGGATCATTGGTTTTCTTTGCATTAAGCCCTATTATTAAGTTTTACCCTGCTTCTGTCAAACACACCCCATTTACACATCTCTTACAGTGTTGGAGAGGCTGTACTAGCAAGGTGACAACATTCTGCAAAAGTTGTGAGGATTTCTGATGTGCTAAAATATCCAGAGCTCATTGTACTAGACTTTCCATGAGGCTGAAATAGCCCATACTCCGTATCAACAACTTTTGATGTAAATCAGCCCCTTTTCATGTAGACATAATGAGGATGGAGAAAGAGCATTTTCCACACCAAAGTATAAATTGAAGCTTTTTATGTGTGAGTTGCTAAAAGATTATCAGATGTGAAATCGCTCCATTCAGACATGTTTGTTCCTAAGAGAAATGTTAATGCACTTTAAAAATAGTTGAAAAAAGCATTAGCTATTTGTAAGTAAATTCATTTGGTTCAGAGATCAGAGCGTTTCTCCGGCTCAGTCCGTACGGGCTCCATTCCCGGGGGTGGCTGGAGGTGCCCGGAGTGACTGGAGGTGCCCAGCGCCGGAGCCGGCATCGGGCGGGGCTCTGCCCGGGACCCCTCTGCGGGCGCGGAGCGAGGGCTGGGCGGAGGAGTAGTGAGCTGGGGATGACGTTGTTTTGCTTGTCTGAACACCAGGGGTTTTTTTCAGATAGTTGTGAAAAATTTGTACGTCAGTCATGGAGAACTGAAAAGAAAACAAAAAGGGTTTCGGTATCTGCAGGTTGGAGCTTTTTTTAAAGCAGAATACCGTGAATATTGTAAATAGTCAAAATATTTTTTTTCTGTTTTTTGTCAAAAACATAGCTTGTCAACTGTCATTTTGTTGCCCAAAGAAATGGTGAGCAGTTTCCGGCGGCTCCCAGGAGCCTTGCCCCGCTGTCCGTGGCCGTGCCTGCTGTGCTGCCCGGTTTCCCAGGCCGGCTGCGCCGTGCCGGGTGCGCTCCCTGCTCCGTGGGCAGGAGCTGACAGCTCTCGCGGCACAACTTCTCCTTTCAGAGCCACTCGGGGCTCGCCCTGCGCAGCCGGGAAACCAAAATGCCGGCGGGATCTGCTTGGTGGCACCCGGCTCTGCTCTTAGCTCTCTCCTGCGTGCCCCTGTGGGCCGCTGAGATTTCCTGCAGGAATGAAGACGGGGAGACGGTGGATTGGTGAGTAAATACCGTTCAGGGGAGAAAGGCTGGGAAAGTAAATAAATACATTGAGATTAAACCGCGGGAAGGGGGTGGGTCACCGAGGAGCAATGCGAAGGCAATCGCTGGCTCACTGCTGTTGGCATGCGAGTGGTGGCGGAATGCTGCGTTTGAAAAACCTAGGATAAGTCACTGAAATCTGATTTCATTTCCCTCGACCAACCACCGTGCAGCATCATGACTAACTGCAGAACAATCAAATAATGACGGTTTTACACAGCGTTCATGTCTCACGATCAAAGGGAACATAACGTGTGTTGCGGAGCCAAGGCTGCGCTCGCCAGCGGCAGCCCCGGGGGCCCGGCCCGGCCCGGCCCGGCTCGGCTCGGCTGGCCCGGGAGCCACCGGGCGGGGAAGGGACCCGCGTGTCCCCTTCGGCTGGCTCTGAACAGCCGCGGGGCCCTCGGCCCCTTGCTGGGGGACCCTGGGGGGCACGGAGCGCCGGCGGCAGCAGCGTGGCCCAGCGCCTGTGCCCTGCCACTGGAGCAGAAGTCGCTCCGTGCCCGAAGCTGCCGTCACGGTAGCGCCGGTGCCATCCCACTGCCAGCTGGGAGCCCAGCTTCGGGTGTTAAATGATTAATTGGATTAATGAGCTTTCAAGATGAAAAGATGTACAATTGAATAATATCCAGCCCAGATCTTAAAAGTTAAATGAGGGCTCTTTAAAAAGAGCTTCCTGAAGATAAATATCAACCAAATTTAAAAGAAAAATGTCTTTCTTGTGAACAACGATTAGTTTGGATACAAGTGCTAAAGAAGTAGGCCCATCCCTTTCCTTGTACACAGAGCTGAGTGCAGGGAAAGCGGGTGCTCCTCGCGCCACAGGCAGGAGCACAAAGCTGGCTTTGCTCTCTGCAGACACAGCATCAAATGTATGAGGGTCTAATCCATCCCTATGACGTCACCTTTGCCAAGGCCCTTCTGGATAATGTAATTTTTTCAGGAATAATACTCTTAGTTGGTGCGGCTACCCAGGAACTTAAAGGTATGAGATATTTTATTTCTCTCTAAACTGGATTTGTTCCTTGCAGAATGAAGTTTTTCATGAAAAACAAATGAACACAAGAACCCAAACAAACAAAACCCACAGACCAATATATATACAAACTATCAATTTCTTAGATGAAGACAATTTTTGTATTAAAATTTTCTGAGAAACTCTTTGAAGGCTGGGGCTAGGAGTAATTCACCTGTGCCTCAATGCCAATGCCAGTGACATGGGGCCTGTTCCAGGAGGGAACTTGGGGTTCTGCACAGGCAAATCCATTCCCTTTCACAAATTTAGCAGGTAGGACAGGGGGATTACCTTTTCAATATGCCCTGATCAAAAGAAGAGAAACTTGTCTGTCTGCTGGAGTCATTCTGGTTTACTAAAAAGAGTCAGCCTTTGGATTCTGGATTTGGTTGCTATGAAACTGACAGGAGAAGCAGAACTGAAACTGCTGAGAAGAGCCTTCTCTTAAACAAAAGATGTCAATGTCCTTTTAAACAAACAACACTGCGTTGTTTTCAGCTAGCAGCAGGTTTGTGTGAGTTCCTGCTATGCGGTGGTTTCATCCTGCAGTGTTCCATAACTGCTCAATATTCACACACCTTTCACTTGCCGCTGAACCAGAGGGATCAGTTGCTTTATCTGCCCTGATCCCATCTGTGCTCCCCAGCTGGGCTGGCAGCTCCTCCCCGCACGCAGGACCTGCGCGGGCAGAATCTCTCCTGTTCTCATTTCTCTCGGGATCTCGTCCCGCAATCCTCGCTTCAGCTCCCACAGGGGCCGCCAGAGCACATGGCCGTAGGAGCGGCTCTCTGAGGAGGGCAGAGCCTTTCTTTTATTCATCTAAACTCAGTGTTTGCTGTGGGAAGCCTTCCCTGTAAAGAAAAGCCAGCACTATGCTTCCTGAGAAATGCTGAGTCAAGGACTGAAGCCACCATGCACATTGTTTGGCTTTTTTTAAGGGGGCGGGGAGGAAGGGAAGAAGCAAAGATGTGATTCTTGCTTGTAAACTGTGTTCAGTCACGAGAAAACAATGTGACAGTGCTAATCCGGTCTAAGCGGATTTGCTCTTGGTTCTCAGGAAAATAGCTTTTACTCTGCTCCCACAAATGCCTAAGTTCTTGGGAAATTTCCTGTGCACAAATAGCACTAAAGATTTTATGCAACTTTAATTGGTAATACACTCAGCTGGCTTTCTGGAAAGAGCCAAAACATGTATCTACTGGGAATTGGCAGGCAATTTCCTGATAGCTCAATGACTAGCATTTCATAAGCATATCTGCCTAGGTGGATTTGTCAGATGTAAGGCTGTAAACACTTCCAGAGCATAAACCTTTCAGTACAAAGTAGTGTGGAAAGGCTTCATCTACTAATTCCTGGCACAGCTCTTACTACTGTAACCACTGCTACTCCTCTCGTTTCCAAGTCTTCATTTCAAATCTTTATTTCAGATAAAGGGATTGTTTTGACTCCTTGTGCATGTATAGGCACAGACCACTCTCCCCAGCCTAGTTATATAAATCACTTTCTTCTCTGTGATCTGTCATCAGAAATTATTTCTCCTGAGATACTTTGAGGAGATCATTCAGTCAGTGGCAATGTAGGTGGATTAGCAGGACCACCACTGGTGTGTTTTTCTTCTGCCTGTACGTGTACATTTCCCATGGATTAAATGTTCTTCTCTAGTAAAATGTTTTCCTGCCCCTTTCTTACCTGTGTTTGGAGATGTCTTTTATGAGCAACTTGAGCCTCTAAGTCAGCTGGGCAAGGTTTACTCCTCCTGATATACTTGAGGGGTTAAGCACAGGCTGCATTTTTGTTAAATAGTATATATTGAAAATAATGCCACTCAGTCCTTACTGTTGACATTAATAGCAAATTACTCAATTACAGCTCTCAGAGAAAGTAGCTGAGTTAATTACATTGTGATTAATCCCATGGACTTGCACATTGGGAAAACTTGTTTACTTTGTCAGGAACTTTAGTATGAACTGAGCCATTTACTGACAGTATTGAGTACTTTACAGTTTTGAAGAGATTTGTATTCCTGGCTAATGGTTTGAAAATTTCCAGTCTGCAACAGTTCATCAGAGTGCAAGTCTGTTATAGAAAGTAGGATTGGAGCTATTTTATCACTTTGCTTTATATTTATTTTTATACATATAAGCATAATATAATGCATGTTTAAAATTTCAATACCTAATTTTATCTATTTCCTATAAAGCCATATTTATACAATATAGAAATTGTTTAACCTGGGGGAATGTTACACTGGGTTTGGGACCTGAGGTTCTTTAGCAGAACCAGGAGTGACAGGGATTTCATCGACTCAACCAAGGCTACCTCAAATTCTTCAGGGGTACCAAGAGCAGTCTGGGCACAGCAACAGGAGTTTGGTGCTGAATCAGCCTCCCTTGCTTGCTAAGAAGCAGCAGACATTTGTCTGCAGCAGGGACTGTGCTGCCAAACTGCAGCTGGTTCCAGGCTGGGTCATTGCCTTGGGGCTGAGATGGCCACACTGCTCCCCCTCCAGCCCAGGCATCCCTGGATTCACCCTCCTTTTTTTCTCAGGGAAGGAGATACTCATTTACACATTCATACAGGGTGGTGGTAAAAACCAGTTGTTCTTCACTGTTGCAGGTTTGCTCTTTACAAGCTGCCAAAGCATGCCAAAGGACAGATTCCCATGCTGGGACTGGAGTACCTGTACATGGATGCCCTGGCTCCGCAGTGGCAGCTTGGTAAATACCTCATCAACATGACCCAGAGTGCTCTGGGACAAACACTGCAGCAGCTGTATGAGACATACGAATCCAAGGCAAGTGACATTTCGTTTTTTTTAGAGTGGTTACTTGATATCATATGCAGATGACATGAAAGCAGCCAAAATAATCACATAAGGCCAGGCCTGACTGATAGATCTGCTAAGACACATAGAGGGGAGGAGCACCTTGACAGCTGGGCAGATTATTTGCAGTTTTGGCTACAATTAGGGAAATCCTCAAACTTCTAATTTCTAGTCAAGCTTTTCATATAGTTAGAGTGTTGTCCATCAAAAAAAGAGTGCTCATATATTCTCCCTTTGGCTTCTTTTCTGCCATTCATGTTGAGCAACATCTGAAGTTGTGAATTCAAACTGAGGTCAGTGGTAATTGTTACAGGCACTTGTCCTGAGCCCTGCTATGTGCATGTGTTTCATACTCTGATTCAAATCAAATCTGGGTTTTCATTGTCCCACTGAAATCACTGTGACTGCTCCAGCTGTGATATGCTACTTTTGACCTTCATTTTTGCTCCCATACTGAGACACCTCACTTATATTTGTATGAAGCTATTGTAAAATATCACAACATTTCCCTATAACCATTTTTTCCCAATCTTTGTAGTATTGTTGGGAGTCTGGGTGTGTCTTTGCATTTCTCCTGTGGGTTTGTGGTAGGGTGCAATTAATTTGTATGTAGAAGAGACTCCCAAAAGTCACTCAAATGTTAGCAGTCCAGAAAACTGTCAAATCCCACGTCTTACTGCAGCTGTAATAAAACTGTTTGCAAACTCATAGTACATTGGGAGGGGAGGCATGTCCCAACTCCTTTGAAGTTCCCTATTCAGGGGAAAAAAGGTGTGGCTGCATGCAAATATTTTGCAAAAAAAGCTTTAATTGCTTGCCCTTGATAAGAACAGTTATCATGTCTATTTTCACTCAGCAAATATTTTTACCAGATCTGATTGCTAAATCAGAGAGAGGCCCAAAAAACAGAGAGTGGAACTTCTTTGCAAGCAAGTGGCCACCAAACCTGTGAAAACTGGCTTAGCAAGCATTTTTAACCCTTGGCAAAGGGCTACTGCAGTGATTGAGAGAGCTTCCACTTCATGTCAGCTGAGACCCTAATGCTGAGTCTTCAGGTTTATTTTACTGTAAAGTCTGTGGAGACTGTGTCAGCTGAACTGGGAGCAGGATTAGGCTTGTGATATTCACACAGAGGACTCCCGAATTCTTTCTTCTGTTCCCAGCAAATGTTTGCTTAAATGCCTTCCTCTTACTGAATGGCACGTTTCAGAAATGTGTGTTTCCCTGCAGAGGAACACCACTGCATATGCGATGTACAACGATGAGATCCCTGAATCAGACTCCAAAGGGTCGAAATGTGGACACACTAAAGGTACAGGGAGAGTCCCAAACTTCTGTTTTCCCCTTTCTAAAGTTGAAGATAGCATCTGCTTGTCTTTCTGTTTGTCTATCTGCATATCTAAAATTCCTGCCTAAAACAAAACTGAAGAGTGATTTGCATGGTGTGTGGTTTTTGTGTAGTCACCTATGCTGCAGCTTCTGTTTTGGTTTTGCTATGCCTTTGCTGTGTGAAGGATCTTGGGGCTTATGGACTTTTTGTTTCAAGAGTTGAAACTAATACAAATCCTTTCAGCACCATCCTGTGCCTGATGGCAAAGCAGTACAAGACATGAAGGGAAACATTCCCTCAACAGAAACCCCTCCAAACATTCTGGGAGGACAAGAAACTGCTGCCAAGGTCATGGAAGCACTGTAGGATGTAGTTACAGAAAATCAAGACTTTAAATGAGTGTAAACTTCAGTGGAGTTTAAATGTTCCCCTGAGGAAGCAGATGGGGTTTGCCCAGCCTGATGTGGAAATGAGCACGTTTTGCAGGGCTGTATTTTCAGGCTGTAGCAATGGGCACAGCTCAGGAGCATGATCCACCCTGCAGGGCAGAAGCATGGCCTGTCTCTCTGCTGCTCCCCCATGGGGGACAGTTTGGTCTGGGAAAGAAGACACAGTGTTGACAGCACCTGTTTCCCTTTGTCCAGTGAATATTTGAAGTGAAGAAAGATGAGCAATGGAGAGATGGTCACAACCACTAAATTGTTGGGACTCTTGAGGACAAAATTTGATCAGAGGAAGGGGATGTGAAAGGATCTCTTTCAAATAAAACATGATGACATTTTGAGTTATGCAGGAAAGAATTGATGCAATTTTAGTATTAAATTAGTGTCTCCTATGGTCTGTTAATATGCTCTAGAACAGCTTACTGTAGACATTAACACATTGAAATGTGGTATCTGCAGCAGCAAAACCAAAGTAGGGCACTGCTCTATCATCTCAGGGTTTTTTCTTCCTTTATTCATTTGCAGTAACTTTTATTTTGACAGGATTTCTGCTCTTGGATAAATCACAAGGCTTCTGGGTGATTCACAGTGTGCCCCTGTTCCCTCCCATCCCTGAGGATGGTTATGGATATCCATCTACTGGGGAGTCCTTTGGACAAACAGCCATCTGTATAACCTTCAAATATGATCAGTTCACAGAAATAGGTACGAAAAGCTTCTCCCTAAGAAAGCCTTTGTCCCACCACACCTCTCTGATTGCTTTCCTTGAGGTTTCACCTCAAAAATTCCTTGTTCTTGACCTTTTTTTGTGACATTGGAAAACCAAGTGGGGCCTAGAAAAAGCATTCTTGGCTTCAGTTATGTTTATCCAATGATTTCCTGTGTGAATGTGGGAAATTCTCTTCCACTCTGTTTTCATCTCCCTATGGGGACTATCAGGATAATAATAGTCACAAGTGTATATCAAGAGTAAACTCAGTCCATGCAAACAAATGCTCTGGAAATACAAAGTAGGATGATTAATCACTTTTAACAGTAACAGCTCAGTCAGCAACAGTCATCTGCAGTTCTAAAGATGTAAGGTAACCACTGCTTGAGCTGGAGTAGTAGCTTTGACTCATCAGAAATATGAAGTGTGGAATAAATATCACCTAGAATTTTCCCAGGTATTTCTCTGCCACAAAAATTGCCAATACTAAATATATAAAAAACCCAAAACCCAACAAAATACAGCTGCAAGATTCAGAACTACCTGGCAGTGATAACTGGTACTGGAATCCTGAAAAGGAACTATTGAAAGACATCACAAGAAGTCATATTGGCATGTTCCTCAACTCTTTTCCCACTGTTTTTTTCACTCTTTGCTCACTTACAAACCTCAAATCAAATTAATGAATGGCACGTGCTGTGCAAATTGCCAGGCTGGCCACACCTCAGAGCTGTCTAACCCAGGTTCCTGTTTGTGGAAACACATCTATGCATGTGTTTAGTAGAAGAGGACAAAAAATGAGATTCATATGCTAATGCTTTTCCTGCCTCATCCTCCCAGCTTCTGCTAATCTGTGGTTCAGGGATTTCCTGAGCCAGAAAGACTGGAATGTTTCCAATGGACTGGTCTTCCATGCACTCACCAAATGAGCCCATTTGTTCCCTAGCTGTTTATGCTATCCATGGCAAGGACTTCTACAGCTGAGCTGTGCACTGTTCAGAAAAGGAGATTTCTTCTGCAAATTCAAGCCAGATGCTGAAAGTCAAGTTCTGTTCTCCCTAAAACCAAATGAGACCCTTTGGCAGCTCCTCTGTTTGCATTTGGCTTGGCAGCTGTAACTGACTGGAAGCTAGTCCTGTACATACAGAGAGGTTCGGATTTACACATGATGTCTGAGTGCTCCCTGACTGCAGAGATGCTCAAAGATGAGCATGGGTGGAAGTGGCAGTGGACCAAAACCACCAGTTAACAGTTCTGCTAGAAATTATGGGGTGTGAGTGGAAAGCCTGAGAGTACTCTCCCAGCCAGTCTTTGTGCTGCAGGGCCAGTCAGAATACAAAGCAATACACAAATTCGTGGTTGCTAAAATAAGATACTTTGACACTTAACTCATCCAGGAGGTAGGCTGTGAAGATTAAGAAGGATTTAGGTTTCCTGTCCAAGACAGAACTTTGCTCTCTTGATTGCTTTTCTTTAACCCATTTTAATTCTGCATGTGTTCATTTCTGTGGGTTTTCCTCAGACCAACAGATGCTGAGTTATAATCCAGGAATCTACAGCTGTTCCATCCCTGACATCTTCCAAGCTGATCTCCCAAATCTCCAGAAACTCTGTGCAAAGTCCAGGCTGCCCTCGGCCCCCTTGCGCCACCTCTCCAAGCTCCAGTCAGCTCATGGGGAAACCTTTCTCCACTTTGCAAAGTCACACTTCTTCATAGATGGTAAGAGAACCTTTTGCTCTCTATATAACACATTCTCAATTAATTCTTAAAATATGAATTAATAAATTATTTTAAAATTCATAGTCTTTCTGAGGGGGAAAAAAGAAGTCCAGCTTCAGAAATAAATGTGACAGAGGGCAAGGTGTGCTGTCCCAGCCTAATGTTCCCTCAGCCCCACAAAGCAAAAAACTGTCTGATCCTCCTAAGGTATTAAGCAATTAGATTTTCAGGAAAATTGTGTTTTATTATCTAACAGTAACAACAAAGAAGAAATAGAGAAAATCTGGGGCTTTTTTGTTATGAAGAAGACTTGCAATTTTTTTGTCCTTTCCCTTTTTTCATGCTGTTTGTTTGTAACAGGTTTTCTAGAAGGAGAAGAAGTATAAATGAACTTCTGAAAAATTCAAAATAAGGGGAGAGGGCAAAATTCCCTCTGGCCAACTTCATGCATTACAATGAAACTAGCACAATTTAATTTCAGTCTGTTCTTAAATGAAGGAACATGAAACACTGATTGCCCACACCCTCTGTTATTCCACAGATATCTATGTGGCCTGGATGGCTCAGGAACTGAAGACTGATTTGTTGGCTGAATCCTGGCAGCGTTCTGGTGAAAAACTTTACTCAAATTGCTCTCTTGACTACCACGTCTACAACATAAACATGATAGGGATGCCATTGAACTCCACCTTTCATTCCATTAATGATCATTCTAAATGGGCTGTTTCAAGAAAATACAAAGATCAGTGGACATGCATTGGGGACTTGAACCGTGCTGCTGAGCAAGCTTGGAGAAGTGGTGGGTTCATCTGTACCCAGAACGAACAGATCTACAAAGCCTTCAGGCATTTGGTAATCCACTATGAAAGCTGCACTTCTGCTCCCAGAGAGCTGTAGCAAACCATTCCTTCCAACCAGTCCAGCCCTTGTTACATGGGAAGTGCAGGAAATCTCTCTCTCTCTCTGACCTGTATTTTCACTCTGAAAAGCAGCCCTGTGAGTTTCCAGATGTGCTAGGCCATCCCCTTGTTAGCTGTAGGAGAGGTGCTGTGCAGGTGAAGGGCAGCTGTTTTCCCGTGGTGTGGGGCCCTCAGGGGGTGTGTGCTGGGCCCTGCTCAGGTCCCTGGCTCCTGTCACCATCCGGGAGGGGATGGGATGGGAGGGGAGGGGAGGCACACTGCTGCACGGGGCTGCACCAAAGCACATCTCTGTGAACACCCTGCACAGGCATCCCTGGGCACCTTGGGAGGAGGGCTGGACGTGGAATGGGAGGGACAACAGAAACCCCTCTCATCAGCTGGGCTGTCAGCACTGGCAGGTGGCAAAGGATAAGTACCCCCAAATACTTCAGAATTGCCCTGGGTTTCTGGCACTGTTGAGATAAATCACAGCATTTCTGCTCAGCTTGGGCTGAATCTCTAAAAGAGCTGAGAAAATTAGATCCAGGCAAGGAGATGTGTAGATCTGAGGACAGAAAGGCCTCATTTTTACATGATTCATTTTTAGAGAATTAATGAACTTTAAATCATCTTTAAATTATCTGTAACCAATAGCTTGGGAATATTTCTAGTGCTTTTATTCATGTACAGCAATTTTATAAACAAATAAACATGTCCAAAATATGAATAAACAAAACGAGGAGTAACAATGGTCTGTTTACATTCTCCCTCTTCCATCTGTGTTTGTGGTTAGTTACAATGTTTTATAGCTGCCAAAGAAAAAATGGAGACAATGAGGAAAAAATATAAAGAGAAGAATATATTTGAAGAAAGATATTATTTAATCTACATTTTTGCATTACAACAAATGTGGCTTTAATTTTCAATATCTCCAGTCTCAGGCTTAGGACCTGAAGTTTACATGGTCTTGCTATAAAGAGAAAGCTGATTTGCAAAATCCCAATACACTCTTGTGTTCAGATTTGAGAAGTGTATCTGTGTTTAATATGTTCCTATTTATATGTTGCTCTCTTTATTTTTCCTGAATTGCTAATATAAACTGCAGTCTGAAGATCTGGCTGTCCCACTGATATTTCTGTTTTGCTGTGTTCATAGTCCCCACCACTGATCCTCCACAGAGGCAGGCATAAAGAAATGCCCCACAACCACAAGAGGTTGCCAAAGATTTCTTTCCCTTTTCACCCTGAACAATCAGCCAAACAATGAAGTGTAAAAAGTGTCAAACTTATTACTTTCAGAAAACACTTGTACATATTTCTTGAAGAGATAATCTATGTGGCCTGTACAATGAAGGGAATCGTACAGGAATAGGTTTCATAATTAGCCAGTCTGGATCAAAGGCAGCTCGTAGCTTGAGTCTCATGGCTCAGTGAAAATAGTTTTGTTGCTTAGATATCCTGCAAGAATTTTTTATTTTATTTTCCTTGCATATGACCCAATAACATTTGATAAATAATTTGTTTGATAATGTTCTTTCTCTGATGCCTGTCAAATTGTTTTACATATTTACTTCTTGTTTTGCTAGCTGTGGTCAAGCAACACCTTTTGTGGCAGAGAAAATTGCCAGTGACAGAACACTGTGCCATGGCATGGTAGGGCATTACTCAGATAAGCCAAGACCAAATTAATTTATCTTGCCTATCTTTTCATGGCAGACACTGACCTAACCTGCCTGTCTGAGCTCTTGCCCACAGCTTTGTGTAAGCACAACTTCATGTACAGGACTGGCAAGAAATCCTCCGCTGGAGACAGTGCTGGCAAGTTCCCCATGTGTGTCAGAGAGCACCTGGATCTGTGTAACAACCTGTATTTCTTGTAGTATTTTCAAATACTCGGTCACAGGGTTCAATAGCCAAGAGTCTGTGTCCCACTGATTGTCACGGCAGTGTTGTCAGCCTCCTGCTCCCCAGGACAGAAGTCACCAGTGCATCATTTGAAATAAGTGCTGATTGCTGCACTTAATTACTTGGTCGATTAATAGCTGTCATAAAGTTTTACGAGACTACTTAAACATTCCTCTTTCATTAAACCCAAGACTGGTTGCCCCCATTTTAGCTGTAACTGAGGAGGCATTAAGAGCAGTGGGAAGATGCAGAGCTGTACCATACAGCAGTATAAGCACCTCAGCAGCCTGGCTGTGCACAAACTCATTTCAGTGGTGTAGCAATAAAAAGGCTGCAGATCTGGTTCTCATTTTTTGACTGTAAACAGCTCTAATTCAGTTTTGCTTTTGTTGTGTAACTTCCGTATTTGCATATCTGTGTATTTCTGCTACCTGTTATGAAACATGGGCAGACTCTTTGTTTCCCAAAAGAGACTAATAATCAACAAAATAAACAGTATAGATTTTTAAAGGGTTTGTAACTCTAAAAGCCTTAGGGCTTTCTTCAAAAATGCAAGACCATAAGCTACTTACTCACCCTCATGTGCCTTCACAGCATGCCCTGTGTGACATATTTACTTTTTGCCTATTTTATATATATATATATATGGTTTTTAAATTTAAAATATGCTGTTCTATTTTAAGATGCCAAACACTCAAGAAATATCTGCCTGTCCCAGTGATTCTGTGCTGCTTCTGCTGCCCACTGCATCCCTTTTGACTGGACAGACTGGTTTGGTTCCTCCAAAGGGGACACATGGCGTGGCCCTTCTGCAGTTTCAGGGGGTCCTGCTCAGTAAAACTGACCCTGCAGAAGGTCCCAAATGCTGGACCCTGGCATGGAGAGAGAAGAAAGCTGCTGCCTTGCATGGAAACCTGGAGTCTCTTCTCAGCATGCAGGTTTGGCTATTCTGACCCTTGGGCTCTGTTCTAGTTAGACTAAATGAGAACATCTATTATACATGAAAATTGTTTGCCGAGGGAATAGGAGAGGCCAAAAGCAAACATTATTAATCCACTAAACATTACTGTACTGCAGCCAAGTTTGTAGCAAACACAGCAGTAGGGGTGGTTGTTTGCTATAAATTGCCCTGCAATCATTTCCACAAGCCAAGGCTCGGTCCCAGCATGCCTGACACACTGGCGGGGCGCAGGAAATGCAGACACAGCCTCCCCAAATCCAACCCCCCCACACCAGGGCATCTCCTGCAAGGACAGGACTCTGCCTCCCTGGCAATGCTCAAAAACCCTGGCTGGTTTTTCTATAAACCCCTGTATCCCTGAGGATCCTTCCCTAATGCTGGTAATTGTGTCAGTAGGGCAGTGGTTTGCTGTGTTAGAACAGTGCAATTTTACACAAAGTTAATGCAAGAGGGCAAAGGAATAGTCATTGAAGAAAAGCTAAAAATAGAAAAAAAAACTTGAAGGCTTAAAAATTTAAAGTGTGTGAATTCCAGCTGAGCAATTACAGTACTGGAGAGCAGGCAGAGGCATGGCAGCCTCTTCACAGGGCAGCCTTTGTGGTGGAATTGCTTCTGGTGTCTCCACAGCAACTGAACATACCCTGAGCTCTCTTGACGGGAGCGCTGAGCAATGTATTGGAGAATTTCTCCAGGACTCTGGGGCTCCATGCCAGCTGCCTGCCAGCAAGTTAAAGGAAGCTTTGGGAACAGTTTCTCTGAGCTGGAAACCTTTAAGGCATGCTAATTTAGCCAGGTGCTTTGTCTTGTCACAGGGGTCTGCAGGAACACTTCTGACTAATGAAATAGTAACATCATTGTGAGAAATTGTTTTAATGTATCAAAGCATCCTTGGCGTTATTAGCATAGCCGCATAATTACCCACAGAGAAACTTACACCCATATGTTAACGCCCATAAATTATTGTGCAGATTTCTTTTATACCTTTATTTTCGGTTTCTGGGAAGGATACATCACTGGGTACTTAATATAGTCATTGCTTCAGAACATGTAAGCTGCCCATGCCTGCAGTAAAATATTCAGGAGGCAGAGTGGTGCTGGCAGCGTCATCTGAAAGCTCAGGAAGCCAAAGCCTAACTGTGCTCAGGGTGTGATGCAAGAATATGATGCACCTCTTTAATTTCACAAGAGGTTTCTTAAAAAGACAGGAATTAAAAAATGAGAATGGAGATGAACAAATTTGTGTTAGGCTGAGAAAAATTTGTGTTAGTATGAGAAAACCCTTTGTAGCAGGAAAAAATTCTTCATAGTAAAAGGCAGAGAGCCTGATATGAAACTCCAAGCTAGGATAGCAATATCGGTGCATTCTAGATATCCTGATGCCCTGAGCTGCTAGCCATATGTGTCACTTTTTTATTTATGTGACGCTTTTTTATTTAGACTGAAGATACCAGATTATAGATCTAATCTTCTGAATTTTCTCATAATCCTCACAAATTTGGCATGAATGCTGTAAAAGAAGTGGTGTTTGAACCAAGAAATCAGTTGTAGCACTTTTAGATCTTGGATTCAGACAGCATAATAAAATTTTTTAATGCAGACCCATTGTATGTTTATCTTTATGGCCTTTAAATGATTTATCCCAGTATTGAGAGTATGCTATTCTATGCGTATGTGATACGTTCATTTTACTAAAACTGTTAACTACAAAACATTAGGACTTGACAAATATATCTTGCTTTTTATAAAGAGCTGTGTTACACTTTTACTCAAGTTATTTTAGTAAGTCCTTTTGATTTTATTTTTTTCCATTTGCGTTTGCTTGACATTTCTATACAAGGTATCTGCTGACTATTCTGGTTCTCTGTAAGAGGGATAAAAGTAAGGAACATTCTTCCCCTCCTTTGATCACTTTGCATCCTGGGAACTGCAAACTGATGTTCAAATATTCAAAGCTTACAGGAGCAGAGCATAGTATTTAATGTTGCATGCTGGAGTAATGTTGCATGCTGATAATTGCTACAAGTGGTTCACTGTAGTACAGTAGTTTCCAGCATTGCCTCATTTATTAATCATAGAAATGTTGCATGCAAATTAGCCAGAGAGTTGTGCATCATAATACAGTAATCCAAAAATCTGCCTTCACATGTATTAATGCTGCAAATTTCTCACATTATAGCACTGCATGGTTTCTCCATTACATTCCAAAACCTGCCAAAAGCTCACTAAAAGCTGTGTCACTGAGTGTTTTCTTCTTGTTACTTACTTATGACTTTCTGAAGAGCGAGAGTATTTAGCTCCAGGGCACTTTTGTGTTTGCCTTTTTCCAGGGTTCTTTTTTGGGCTAATGTTCAGTCAGCCAAATATCAATATTTCTCTTGCTATAATGCAGTTTAAAAATGTATTTTTTCACTGGTAGGAACATGGTAAGTACCACGGTCCTCTACTTCAGCACAACTTCAGAAACTCTTCCCTGCTCTGAAAGCTGCTCCATTTCACATGCTGACCTTGTAAATCCTAGGCACTGTGCAAGGAAAATCTCATCTTTTAATCTCTTGCTTTCTAATTACTCCAAATACTTTTTCCAGGAAAGTCAAGGTGAGAATGAAGGAACTGAAAATTTTGCATGGAACATTTTGCAAAGAAAGAAACACTTCACAGCAGAGAGGGACAATTTGTGCAGTTGTACTCCCAGCCGCTCACCAACCTGCCGAAAGATGGGAATAAACAGAGAAATGGCAGCACAAATGGTTTGCAGGACAAAGGAAGAAGAGAGAACAAAACAACTGAAGGCAAGCAAGAAAGGGGAAGCAAGGGAAGAGCAGAAGGAACCTTATAATGGTCAACACCAAAGGACTCAGAGACCTTGTGTGTTGGGACAGAGAAACTCTTGGAGTTAGCTGTGCGAAAATCCAGTTAACAGGATGTTTCATTTGCTATGGTAGTTACCTAACATTTAAGGATTTTACAGATATAGTCTCCATAGGCTACACCACAGAGATAAAAGCAAAAGGCATAAACTGAAGTGACTTAGCCAAGTGGCAAAAAACCACAGCGCAAACCAACACCCGAGAAAGTCATTGCCTCTCTGTTTCCAAACCTGCAAGAGGTGGGGTAAGGTAAAGTCAAATGCATTAAACAGGTAAAAGTAGGAGGGAGAAATTCATAAGCTAGGCTAACCAGTTTGAACCATACATATTTTAACAACATGCTAAAGCATTTTTTTTAAAAGAAGGAAGCTACAATTAAGGTTTAAAGCCAATGTACAAATACAATAAAAACAAGAGATGCAAAACATTCACCAGAGTAACTGCAGATAATTTCATTACAGCTGGTGACAGTAACGTGAGCTGCATTCATTCTTGTAGCATTGAGAGTACCGCAGGCAAAAAGAAGTAAATACAAATGCAAAAGAAAGTAAAAAGAACATACATAGGGATTAGCAAACTGATGCCTTTAACACTTTGCTCCTGGGATCATTATTATTATGGGTATTTTGTACAACATATGGCCTTTTATTGTCAAGTTAAAAATCAAGCTTTGTTTAGAAACCTCCCCAGTTTTATGTTTTTTTTCAGTTTCATCTCTGATCCTACTTTGCTCTCCTGCACTAAACAAACCATCGCTGGTCTACTATAGTAGTTTCTTACTGCACTGAGTCAAAATCAGCAACCATTCCTGGGTATTACTTACTGTCACTTGGCTCATGGTGGCTGTTTTGTCACCTCCTGGTCTCGGATCCCACAGAGGAATAATGGCAGCATAGGAGCTGAAGCTCTATAAAAAGTGTCATCTTAATATCAGAGGAGGAGCTAGGCATAAGGGGTTGGCTTCACAAATGTAAATATTTCATAATTTATTTAGCAATGTGGCTTTGCTTTTTCCCCCAGGCAAAAACTTTAATAAAGGAATAGGTCTACTGCAACAAAGGAAACAACAGCAAAAATCAGAGACAAGGACACATCCTCACCCCATTAATATCAGCAGGAATTTGCCTTCATCTTCAGTGGGAACAGAACTTCAAAGACACGGGAATCACCCATACAACCTGAAGGGTAAAACCTGAACCTTCCATAGTGTCTGACACAAGCTGTGTTTGAGGGTGGAAGGGTAGTCCTAACATGATGAAAATGTCCCCAGCAGGAGTTGCATGACCTTGGCCTGACCGTGACCGTGTCCCTGGCGCTGGCAGGTGGGATAGGACAGACCTCAGAGAGCCTCGTGCCTTGGCAGAAGAACCTCTCTGAGGCACATGAGCTGGGCACAGGTGAAGCTCCTGTCTCTCTGTTCATGGCTGCATTTTCAGTGCCCAAATCAGGAAGAAGTTACATCCCACCTTTATAGGTACATTTTTTTACCTCTCAGTAGCTTAAGATATTCTTTCAAAACCTGTCTCTGGCAGAATGAAAGCTCTGTCTCCTCAGTCCTGATTTGTGTTGTTTGACATGAGGAAGATGAGTGGTGTCGATATAAAGAATAGTTTCTTCTCTAGGAAGATTTAAGATCACCCTTAAAGACTAAGAACATATTTTGGGTGCACATGGGCTGCTAAATGCTGGGAATGGGGGAAAACCAGGATAAGGGAACTCCTTCCTGGGCATCTCTGAAGTTCTTGTTTTGGTACTCGCACCATACAGCAAATAGAAATTCAAAGAACAGAGGTACTAACAGCAGAATTAGTTTTCCTGTCCTTCTTTTGGATAATTCTTTGTGCTTCTTCCATTCCTGGGAAAGCATACTATGAAACGGTATCAAGTCACTGGATGAAAATATGTGTAGTGTACAACCTGGGGAGGTTGCTACACTCTTGATGAGTTTATTTGCTCCTCATAGTCCTACTTTAGCTCTGTGAGAAAAATTCCCCCTCTGTCCTTCATTACTTACTGCTCACCAAAATAAGTCTGACAACATAGACTCTTTCAAATAAACCAGATTCCAAAGAACAGTAGGAAAACATTCCATGGGAGTGTGTACCCTAACTAAGGCTTCTCCATTGATTTCTAATTATATTTCATGTTTTATATAGTGTCTGCCCCCCCAGACCACTGCAGCCATATCTGGAAAGCAATGGCAAGCACTTTCAGAAAGGCCCCTTTAAAAGAGGTGTGTTTAACACACCTTTATATGTGGGTGATTTTATGTTCACAATGATTTTATGTTGCTGGCTGTAAAGAGTTCTATGGACAACCTTTAATAAAGCTGTAAATTTGACTACAAGTTCATGCATGTTTTCTATACATTAAATTTCTTAAGGAATCTGAAGCCTCTCCTGGAAAATTATAAGAATATTTCAAAACCGGTGCTTTTTACAAGTCAGACCCATATTGTATGTCAAAATATACAGCTGGGATTTTTTGAAAAAGCAAGCACTGCTCAGGACCCTGCAGGTACAGAGAACTTGGGATTTCAATACTTTTTTATAATAAAATGTAGTATTTCTTTAATGCTAAATTCCTCTGGTTTTCAGTGCCCTTATTGTTAACTACCAGCACGTATATAATCAGTCTAAGAAAGGAGGAGCAGAGCATGTGGTTTGGCTGCTTTGAAAATCATAGAATAATGCTATTTGGCTATGGATTTAGCTTGGATTTGGCTATGGATTTGGCTAAGGATTTAGCTTGGTAGTCCAACTGAAATGACTGTCAGCTAGACAGATAGTACAGGAAAGGTGAAACACTGCATTTCAGATAAGAAACTAATCTGTATTTCATGGTCCCCGTCTCCTCTGAGAATATTAGCCCAGCACTTTAGGAGTGTCACTTGATCCCACAAACATAACACTGTTGAGCACAGCTGGTCTGATTGGCTTAGTTAGACCAGTGTGGTAAAGGCAAAGTGAAACTGAGCAGCTTTGTGGCCCTTACCACTTCTACCATAAACAAGGTGTCTTTCCTAAGCAAGGGAAGTTTCAAGGGCTCACAGCATTTGAAGTAAGTCCAGTTTAATTTAAATGTAGTACTGCATAAAGTATTACAATAAGATGAACAGAGTAAAAATTAGAAGAGCCAAACTCTAAACAAATTTATAAGTGCACTGTACAAATTAATACATATGTGTGCAAAGTATGCAGGAGAAGAGAAATATGTTTCCTCTAAAAGGATGTAGGTGTGGCTACTGCAGTGTACCAAGGAGATTAAAAAAATCCTGTTGTTATGTTGTGTTTGAAGTATTAATTAGAGTCTGGCGTCAAGTTTGAATGATAACTATTACTTTCTTCACACAGATTTTCTAAGCTTGAGAGACCAGTTTTCAAAAGCTCTCTAGCAAAGCTATTATCTTACCAGCATTACTTTGTCAGAAGAATCTGTGAAAGGTTCATCAGAAATACTGAGGGTGAGTCTGGTTTTTTCAGTATCTTCTCCGGAATTGCCTTCAAAAATGAAAGTCAGCCTTTCTGACAGTAATCTTTCATAATTACAGATGAAAATTATGCAGTTGGCAAATTCTCAACAGCCTTGGACATTGGACCTAATACATTCAAAGGCACAAGCCTTTAAAGTATTTTCACACACAGCCATAGTATTTCACACAGTTAGCCAATATTCTCAATTAGAATACATGCTTTTGTTCTTAAAGTAAACCACCCATGCTATTTCTTTCATTGCTGATACAGGTTTGTATCTGTTAGTGCTTTGAATTTCCTGATTTGGATACTCCCAAAAGGAGTGCTTTAGATTCCTATAGCACCCTGTCCCAGATAGCTTAATACTGAAAAGTGTTCCAGTAAGTCTTGTACGTGGATGTATGAACACACTATATATAAAAATAAATTTATACCTGCAGAGCTCTGGTATTGTGAAATACAGCATTCAAAAGTGCTTAGCTCCCTGAAGTATGATGGCTCTTGCATTTGATCTAGGATATGCAGGAGTGGTACAGATAAGATGTATGCCTATGGGTGGAGGGATAAATAGTGTTTTATATTAACAGACTCAAACGGTTCATTTCCTTCCTTCTGTGGGTGCCCTTCCAGTACACTACAGCAGTTCTGCTGCTAAACAATTTTTCTATTATTAGTCACAAGATTACCCCAGCTTCATGCTAAGCCTTTACCTAGGCTTAGTTATAAGGGTTTTCTCAAAACCTGGTGAAATGTTTTTCACCTTCAGCACATAGCTTGGTTTCTGGTGTTCTGCCAGTGGATATGTGTTGGACATATGCAATGTCTTTTCAAAATCACAGCAGGTGGAAGCCTGCCTTGAGACTACACTGGAACATCCAGTAGCATTGACATTTTAGGTAGTGGCTGTTAAAAGTTCTTGGAAAAGCAAAAAGTACTTAAAGGCCAGAGGGTTCAGGAAGTTAGCAGGAGCTTAACTGGCATCAAAACATGGCACAACAAAAAGAGTGAAGAGAGCTATCTTCTGCACCTTGCTTTTTGAAATGAGAAAAATGGAAACAATTTATGAATGCAGACAGGAAGGGAACAGCACTTTTCAAAGAATTTTGAACTGCAGAGCTGTGGAGTGCCTGCTTCTTCCCAAGGCAGAATAATACCTAGAAACTTAGACAGTAGGTGAGGGCATTGCACTGACATCTCACCTGAAACAGCAGAGGTATCCCTTTTAATTTCTGCCAAGAGGCTTGAAGGAATTAAATATATTGAGTCCAAAGGAAAGGAAATAGTAGTGTCCCCTAAAGGATGGACTGCTTCCTGAGGAGAAGGTGCGAAGGACATGCTGCTCTCCATGCAAAACATTCTGTTGTTTCTCTGTTTTCCAGAGAAACAACAGAAAGTCCAATCCTTGTCAGGGTAGCAGGCTGTTCCCAGGACTACCGAGCAAAATACGGCTGAAAGAACAAGTGAGAACAAAACTTTATTTTAAATATTAGCCTCAGCCTAGATAAAAACTTGGAAAATTATACATTTAGTTGTAAAAAAAAAAAAATTTGGAATGACATGCTAAAAATCCTCAACAAAGACTTGTAAAGAGACTAGAATCATCTGAGCAGTATATTCTACTTAAGATTTAAAAAAATGTACAACAGAATTTGGTCTTGATAAATAACTTGTGTGCAGGATTAGAGCAGTTTTGTTGGGATCTCCAGCAATGTCATCACTCCATCTCTAAATGATTTTGAGGTTGGCGTCATATCAACAGTATCAACCCTGCAGGCTGTGTAACAAGCTAATGGTGCAACACTTAAGGATGAAGGTGGAGGTGCTGGTAGAATGACAGAGTCCCACCACACACATACAGTAAGAACCAGCTGAGATTACATTACATGAGGCTGCAGTCAAACACGAACCATTAAAAACACTGCTTATTAAAAACACAGGCCCAACTAAACTGAATTTATATAAACTATCTAATTAACAGATTAGAAAGCCTGATATGACCTGTGTGATCTTCTAGTCTGACTTCTGGCATAATGGAGAGCAGATTTTCCTGAACGCATCCTGTCCGAACTAGATTGCATCATCTTAAGGGGGGCACATATATCTTGATATAAATATCAAGAGAAAATTTACCATAATTCTTGGTAACCCTCTCAATGGTTAATTATGGGTAACTATAAATTAAGATTGCAGTTTTTGGATCTTTGTCTGCCTGAACTAAGGCATGGATTTTCAAATGAATATTTACACCATAGAATGGTACATAAAGGGCCCCCATTAGCTTTCTCTTTGATAAGCTAAATAGGTGGAGCTCCTTGAACACCACATTAGAAGGAGAGTATCATTTAATCATATCTTATCTCTATTCTATGAAATCCTTCTAATTTTTCATCACTCTTTTGAATTTGGGACCCAGATCCTGAACAACATTCCACCTTTCCTTACATCGGTACCAAATAAAGATGAAGTATAAATCTCTTTATCCTTTCTCAATATTTACTTGCTTGGGCAATCAAGAGTTACTTTCCATATTCTGGTCACCACGGCAGAGAAGCAGCAACTATGACCTGACAAAATTCCTTTTCAGTGACTTTGCTTCCCAGCAGAGGACTTCCTAGGAGATTTGCTGAGCCCTTGTTCTTTCTGGAATATATATTCTGCTTCTTTATTTGTATAAGGCAAAAATGCTCTCACAGTGATTTTGTAGAAGAATAAGGTTCAGAGGGATGCATCAGAGGTTACCACAAAGTATTTGTGAAGAAGGAGACTGAGGACAGGACAGATCTCCTGAATCCCATACTGGCACTACAGTACTGCACGTTTCCATGTGAGGGTGAATGACAGAGGCCATGGCCAGATGCATTTCAGCTGATGGATACAATCCTGGGATCAGATTGAATGCTGCCATTTCTTTCCAGATGTATCTAAAAGTCACCTGGTGAGATAAAAGAACAGGGTTTGAACCATTGAGTCTAACTCCCTCCTGCCAAAGGTAACCATGCCATGCCTTCCCTTTCATAAATAATTCCATGCAGGCTTAGGAAATAAAGTATTTTTCCAAACGGGGGAGAAATGTGATCAATTTGCAAATACGGACAAAGGGAATATTATTTTAGTTAATCCTTCCATGTCAATTTGTATGTAACTTTTACTGAAAAGTGCTTTTAATTCTGTCCTCTGTCTCTTACTGCAGAGAACAGATTGTCTCCAGCATCAGTCTGTGGTGGTAAAGCATCAAACTTGTTGAACCATAAAGACCAAGTGGAAGAGATCTTGTGATAAAAGGTCCAATGTAAGACCAAATTTCATTATGAGTTTCATTTCTTTGTTCAGTCAAACCCTTGTGCATCAGTCAGGATTGGCTCTGACAAGCTTCCACTGTAAAATTATACAAAAGAAGCTGAAATCTAGGCCACTGCTAGAAACAATTCTTAGGAAGCTCTCTGTATTTCCTGGAGGGTAAGGTGTGGCTTTGTGTGTGGGAGGTAAATGCCAGTGTTTTTCTGTTACCATTAATTATGTGCAGCTTGAGTTTCAGTAATCAGAGCTACATATGCATGCTGGAAAAAAAGAGTTTATCTTACATTGGGATTATACATTCCAAGATAAATGTCTTACATTGCTTTTATCTTTGTTATTTTGTGATTAGCACTTTTAAATGTCCAAAAGCATGCACATATTTTATCAACACATAAGAAAAAAATACAGTTACTGAGAGTCTGTAACATAAAAGAGAAAGAAATCTTGTACATCTTCATATTAGTCCACCAGTCTGTCTAACATTTTGGAACTACTTCTTGTACTAGCATTTGTTTTTATTAGCTTCAATAATTTTGCTTTTGATGTTTTTTATGATCACTGCCAAATACAAAATATGCTTTCCAGAAAGTTATTCTGAGGTGAACACACAACATTGAAATATCAGTGTTAGAAGATTTGATAAACCAATAAAGAAAGAAAATCTTATCGGGGAAAGGGGCTTGGTAGCTTAAATAAAAGAAATACTGCAATTCTAATGATTATTAATCAAAATATATCAATACAAACAGGAAAAAAACCCTGACTTTAATGTAGCTAAAATGCAGCCTGTTAAATTATTTTAAATGCAGTGTCTAACGCCCTACCATATGAATATTATGGAGGATACTCTACAATTCTTATAAAACATTTGAAAGGGCTTTTTTTTTACTTCATTTTGGGGTTTCATAGCATCATAGGTTTTCAGGCCAGAAGAAAGCACCACAAGTCTCCAACCTGACCTTCTGCATGGTACAGGTGACAATTAGATTGAAGGATGTGTCCTTTGGAAAAACAATCCACCACCTTGGTTTAAAGATTTCATGTGAAAAGGAATACTTCACAGGCCTATCTATCAATTTGTTTCCCAGGGCTTAGTTAATCCAAGGGGTTTTCTGTTTGTTTTGATTTTTTTTTTAATAAAAAAAGATCTCTTGACTCAGTTTTCAAACATTGCATCTTCTAAAAGATTTGTCTGTTAAACTGAAGATTTCCATGATTATTCTCTTTATTTATGTAATTTCAGGTTAGTTCTTCCCTGATTCACTGATGGGCCAAAGAGATGAATCTTTTTAAGTCTCTTCTGTAAAAAGGGTTTCTAGATCCCAAAGCAACTACATAGTTCTGCTTAACCAGTTTCTCAGTTTTTGTCTCAGTATCAGGGCAAGACCTACTGTTCCACCAACAAAATCCTCATTGCTGCAGTGCTCCCCACATTTATTCACAAGGATGGTATTTCTGTGTGCCCCTAACTGCATTTCTGCATCAGTCCTTTTCATGATGCAGCCCTCCCTCCGGTAACTAAATTATATTTTTCTTTCCTAACAATATTAGTCTGCACTTCACTGTACTAAAATGCACATTGTTCAAGTTAACTCACCTAGATTCTGGGAGCATTGTGGACTAATTTCGTATCACGTATCGCTTTACAACTTCTGTTTCTTATGCAAGATTATCTTAAAATTTGTAAAATAGCTAGTATCTGTCACTAGCTATTTATAAATACTTCTCACTTATTAGTAATGCCAAGTAAAAAATTATCCCGACTGTTTTTCTCAATTTAAAATGTAAAGTATATACTAAGAGCCAAGCGTAATATAGCCAGACACTGAAATGTATTAAAACAGAGGAATATTTAAGCAATATTTTGCTTATTCTCAATAAAATGTGTGTCAATACCATGGAGTTAAGAGCAGTCTTCAAGGGGAAGGGAATGCCAGTTTCACTTGACACCTTTTACTTTGTAATAAAATAATCACCTTATTTCTGTAGTAGCACCTACAAATTATGTTGCAATAATTTTGAACAAGGAGAAAATTGTTCTCCATCTGTGGGCAAACTGCATGCAGAAAAAGAACCAAAATTATTGGTTATACCAAGCTTTATTTATTTCAGCAAAATTATTCCACTACTGCACAAATATGCCTTAATAGAAAATAACAGGAATTTAATAAATAAAATGAAAACACAAGGTGGCATATTCAGAGAAATAGCTGCCTAGAAATAAGTCATACTCTAATCTTGGATTAACTCCTTCTTTTTCCATACATGAAGGAGAGTTTTATTAAGGCAGCCCAAGCTATGTGTAATTGCACCAGCAGAAAGATACAAGCATCACTTTCTGCAGAGAGAACCACACCTCCCAAGAAACACAAGTTTTTCTACATACCCACAAGGTTGATGAAATGTTGCCATTGACTATCTTCCTTTTTACAAGGTAATTCTTTAGAAAAGGGCAGAGATCTCCAGAAGCAGCACAATGAATTCAGCAAAATACCAGGTTGGAAACAGTAGATGCTTCTTCAGTACTTTGCCATGGGTAACTATTGGCTAAACTTCTCAAAAAGTCTAAATGTGTCAAAATACAACTTTATTGTCCATAGAATTTCTATTTGGGGAGGTGTTCCAGTTTTCTACACTGGACACTTGAAACTCTAGAAACTGCCACTATCTTTTTTTTTTTTTTTTTTTTCCAGCTTATATACAATTAATGCACTATCTAATATTTATAATCTGCTAACCAGAAGTGCTGACACACTTGTAATAAATCAAACACCCAGTACGAGCCAGGCCAATCTGTCCAGATTAAGGTAATGACCAGCTATGCCATCTTGATAAGTCCTGTGGGCAGAAATTATTATGTTGGTTATAACCACATGTTTACTACTGTCTTGACATCCACACATAAAGTCATTTTTTTAAACTCAAATGAGTTGAAAACTGGACACTCATATGCAGCAGAATATGGAATTTCCGTAATTTTTAAATAATACATTTGCAAGGTTTTTTTGCAAGAATTCCTTATAAAATGCCTTCTCTTTTAAATCCTCTCCTTTGCTTAATTCTTCCTTAGATTATGCAAATCTTGCTCAGTCAGCCTTCCGAAAGCTTTGCTTCTTTTTCTTTCTCACATGCACATAACCACACAGACACTTGAGACGTTTGACACAGAGCACTTGAACACATCACTACTTTTTGCACAGTTTCAGCAAGAAGGTTGCACCATGAGCTACTGCAGCTTCAAGAAGAGCAGGAGGGGAGAGCCAGGGACCTACAGGTCTGTCAGCCTCACCTCTGTCCCCAGGATGAGTCTGGAGCAAACACTGCTGGAACACATTTCCTAGCACTTGAGGGACACAAAGGTGACTGAGAGCAGATGGTGCAATGTGACTTTACCTTTGATGAGAAGACTGGCTCAACAGAGGAGGAAGAGCAGTGCTTGCTGTCTACCCTGACTTTAGAGAGGCCTTCAGCATGGACTCCCACAGTGTCCCTGCAGTCAAATGGGTGAAATAGGGAGTGGAAAAATGTGCAAGATGGATGGATGATCAGCTGGGCTGTGCAGTGAAACGGGTGTTCATCAGCAGTACTAACTCCATATAAAAAGGAGGCTGGTTACTAGTGCTGTTCCTCAGGGACCCATACAGGGGCTAAAACTCTTAATGTCCTTTTAAATGGCATTCTCAGCATGTTCAGATGTGATACTTTTTGAGGGCAGGAGTGTCAATACTCAGGAAAATAAAGCTTCTATTCAGAGGGTCTTTGTTCTTTTTTGCCATTGTTTGCTTTCTTAAACCTAGGACTTTTTACACAAAAACGTGAAGATTGTAAAGAAACTTTAAAAAGCAAGAGCACTACAGAATGAAAACTAAAAAAATTCATTTGGTCTCCTTGTTGACCCATAGTACCAAACATTTTTAAACACTCAGTCTGCATTCCTCATTTGCTGGGTGATGTACCTGGAATCTGGTATCTAGAATGATCCTGAGCATGCAGACATTAATTGTGAATCAAATTGAACACAGTTATGGTTTGAATGTGTGGTGCTAAATATTTGTAAAATAACCTTTAGGTGTCTTAAGCAGGGCATTCTAAATATGTTTGATAAATTTTGTTTTGACAGACTAGTTTAATTTTCCCACCTGTATAATAGACATCATGCCTTCTTTCCAATCTTAATGTTTGTACACAGCTCAGGTACTGTAAAGAAGAGCAACCCAGAAAAGCACACAAAAATAATTTTTTTTTGGTGTTGTGTTATGGGATGAAGACAGGGCATTGAGAGCATATAGTAAGATCTAATGTTCATCCTGAAATATTAAATAATACCCAACTTCATTGTTCATGATACCCATTTTATCCATTAGAGAGATTGCCCTGGGTGACTGAAAACACTGAAATTAAAAGACTGTAGACAAGATCCACTAAGGAATGCAAGCCTGTAAGTCTCAAACAGATGATCCTGAAAAACTACCCACACACTTCCTGCATAGTCACCTAGTAATTTAATTAAATGCACCCCTGGAGAAACAGCTCTGGGTATGCCTGAGTCTGGGAGCAATGTGGAAAGAGCTAAGCACTTCAGCATTTATTTTGTGCTTACGTCTAGCTGGGTAAACAAGAGACTGTTCTACAGTGGAGGCCCCAGATGGCTTGGTACAATAATGCATACCAAGAACCACTGGCTTAGGCTCTCTACAAAACACAATTGCAGGCATTCTCTGAATTACTGAATTACTGAATCCAGAGGTACCTTACCCTCTTTTCTGATCTTTTTCTATATTTCTTAATTAATTTCCTTTCCCCAGATGAATTTTTGTCATTTTGACTTAATCTCAAAGTGTTTTTTCAATTGTTTGAAATGACAGAACAGAAAAAAACAAAACAGTGCTTGATACAACTTAAAATGATGCTTCACTACTGAGTTGGGTTAATTTATAGAAAGTTTTCCTCCAAAATTTCTAAGTGCTGATACGGAATTAATGTCTTCTTTCATCATTATTCACTAGAGAACTTGCTTGTTGAGGAGTTTTCTGTGGGTGGGTGGGGGGTTGTTTGGGTTTTGGTGGTTCCTTCCCAGTTGTTTTGTTTTTAACCAAGCAGCTTCTTTCAAAAGATTTTTTACCTTCTAAGTTGTAAAATAAGAGTATCCTGGTAAAAAATGTTATTTGCATAGAAATGAGTTCATAGCTAAAACAAGAAAAAGACCTTGGAACTTCTGTGAAAAAACTAAAGTAATACTATGCATGCATTTATTAGTTGGGCCTTCTATTGAAGTTATAATTGTACCTTGTCAGTGATCTCTACCAAATCCTCAGTGTGTTTCTGGTGTCTTTTTGTTGTCCCTCCCCTGCCCTAGGAAGTTCTTGTATTATTGTGTATCATTATTTTGTTCCCCTGAGTCCTTGGAAGAAAGGTATTTGAATATTAGGAGGTTGTCATCCCTCTTGCTAGGAGGGAGAAAGATAATGTGTTTTTTCCTCATGTAAGCACTCAGTGATCCCAACAAACACAGCACTGCAAACTGGAGCTACAAACAACACAGAGCTCCCTGTATGCTCTGCTAATAGCAGTGATGAAAATCTCTGCTAATGACTTTGAGAAATAACCTTGCAATCTCTGACATCTGCATCAGCTAGAGATAAAGTTACAGCAGTCCTTGGTTAACATATTCTCAACAAAAGCCTCTAAACCTCAATTACCATGGAAACTACTTATCCTTAAGGCAGTAAGGATAGCTGAAATATTTTCTCTTGACAAAAACGGGAGCGAGGCCAGAAATATATGGGATTGTGCATAATGAGGCCTTTGATCTTTCATTTCTGTGTTAAGCAGAATAATCTCAGTGAAGCAAGTCGAGTTGCAGAACAAAATTTGTTTATAGGACAGAACAAGACTTAAGACATTCTCTATTATTCTGGTTATTTCTAGGTATTTTTTTATTATCTTCCTATGTTTATGTTAATAGATTTATTTTTCCCTTTTCTAGTGAGAGAAACATAGTAAAGACAAATAGTACTTCTATATAAAATTAGTAGACATCAAGCTTTGAAAAAATGCTTGGGACAAATGGAACTAAACAGTCCCATTGAAGCTCAGAATTTTGCAGCCTGAGATTAAAAATGTCTCCAACTTAGAATAGGTCCCCCCAAATCCCTGAGTACTCAATTTCTATAAAACACTGTATAGTCTTTGCTGTGCAGAAACATTTGCAGTCCTCTAAGCATGAAAATCAGCTCAGGAATAGAAAGCCTAATTTCTGACTTTATGTAAATTGAATCTCTAATTTGCTGTAGGAGTTCTTGTTTCATTTTAACATCAAGTTTTAACAGACTTTAAATGGAATAAAAATAACTTTTGGGAACATTATCATCAAAACCCCTGCGGTTCTTAATAAACAGGTGCTCCCCAAAACTTAAGTCACTGTGAGCAAAGTCTGAATGTGGAAGTGTGCACATGGGCAGGCACTGCTGGGCCATGATGCTACCTGCAGTAATGCAAACCCATCAATGTGTCATGTTTGCTCAAAGCTTCCCACTTTGACAGCTAACTCGGTTTACAAAAAACACTGCAGCAATAATCCCTATGAAATACACTGATTTTATCTCCGGGTTCGCTGTCTGCTGAGCAATGAGCCCTGACATGTCGTGGGTTGAGAGAGTTGACTGTGCCCTGCGCTCAGCCTTGAGCATTGTGTCAGCACCAGCCTGAGAGGTTCAAGAAGCGTTTGGACAGTGCTCTCTGGCACATGGTGTGACTTCTGGGGTCCTGTGCAGCGCGAAGAGCTGGCCCGATGATGCTCCCGCACCCCTTCCAGCTCGGAACGCTCTAGGAAGAGGCGCGCAGCACGCCCGCCCTGCGCGAACCCGCCCTGCGCATGCGCGGCCCGCCCGGCGGGGCAGAGGCCAAGGGTGAGGGGCCGGCCCCGCCCCGCGGCAGCAGCGCCATGGCGGGTGAGGGCAGCGGGCCCGTGCCGGGGGATGGCGCCGGGCCGCCCGCCCCGGAGCGGGTGCTCTTCCCGCCCACCTTCAGCGTGTCCGAGATCAAGAACAAGCAGCGTCGGCACTTCATGTTCCTTCGCTGGAAGCAGCAGCAGAGGAAGGTGGGGCGCGCTGTTGCCTGGGGGCGGGGGAGGCCCGGGTCTGGCGGGTCTGGCTAACGGAGCGCTGTTTCTCTGCCCGCAGGAGAAATTGGCTCTCAAGAAGAAGCGGAGGAAGGAGCGAGAGGCCCTCGGAGACAAAGTAAGGGTTCCGGCCGCAGGAGCCGGTGTGGCGGCGAGGCCGGCCCTTCCCCGCCGTGAACGGGGCACTGCTCGCCAGGGTGAGGGTCCTGCAGCTCTGCCCGGAGCTGGGGCTCCTCAGCTTCCTGAGCCATAGACTTCAGGGAAGCAGAGCAGTGAATACAGGGAGGGTGATAAAACACTGCAGCAGGATGCCTAGAGTGGATGCCCCATCCCTGGAAACGTTCAAGGCCAGTTTGGAGGGGCCCAGAGCAACCTCATCTGGTCCAAGATGTCCCTGCTCACTGCAGTGGAATTGATGGCCTTTAAAGGTCCCTTCCAGCCAAACCATTCTATGATTGTATGCTCTCTGTGCTCACTGGCTGTGGTAGCCTTCAGAGACACGGTTGTCTAGCAGAGGTATCAAACAGCTGACTTCAGAAACCTTGTTGATCCTGTGTTAAATGATGCTATAAACAGGCAGGATGAGTTTTAAACTTAATGACATAAAACCACTCCTGAAAAGTTGTCTCTGATGTGATTGCTGTGGCATTTGTGTTGATATTATTAGGAATTATACTCTAATATTAATTTTTGTGTAGATTGAAACAATCAAAGCTGACCAAACCATGCCCAGACCAGTTATCTGCTGGATTCCAAGCCTAGCTGTGAGCAAAGGTTTTGCTTCCTTCCATGGACTGATTGAAGATAGTCAGATGTGAGTTCCTGTATTACAATAGTCTCACTAGAGTGGTGTAAGTTAACACAGTAAACATTAAAGGCTATTAGTCATTAAATTCTAGATATCAAGGTTAAAACATGTTGCAGTTGAAAGCAGAATCCTTTTCTTTCACAGAAGAAATAAAAATGGAAAGAAAGTTCCCCTGTTTTTTTGTTTTGTTTTGAAAAGTGGCGCTGTTCCAGTGGTGCTTCTCTCCGTCTGATGCTCTCTGGTGTCCCAATACCTGTGCATATTTTAATCCAAGTTATGTAACTTCTTTTTTAAAAGAGGCATCAAACAAATAATACTTGCAGTTCTGTGTAGAAATACACAATACAATATCATGGTGGTATGAATGTGGTATTTGCAGTGCATTTAATAATGACATCAATATGCTATGTTAATAAATTTTATGTATTTTAGGCACCTCCAAAAGCCGTACCAAAGACTATTGAAAATCAGCGAGTGTATGATGAAACCACTGTAGATCCCAATGATGAAGAGGTAACTGCATGTGCTAATAAGTTAACCATTGTTTTTCTAACAAGGGACATAAACTCCTTGATGAAACTGAATAATCCCCACTTTTCTGTTAATCTGTTGATGAATTACTTTCTACATGTGATGGGTTTACTAAGAGGTGATGTCATTCTTTCATTATCTGTATTAAATAATTGCAGTTCTGATATTGGTGGTAAAAGCTGCCCACGTTCATCACACTAGATTCTTAAAAACATGAAAACCACATGCCTTCGGGTGATGAATTACAGACTAGATCTTGTGAATTAAAATTTAGATCAGATTGAACAATTGTTCCTCAGGTATTTCATACATGATGGATTTAACAAATTTCTGTTCTTCCAGGTTGCTTTTGATGAAGCGACTGATGAATTTGCACCATACTTTAATAGACAGACTGTTCCCAAAATTCTTATTACAACATCAGACCGACCTCGTGGGGTACGTATGTTTTACTTGGAAACCAAATGGTTATAAGATACCAGGGTTTTCATCCTGTGATTGCTACATTAAAACTGAAGATAATAGCATTCACATGGATTTTTTCTTTCATTTTATTTAGTGCCCAACAATAACCTTTTATGTGTATGTAATCCATTGGTTTCTCTAGCACTATTTGTTTCCTCCATTTAAAAAAACCCAGCCTTGTGCATGTGTTCTTGTATTGAAATGATCAGTGTTGCCTGACTGAAGAGATTACTGGCATTTTTGAAAACCATAAAATAAATTACTTTAAAAATAAGAAAAAATACACCTCAAACAGTTTATCTGAAAACTCAGACATGAGTTCATGAAGAAATAGTTACATTGTATTTTGAGATGCTGTGAACTTTTTGTAAACCAGTGTCCTTGATGAATAATGAGTGTGGAGAGTATGCTTTTTGCATTTCCCTGCTTTTCTGTGATGGAGGAAGAGGAGAAAACAGTCCTTAAAAAATCTCTGGTGTGCTGCATTCTTTACTGCAAAAAATTTTTTTTGCACTAACTGAATGAAGTAATTTAATAGTTTATCTTCAAATCTTTATAGAGATACTGGAAGTAATATATGCTCAGGGAGTGTAGTTGGAATGACCAACCCTCTGTTCTCCTGTCAGCTGAATTCAGTGCTGAATTCTGCACATTGCAATTTAACTCCCCTGTTTTGCAGAGAACAGTGAGATTCTGTGAGCAGCTGGCTACTGTTATACCCAACTCACATGTGTTCTATCGAAGAGGGCTGGCTTTGAAAAGAATCATTCCACAGTGTATTGCAAAGGACTTCACGGATTTAATTGTCATTAATGAAGATCGCAAAATACCAAGTATCCTTTTGTGTATTTAAGGAAAGGAAACAATTCTGTCATGTGCATCAGAGATATACTTTATTCTGTTTTCTTTCTCTTCAGGATGCAGATTACAGACCTAAAAATCACTGTACCAACTTGAGTGTCTGATGGCTTATGGAACTTGGAATTATTGAAGAAAGTAGATACCTTGGCACTTTTTTGTTGTTTGTAGTGCATGGATAAGCACTGTTATTATTTCAGTAAATGTATTAGTTTGATTAATTAACAAATTTTTCTGACCAGGAAAATCCTTTATTTTTTTTCTGGCTAGATAAAACATTACAAATTCATTAAGTGAGATAGCAATAGAGGATAACCTGTGTTAGCATGTAATGGGCATCCTTCAGAAAGCTAGTTAATTAGTTTGGGAATGTATGTTTGAACATACAACAAAACCTTGGGCACAGATCATGGATCTAAACCTCTAATGTAATACTGCATTTTGCATTGAATGTTCCTCTGTACATTACATGCTTGATTTTACCAGCCTTTTCTTTAACTTGGTGCACAGATGGTCTTGTTTTAAGTCACCTGCCTGATGGTCCAACTGCTCATTTTAGAATGAGTAGTGTGCGTTTGCGTAAAGAAATAAAGGTGAGACTCAAAATTTGAAAAACTGATTATCTCTTGGTTAATGATAAATACATCCAGTCTACTTCAACTGTCAAAACTGCACTTTGATATGATTCAGATTGATCTTGTAAATGTGATTTTTTGGTAAGGTAACAGGAGGCTGAGGACTGGTGTATTCTACTTCACAAGCAGCATATTTCCATTTTTAAGTTTATTTGCTGTATTTCTTTACTGCCAAGTATATTATAATCTGACAAGTGTTTTTAAAATCATATCATTAAATAGCAGATGATAACCTACATCAGTAGGAAATACCCCATGTCTAGCATACACACAGTAGGGTATATAAAATCAGCAGTGTAAAAGGTTTCATTAGATGTAGTTTGTCTTGAATAAAACTTAGTTCTTCTTGTTCCTACAGCCCTGTCACCTCTTCGTAGTATTTCTTACTTAGCCCTAAGGAATTTGCAGTAAAATGGGTTTTCTTCTTTGAAATAAGTAATCTCTAATTCGTTTTTATTAAAGAAGCCCATATACTCTCAGTCCCGTATATCCCTAGTTGGTATGAGTACAGAGGGAGTACTCCTATGATAGGTAGAGTGCATTATCTGCTATAACAGGTTCTGCTAAGAGTAAAAAATGCAGGAGAAAACATTATTCGTGCTTTTTCATTGAATTTATATTGTTGAACCAAGGATCCTTGTTACCAGCTGCTCCTTTATTTATGAACTTAGGTTGTGTTTGCAAAAATTATTAGGGTGTGTTTTTGGCCCTGTCTTCCTATTTCACACACTTCTTTGGTAAAACATTAAAATCCTTTTGCATTCAGTCTGTTCTTTGCATTATTACTTTGATTTCAGTGGAAAGGGAAGGAGCCCACGGAACACGTCCCGGAAGTGATCCTGAATAATTTCACAACGCGGCTCGGCCATTCCATCGGCCGCATGTTTGCTGCTCTCTTCCCACACGACCCTCAGTTCATTGGAAGACAAGTAGCTACATTTCACAACCAGAGAGACTACATCTTTTTCAGATTCCACAGGTGACATTTTCCACAACACTCACTCACAAGTGCGAGAGAATACTCTTGTAACTTAATTCCTAATTTTAATTATTTTCTTCCTCAAGATATATCTTCAAGAGTGAAAAGAAAGTGGGAATTCAAGAACTTGGGCCACGTTTCACATTGAAGCTGAGGTCACTTCAAAAAGGAACCTTTGATTCCAAATTTGGAGAATATGAGTGGATTCATAAGGTATGTCTTAGTAATGATAGTAGTTCTGCTTGGGGAGGCTAAATCTGACATGAAATGTAACCAAAAATCTTACCCTAGAACAGGGGTATAAATGCAGTTCTCAGTGTGGAAGTGTTTAACTTAAGTATTTAGAGGTATATTTTTGAGAATCATGCAAAGCAGAAACATCTTCCTGTATTTCAAGTGAAAAATAAAAACAGCAAGGACAATGAATGTCAATATACCATAACTACTTATTTGCAACTCTACTGTACAATAACTACATTTCACTGTCTGCCGTGCTGTAAAATGGAGTAGTCATCCTTGTTTGTTTCATCCAGTTGCATGAACTTGCTGGTAAACAACTTTTCTTCTAAATTTCAGCGTCGAGAAATGGACACGAGTAGAAGAAGATTCCACTTGTAAGTGAAATCTGCCAGTTGCTGGTGACCAGGAATACAGCACCTGCTTTGAACTAGGGATGATCCTGGACTACTAATGATAATGATACTGAACAGTATCTGTCTGCAGAAAGACAAACAGCAATCATTAAAACTTTCTACAGCAGCAGATAAGTAGGATGTGCCTCTCTTCCTCGTTGTAGCCAACATGACAAGGACAGTGACTTTTTCCAGCTTAGCAGGAAAAACTATTGACTGTGTTTGAGCAACTTGTCATTTAGCTATCACTAAGGATTTGCCAGAAATGCTGCTGTGCTGTAGATACAGATTATGCTTCACAACATCAAAGACAGCAAATATGTTGGTTAAAGAAATTTTCAAAATAAAGTATTTGTAGTTTTACAGTTTCATTTTATTTTTTCTGTTAACCCAGACATCTTCAGTTAATCACGTAGGAGATAAGTATTTGAAACTTATTTCTAACTCATGTTGTGCTGTTCCCTGACGGTATGGGGATAGTTTTCCAAAAAGGTTCTCCTATCCAGAGAACATGGAGAAGGCAGTATGCAATCCATGAAATCCATGGTATTTTATTTCATTAGCATTTTGCATAGAATAGGCATGTTGCTGAAGTTACAAAAACAATATGCATCACTCCTATAGGCATCTCTTCTGTAAGTATTACATTAACAAGAAGTCTGTATACCCAAAACAGCAGAAAGGATGGGAAAGAATTCGTAAAACCCCCTAACAGGATGTTCATAAAGCGTCATCTAAAAATGCTGCTCAGTAACTATCTGAGGTCTCTGAGCAGGGTTTTCCCCATTAAAATTTTAAATACGCTTCTTCAGCCTCACAGCAACACTCAAGTTTGTATTATCTGCACATCACCTACTGTTTTGCCTCAAGTGGGCACATTCACTGGCAGCTAAAAGGTCAAGTTTTCTTTGAGCTACTTTCTTTTCATATACAGCTGTAAGTGCTTTTTCATATTTACCTAGTGAATAAGAAGGCACATAGAGTAAGTTGTCTCCTAGGGTAGAATTACTCATTAAGATTAATTTACTCTGTCTTAATGTGATGTCTATGATATGGCATAGCTGTATAGCTGAATTATAAACAGTCCCAATTTTTTTTCTGTTCTATTTCTGTTGTGCTTCTAAGTATGGTACTGCTGGAGCCTCATTGTTCTGAAGGACTGTTAACCCCAGGCAGACTTGCAGCAGCAGAGAATATTTACACTCTTTTCTCTGGTCTCCAGCTGCTGCAGAGTGATGCACTGACTGTGAGGTGCCACCATGCCCAGAAGTTAATCAAATTCTTACAGTAATTTCAAGACCAGACTAAATCAAGACACTTTTATTTTCTGCTTGGCGTATAAAACTGATTCCCATATGAAACAGAAATACATAACTAGCGTACAGTTCATCTGGAGAGGTAGATGGTAAGAAGTTTGACGACAGTAGCACTTTTAGAGTTAGATTTGGCACGTTAAAGCTAAGCTTTTTTACAGACTTCAAACCAGGCCACTCCTTGAGGCACTCTGCCCATACACACATCAGCAGGTAGGAAAAGATGCTAAAAGATCTGAAAAACAAAAAACCAAAATGTAGTTAGAAAGGTAACACTGCTGAATGAAGCAAATCAAAGAATACTTATGTTTCAGAGTATGCCATGGACAACTATTTAGGAAAATATGTCCCCTTTTTCCACAGCTGTTTTATTAGTTTAAAAAATAAACTTTGAATCAAGTCATGCCCAAAGATACAATAAGATAATCAAAGCTCTTATAAAAGAACTGAAGCTTAGTGTCTCCTTGAAACCAAACTGCTAAATGGAAGGATAGAAGAAGCTGTTCCCAGTCACTTTCTGCTCATCAAAACACCAGGTTTCTATTTTGCCTTTGAAAAGCAGAGAATTTGTTGTATAACTAACAAATTACACTTCTTCCTCAGTGAGGTGGTGCTGACTGTGCAAACACAAACACTACTGGCTCATCAGGAAAACACAAGGAATCACCTCCTTTCAGGAAGTGCCTGGAACAGATACTGCAAAGTGAAGGAGTTCCACATATAGGTAGTGTAAAAACAGAAATTAGTTCCATTCCAGGAACTGGAAGGCTGTAGCAGAGAAAGAAAACGTTAAGCCTCCTATGCCCTGTGTATGCAGGTGTGGTGTGAGACAGTGGAAACATTGTTTCCCTACATCCACACTCAGGAATCCAGGACTTTCTTAACCTTGGCAAACCTCAGTGGGGAATTGTATGTGTCACAGATTAAGTACAGTTTATTTGGCTTTGTGTAAATTTTCAGTCTATAATGCTTAGAGATGATCTGATTTCTTCCTTGGATTAGTGCTTACAACTGAAGCTACACTAGTGTAGCATCTGAGAGTATTTTTAAAATTACAGTAATTAGCAAAAATTCACAACAGAAGTAACTTTAAAAGCTACAAGAACTCTAAAGCACATTTCAGTTATACTGTTGTAATTCACTGCTCAAAGCAATGTGGGATGTGGTATTGCTTGTTAAATAGTTAAGGATTAACTTCTATACTGCTACTATTCTGGCCTTTAAACCTAGTTATTCTGGTAGTACACACATCTGGAACTTTTCTACAGCCTGCTTGAGGGGAGAACAATTTTAACAATTCAATCTGACTGTGGTCACCCTTCTATAAAGCTGCCTAACAGCACAATTTACATCTAGCAATCTACAGTTCTCTGGATGATAGAAGTCAGCTACACAACCAGAATTTTTCAAGGTTAAGACTCACTATGAGATTTGTAAGGACTCTGAACTATGGTTAACTGTATCAGGTGCTTTGAAATAACGTCTGTGCTCTCATCTCCAGCCAGATCCATGTCAGGCAGCAACAGGAAGAGGGAACATGGTAAAATCATGATGCATTTACTGTGGTCAAAATAACAGAGTTATTGTGACTCTCTGAATTTTGGTGAAACTATTGTGGATCTAAAATTCACCTTTCTAAAGAGGTTAGCCTAAAATCTAGTCACCAAAATGGCAGATTAGTGAGTAGTCTTCCTGGTGACAGCAGTAGTGCTAATGAACCTATGAAAGTCCTGGAATGAAAATCCAAATGAGTATTCCATTGTTTCTAGTTATCTAAACTGCTATCCCTGTAGGAGCTTACTTGAGTGGCATATGGGCTTTCAAAAGTAAATACTTCTTAAAAAGTATATACCTTTTTCTTTTGGCAGAGAGGGCATCTGCCCTGCCAGCAGTGGTCAGCGCTCTTCTTGGGGACTACCACCACTAATCTATTTTTGGAACTGTTCTTTAAAAGCTTTAGAACTGAAGTCTGTTTTATCTGCCTCAATCAGGATTCACCACATACGCTGTCAGGTGATTAATTCTATGTGAGAAAAGGGAAATAATACCCTTACAGAGAGGAAGATGCAGCACAATTACTTTTAGTCCAAAGAGCAGCTCAGTAGTATCTGGTCCCACCATTTTGCTACACAAACTGGTGGAAGCTCTGCAACAGCAAAGTGCTGCTCATAACACCAATGACCAGCATGTGTCCAGTACAGAGCTGTGACCAGAAAAACGGAGAAGGGACCAAAAATGGGGATCTAGACCAACACCAGCTGCACAAGTCAGATGTTTCTGAGTGCCTTTCATACGGCCTGTCTCATTTAAATGACAAAAGAGTTTATGAATTGTAATTCAAGAACTTACCACTGAAAGATACTGAAGTAGTTCATATAATTACAAAAATGAACAAACTTTCTGGGGTCTGAATGGATTTGTACTTGATGATACTCCCGTCAGTAGGGGATCATGTTGTGCATTCTGCAGGCAGAATTGCTTCAAGTCAGCTGCAGCTTGAGAAACCTAGTTACAATAAAAGCTGGCATTAGAATTCACTGAACACTCTTTACAGAGGATGTGGTTTTTACATTGCAAAGTATAAAGAATACTACTAAATTATTCTGCACTATAGTTTATGTAGATTTTATGCAATAATTTCATTGTAGTTATTTTGTTTCTTAAAGACAAAAAGATGAACAAGGTAAGAATGAGAACTGATTTGGAAGTTTAAATATCCATGTTAAACTTTTAAGTATGAACACATGAGCAAGAGCTTGGAGATTACTTAATTAAATATATGAAGATACTTGTTCTAGCATAAACAGTTCAAAAATACTGTCTATGGTTTAACATGTTCTACTCTACTGAACTCGCATTTCAGGCTCCCTTGGAAAGCCATCCTTATGATGAGATAATGGGGTTCTGAGCACCCTTAAGGAGTTTTTGTCATGCTGTACCTTGCAAAAAACTGATCAGTGAAAAATTCTGTCTTGCTTTTCTTTGCTGTAACTCTGAACTCATGCAATAGAACGATCGAAGTTTCAAAAAGTTGCATCTTCCGCCGACACTCGGCATGTGCAGTTTGCCCGGTTTCTCTGCCGTGCCAGGCGCGGTCTCGCCCCGGCGCGGCACAAGCTCAATGCACTTCGTGTGCCTGGCAGCGACATCTCCATCTTGCCGTGCCGGGCCAGCCCAGCCTGTTGCGCGCCCCGCCTCGGGCGGCCGCTCCGCAGAGCCCGAAGGAAGGGCGCTCCTCGCTCCGAGGGCACGAGCGGGCAGCCCGGGCCGCGTCCATCGCCCGGGGGAGCGCTCCGGCCGGGGAGCGGGCCCGAGGGGCGGCGGGCAGCGAGCGGCAGAGCCCCGGGCAGGGGTGGCGGCGGAGCGGACGCGGCTGCGCTGCCGATCCGGGCTCGCCTCGGCCGGGGAACCCCGAGGGAGCCCCGGGAGAAGCCCGGGCGCCGCCGCCCAGCGGGGTCCGCGGGGCGGGGCAGGTGGGAGCCGGCGGCCCCGGCGCGGCGGGCGCGGCCCCGGGGCGGTGAAATGGCGGCGCGTCCGCCCCGTCCCGTCGCGGCTCCGCGCTCACCTTCACGCGGGTCACACTCGCCTCCAGGCGCAGCTGCTGCACCACCTTCTTCATGGCCGCCACGTTGGAGGAGCCCGACATGGCGGGGTCGGCGGCGGGCTCGGCTCGGCACTCGCGGCACTTCCAGCACAACTTCCCGGCGCGGCCACAACTGCCCGGACCGCGGCGCCTGCGCAGCCGGGGCCGGGGCGGGCGGGGCCGCTCCGTGTGCCCGGGACGGGGACCCGCCCGCGGGCTCAGAAACAACCGCCGCCCTCACGCACTGGGGGTGGGGACTGGCGCGGGGGGAGGTTTTCACACCAAGGTGGCGAATCTTGGTGATAATATCCACTGGGTTCCAAGTTTGGAGGTTATTTTGAGATGCAATGAATGAAGTTCCTTAGTTCGTGCTAGCAGTTTGAGTGCTGACTGTAGCCTGGAGGAGCAGCTTGTAGTCCCAGTTCATGGCAGAAAGTGCCCGGGAGCGGCAGTGAAGTGGGAATGGGGTGACATCGGGTACTGCAAAGGACAGCATCTTCCCTGTAGGCGGGAGCAGTGGCAGGAGCCCGTGCTGTGGCCGGCAATGACGGGACAGCGATGGGTGCCACACTCGGGCCACTGGGGCAGCTTGCGAGTAAAGACACAGGCCCTGTTAAGTAGGTATTTCCCACTGACATCAGGAAATCTGAATTCCACAGCGCCAGAGTGAGACTTGCAAGGTCCGGTCATTTATGCTCAAGAGCAGGTGAATTAGAAGTAGCTGGGGTAGAGGCAGGAGGAGTAGAGAGATCTCCTGTTGAGAGCAGAACAGCACCTGAGTTCGGCAGGTGAAAATCCAGAGGAGGTTTGTAACCTCAGAGAGGCTGGAAGAGCCGTCACAGCGAGAGCACCAAGGAAACTCCTAACAACAAGAGAAAGATGAAACATGCTTTTTAGCAGGGCCTGTTGCAATAGGACCGGGGAAATGGTTTTAAACTAAGAGAGAGTTGATTAGAGATGAAGTTTTTCACACTAAAGGTGGTAAAAGTGTGGAACAGATTAACCAGAGGTGGGAGATGCCCCACCCCTGGAAACATTCAAGGTCAGATTGGACTCGGGGGTCTGGACAACCTGGCCAAGTGGGAGATGTCCCTGCTCGCTGCAGGCCTTGGACTAGCTGACCTTCAAAGGTCCCTTCCAACCCAAAGTGTCCCATGATTCTATCATAATGTTAGGACAGAAGCATGGTTATAATTTATGGAAGTATTTTTCTGACATGGGTGCCCAGCACAGTCACGTTTTCTCGGAACACTGCATTTGGCTGGCACAATGTGTTTGCTGCAGTTCACAATAATTCACTTTATCAGATCCAGGTCCTGCAAGAATCTTGTTTTGTGGAGCTTTATGTCTGTGTCTTTAGGAAAACAGTGGAAGTGTGTAGAAAATTGTATACTACCAAAATATTTTTATGAAAGGGGAGAAAACGTTAAGAGGAAATGCTCTATGGCAGATCTCTTAGAGGTGCAGGGCTATGATTTAGCAATTCCCCCAGTTACTTAGGTGATGGTCACTTGTGTAGAAGGTGTGGTTGATTCTGTTTGCAGTTAGCTGGAATCTTTCTGCCTCAGCACAGACACAACTTCCATTTTCGTAAGTGGAATGAAGATCAGTAAATGAAAAAAGGATATTTATGGAGGAACTTCTGTCATAACAGATTATCATGAAACTCATTCTTAAAGAATGCTTCAATCAAGAAGAAAATTAGAAAGGCCACCTGGCATTTGCTGTGGTCACATAGAGGGACGAACATGTCATTGAGTCAAATGAGACCTCAGACTTCACAGGTGAGAGTTTTTGTGCTTTTCCACACAGTTTTTTTTTTTTTGATTTCACGAGCAAAAAATAAGAATACATTAAAATAAGGTTCTAGAATACCTGAGAGGAAAAAAGATGTGCTTTTAAAATATTATATATAGAGAATTATTTTATAGTTCATATTAAGTAACTCAACACTTGCAGAAATATTTAATATAGCTCATTTGCATGGCTTTTAGTTAAAGGGAAGTGTATCATACTTGTCAATACTGATTTTTACTAAAGATATCAAGAGCTGGAAATTAGCAGTGCAACAACTACCACAGGTCCGAACACAGCCCAAGTGAACCTTGCTCAGCTTAGTTATTCTTTTTGCAGACATTAGCAGGAACATTTTTGTGTTTCCAAGGTAGCTAATATTATTAAAAACAGTCAGAAATATTATGAACTTTTTTTCTTGATAACACAATCAAGTTGTGGTGCTATTTGAATCAAGCTTTCAGGGCTTTGCATTTTTTTTTTGAGATGAACAAAGGTAGGATTTCAGCTGAGGGATTTTTGTAGTCATGACACTCTCCAGAGTATCAGCTGGTTTTGATAAAATCTCTCCATTGCTGTCACAGTGATACACAGCAGTAGCACAGGCTCTCTATTATCTCACTTCCATTGGGGAGCTTGTTCAAATGTGACTTATTTTGATGCTGTCAGCTGTCACTCAGTCACAAATTACGCTGCTGTCACTGTTCTCACCATCTGGTCATCGCTGTGAGACAGGGCCTCCCCGTTCTAGTCCCTGTGCTAATTCCAAAGGAACCATTCCTGCTGCACAAATTGGAAGTCCACCTAAACAAAACAAAGTGTTTAGGAGAGGATGATAATACATTTACATCTGTTCTTTTTTCTAGCTGTTGGAACTTCATGTTTTTTATGTCCCAGCAGAAGTGTGGAATTTCAAGCTGAATACAGTTCCTGTAGCTCTTACTAGCAAATTCATCTCAGCTGGATTTATAAGGTGAGTGTAGTTTTAGGTTTCATGTACATGGTAGGTCCTTCACACTGTCCTTCAGTCCAACCTTTAGCCCAACTGTTGCTCTAGAGAGCAAAATTACATCTGGAGCAGAAACTTGTTGTCTAATTAAATTTTTGGAGTGTAAGTGGTGACCATAACTACCATTATGTAAATTTGTACTGTATCAGGCTTAGCTCCCTTGCAGCTCGTGGTGTAGACACTGAAAAGCAGTTCCAGAGCAGTGCTAGTATTTCTGTAGAATGATTTATATTGTAAAATCATATCTTACATTCTTTCTGTCTCCTTGAGCCAGATTATCAAAAGCTGGAATTCTTTTGGGCAATGGACCAGTTTCAAGAGAGTGGTTGATGAAGACAGGATAGCCTCTCAGTTCCCAGGATCAGGGGTATGATGATCTGAGCTCTCTCAGTCCAGAGAAAGAGCTGAAGCCTTGTTTCTCAAGGGGAAGCATTACAGCCCACGAACCAGCAGCATTTCCTCTTTCTTCTTGAAAGAAGAAAGTGAAAGGCTGTGAGAACACCATGTACCGTGTGTGCTCTCAGGTAGCTGTTTAAAGGACTTAGTGAAAGAGTACCCTGGTTCCAATCCTAGGCTCAAACGTGGCACAAGGAGTTGTATTTTTCATCTGTCATAACTCTGAAAGTTTTTAAAATACTTCTAAAACACTTTGCTCACAAAATCTAGTATCTAGTGTGAGGAGAAGTTGTAGAAAAATCAAATAATGTAAAGATGTGTATTGAAACTGAGCTTTTAGATACAACTTGTCTACATCTGTGCAAAACCTGTCCATTCAGCTAAAACTACAGGGAATACAGGTTTTAATTAGTTTAAACTGAGTCTTGTATTATCCACTTAAGATATATGTCAGTGTAGCTGAGAAGACTGGCAGCAATCAGGTAGGAGCATGTAGGGCAGAACGTATTCATTCTCACAGCTGCATTTGTTGAAAGGCTGCTCAAAACCAGAGAAAATAAGTGCATATACCCATTTTGTTTCCTGTTCTGGTCTGCAGCAGAGGTGCAGAATGCATGTCTGAAGTGGTAACTTCATTTCACATCATGGACATCTGCCACTGCCCTATATTTTCCAGTTTAAATTTATTTCAATGAGGCATCAAATTAAATTGGGATCCTCACTGATTTCAGTGGGTTTATATCTGCCTGGATATTGTTGCTTGCCAATGACTCTTAGATAATTGCTAATTAATTCTTCTATGGGTAGTGTGCAATGCTGCAATACATTAGCATTAACATAACTAGTACCTGGCCAGTGAATCACTGTCTTTAAAAATGAAAAATATTTTTTTAAAACTTCTTTTATTGTGATCCAGGAGAGGGAATGGCAGCCTTGCTGGTACTCCTGTGGCTTGGACGCTGTTGATAGCTCTGTTGTTCAGTCAGCTTGACAATCCTAGTGCTGTCTGAGTCAGCTTTCCAAAGAATTCCTAGGTCAAAGTACAGGCCATTTCCATTAGCTGTGAAATTAGAGGAAGATGTTAAAGGTGTAATTGTCTATGGCCCTGAGTTCTTGTTCCCGTGAATTTGATTTCTTAGCCTCTGTGAGCTTTTTTTTTCATTCCTCATTCCTCACCACAGAAGCCAAACTTTTGTTCTTTCTAGATGAGATGGCTGCAATGAGCTCTAGTTTGCATTACTTTTAAAGGGACACCCTGAAGCAAGTGACTTGTATGTGACTGTTTTCTGCCAGCCAGTGGCAGCAAGTGACAGACTAATGTTATTGCATTTTCCTAGCAGCTGTACTGGCAAATAATTTTGAGATAAATTTCTGCCCTATATCTCAGGATCTGGATACCTAGATACTTTTCCCCCATTATACATTGTAGATGTGTCCACTCTGCAGACTTTGGTCTCCTCTGCCTTGTGCCTGTGCTCCAGGGCAGTTTTATGATCTTGAGGAGGGTCCTCTAAGTTCAAGATATTTGAAAAATACAAGGCAAGCATTGTAGCCCACTGAAGTGTTGTGTTCATGAGATGAAAATGGCAGTGTTTTTCTACATGCTTGAGGTGTGAACTGAAGGCCTATAGGGCTGCTTGGAAGTACAAACAAACCTTGACAGGGTAATGTTGAAGACCTGTTCAAATGGAAGAGCTGGCAGGTTCCTGTCTATACTGGTTGCTGAGAATGGCATGAGCTATCCCCAAGCTGTGCCTGTGCATTGTTTGAGGAGTGAGAGCTGCCTGGGCCAAAATCATCCTACCACTTAATCAGAGTGGGTGATTAACAGTCTCAGGCCTGCATTTGTTCCCTGGTTTCTTATATGGCACCTTAGAACAATTAGAATTGCTTATGCTGTGCTGCAGTGCTTTGGTATGCCTCTGGCACATTTGGATTTATTGTGCAGAGATGCTCTTTATTCTGTAGTCATTTTTCTACTGAGCTCATTACCTGAATATTTGCATACTTTCAAGTAGTACGTTAAATGATGCAATTCATATTTGTGTCAGTATTCTCATCCTCAAATTGTGGTGGAAATGTTCCCACTGCAGTGTTTGGTTTTTATTTAAAATACATTTGCATGCACACACCCAACTACAAATTTGTGCTGGAAAAGACAAAAGCAAAGGAATGTGCCTGCTGCTTAAAGTGGGCATTGCTGAAGGCTCCTCTGGCCCTGGGTGCTTGAAGGGAATGTTCAACAGTCCTGGTCCAGCCCCATGAAACTGTGTCACTTAAGTGGAAGTGCACGACTGTAGCTTCCAGTGGTGTTGTTATTCATCTGCAGATGAGCAACAGCATTCTGAAGAAGTATGTTTCATACTTTGTCTGCTTCCATATTCTCCCTTTGTATGAGGCTGGTTAATTTAGGACAGCCCTTACAGTGCAGTGTTCTGAGTGCCACACCAAGACCCTCCGGCCTATCCGTAACTGGATTCAGTTCTAGGACATAGTTCCCAGTTTTGGTCATTCTGCCTGTGCAAGCCAGCACATACAGACCATTATCTTCCCCCTCCTACTAACTAGCCATCATTATTTGATCTTACAGATGTATTAATGAGTGACAACATTCTAGGGTGTCTCCTCACATCACATTAAGAGTGCTGCGGGAGAGGCTTGGAGAGTACCTGGGTGGAGTGACCGTTGCAGATAAATTCAGATTTTTAAAATGCATTGGGAAGAAACTAGCAGTGGTAAGTTAATTTTTTTTTCTTTAGTGCTCTTCTGTTTTATAATGCAAAGCAGAGATTTCATTCCTGCAGATGAGATAATATCACATAAAGTAGAGATAACATTAGGGGCACTGTTAGCATTTCTTTCAAACATACTGCAGCATAAGCTCTTGTCAGAGCACATCTGCTTCCCCGAGTGCAAAGGCAAAGCTGGACAGTTGTATTAAAAGTACCCTTTAAAGCAACAGGTGTAATTAGTTGCCATCCAGTGAAAATATAATGGTTTTGATAAGTCCATGGATTAAATATGATAAATCTGGTTGCATTAAAAAAAAACCCAAACCCATAAGGCCATTACTACCTGTACACAGTTTGGAATAATTCAGATGACAAATTTGCAATGGAAACTCAGAGTTCCTCTAATGGCTCCGATTAAATATGATAAATCTGGTTGCATTAAAAAAACTCCAAACCCATAAGGCCATTACTACCTGTACACAGTTGGGAATAATTCAGTTGACAAATTTGCAATGGAAACTCAGTCAGAGTTCCTCTAATGGCTCTGGCTGTGACCTGCCCAAAAGCATTTAAGACACCATTCTCTGAATGAAAACTTCTCTGGATGTTCCACTGTTTAGTCCAATAATACAGCCTGAAATGTAAGTTATAAAACCCCTACATGTGTGAATCATAACTGTTCCTCACATCATTTCTACATATATAGCTTACAAAGTTTAGCTAAAGATTAAATAAACTTCAAAATTAGTCCAAATGAAAGTCTGTTCATGTAATACACGAAGATTTAAGTCATTTATATAAATATAGAATACTTTTTCCATGTCTCATTTCACCTCTTTCTCATGGATTTGGAAATTAACTACAAGCAGGCAATTTGGTGCCATTCTTTATTTTGTTTCTGGTTGAATTATCACCAAAATCACTTCCACAGAAGACTAGAATAAATACTAAGTAAAATGCAAAAACTAGGTGGAAAAACATGAAAAGAAACTTAAAAGACACAATCTAAATTGGAAAGTAGGCATATGTTTTCAGTGAATTGAGGTCCTCTTGTAAGATGATTAATTTTCTTCCCCACATAGTTTAGAGATAAATGGAGACATTTTCCAGCCTTTATAATGTCAGCAAATGAATAAAATATTTTATGTTAATAGCGAATTAAAGATACTGGTAACATACATGAGGATTTATAGAGCCAAATGAAAGGTAGTTTTTCTTTGAGGTATTTACTGTTGTTTGATGTTTAACTTTATAACAAAGTGTAAAGCAATAAACCAACTGCTTTATTTGTTGTTTAGGGTCATGGTAACCTCACTGAATTACATCTCCATGATCAAATATTTGTTGAGTGTTCTCTCCCCTTAGTCTTCTGTTTCACAACTCTAACAATGTAAGCAGAACTAAGAGCTGTACCCTACTTGCAAGCAAGGGTCTTTTAAGTGAAAAGATAAACATAAACTAAAATCATGTTCATTTGCTCTTCCTTTTTTGCATATAACCTGTGTGTTTAATTCAATATAATTATTTGAATGTAGGCTCAGATTTCTTTTCCTTACATTGGAGCACATCTTTCAAATATATATTGACTATTTTAGACTTTGTTTTTAGGACAACTGTTCAAATGTGAAAGTGTATGTCACAAAAAAAAAAGAAGGAAAATGATAAATACAAGAAAACATAGGATAATATTAGATTTTTTTTCCATATACATTCAATATTTTGCAATACTATATTAGGGAAATAGAGAAAATTATGTGAGACTCAGCATTTCTGTCCAGATTCTACTTGAAGCAACTTTTGATAAAGAAAGTTGCAAATTTTCTTTTCCTATGACTGTTGGATCAGGTCCCTTGAACCATAAGAGAAAGTGCAAAGGATAAAGAACCATTCAGTACATGCATGTAATTTTGTGGGTCTGATTAAGATTTTGAAAAACAGACAAAGTTTCAGAACTCTGTTAGAAAATACAAATGTACTCTGGGATACTTCTGCCTCATAAGGCCACTACAGATTATAGTGATGGTTGTAAAATAATGCAGTATGTAAAAATGGCATGCATTTGTCACATGCAACACTATGGATGAAAAAAGTATTGTATTTGTTATGTTTCCATACTTTATCTTCCGAGGTGAAAGCAAAGCAGGAAACAGAACTGGAACTGAAGTCATTTGCTCCTCCTTATGTAAGTACTGAATGGCTTGTAAGGTACCCTTTTCAGAAATTTTACATGGCACATTTTCTATGTCCTGTCTGATGGATATACTCTGTAATTTCAGGCACTTTATCCTGAATTATATTTATTACCTGGAGTGGAATATTTTGAAGATGTTTATCCATTGCTATCATCACCTCAACAAAAACATCACGTTAGTGAAAAAGCTAATAGGTTTGGTCATGGATCAAGATTATCCAGCCTTTCCCAACAGAAACCTGAAAAAGGCAAACCATTTTTAGAAAGTATTCGAAGCAGGCATCAGGTAGAAAATCTGGAAGTGCCCAGTCCTGTGGAATGGGGTGAGAAAGAGCCTGTTCCAGTTTCGCACACAAACAATAAGCAAAACAATAACAACAGGATTCCAGAGAAACAGTTCGAAGAAAAATGTAAGCTTAACCAGTGTAGTGAAGGAGGGTGATGAATCAGAAGGCAAATAAATATTATGGTTAACATACAGTAAAATAATATCTCTGTTTCATATTATCAATTATGCAGATCAAAGTGGATCTGATGGATCTCTCTTCACACCAAGCCATTCAAATCCTGCAGACCAGGAGTCTGGAAAGTGTGAGCTGGTGTTACAGACCTCTGAGCAGAATCATCTCAGCCAAGATCAAGAAGACTGCAGTGCTCCTAAGTGTAATGACAAAGCCAAAGGAACTGCTCTTACTCATGTAAACCACAGTGATGAACAAGGCCAGGGTCGCCAAAGACCCCAAAATCACATTAAATATCAAAAGGGTACACGTTTGTTATTGCCTTTTTGCTAAAGCAAGAGTTCTAGAAAGCAAAGTAAAGCTAAATTTTAAGAAATCTGTAATTAAAGTGTAAGTTGGAATAGCACCATGAGAAAAATATTCCATTTTTAAAAATAATGGTGATATCTTTCAAAGAGATGTGGTTTTACCTTGTGAGTTCTTCATTATCCCTGTGTGCTGATATAGAGAAACACTTTACTATAGTTGGTACATTTGTCTAATCATCAGAATTAGTCAGATATAAATTATAATAACAAAAATACCTTTCTTTCCCCTTGATTTCTTTCTTCTGTTATTCATGGAGCATTTCCAAATCCCAGAGATAACACCACTTGCTGTGTTGATTCACTGAATTTCCAATACAGTTTGGAAAGTTCAGTCATTGACAGTCAAACCAGCCTGATTTTTGCAAGTGTAATCTATATATTTTTGTCATCACTATCCTGTCACAGAACTAGTAAACATGGAAAATAATGACCACCAAAGAGATACCAAATTAAGAAGAGACAGAACACAAGATGCTGACATCCTTAAAATAATGGAAGACCAAACTACAGATTATGTCCACAAAAAGCAAAGGTTAGCAAATAATGCATCTCCTAAAATAATGGATTATATTAATTCACTGATACAAACTTACTTTATAGACTTCAAATAAATAAAAGAAAAGGAGGGGAAAAAATTTTTGTCAGTGAACTTTCACTAGTTTTTTGATTTTATCTTAGCTTGCAGCAAAACAGAGCTAAGAGGACTAGAGTTGGTCTTGGTGAAAAACTGGATAATCAGGTATGTTTTTCAAGGTGACATTCCTAGTAATCTTGAGCAATAAATATAGTCCTCCACCTAGAAACAGTCTAATTTTGTAAGACTGGTGACTCGTTATAAATATGAAAGATTTGAGAATAATTGAGAAAAGTTTATCCATGCACTGCTACTTAGCAGATTTTCTAATGAACATCAGCTATATTTCTAAACAATTAAAATCTGCAATTACAAATTTTAGTTTAGAAATTGGAAGTTTTTGACTACATAATTAACAAACCAAGTGACCATTTTAAGGCCTTTCGTTCCTGATCTTGCATGGGATTTTCAGTAACTTGTGGGTTATGGGCAGGGACAAGAGGCATTAGCAATAGTCTGTAGTTTGTCTGTGTGTTCTCTGTGATGGAAGTGTTCTAAGCTCTCATTTTGTTTGCAGAGATCCAGCTGTTTGTAATTTAGTGGTCATGGGTACTGGTAACAGAATAAAAAAGCCTACCTGCAGAAGTCAAATTCAGCCCTCTCATTCACTCAGGCCACTTTCAGGGCATGCGTCTCATGTAACTATTCAGGATTATGGTTCTGTACTTATAGTTGTGTCTTTTGACTCTATAGGCAGATGAAAACAAGCAAAATCATCTTACTTGTCCTAAAGAGTGTATTTCAGCTCCTAGTCCACCTTTTTCAGCACTTACTGTAAATCCAGCTCAAGTTCCTGTAATTCAGGCAGCAAGTGAGTACATGATTCTAAGAAATTGCAAGGAAGTGAACTTTTAATCAAGACTGAAGAGCCAATGAAGACATAAATACCTACACTATACATGCATTAATTCACAGTATTGTTACAAATTTTAATTTATGAATAGAAAATTCCAGGTATTTATGATTGCATGGGCTGTCCTAAAGCTTGGCATGTTCCCAGCACTAGAAAACCCAGCTTGTCAAGTGGATGGAAGGATAAAAGGAGGAAGATCAGATAAAATACTGCAGGCTCAAGTGAGAATGTAGCAAAGAAAATCATAAGTAGTGTTGCTGAGGAGGAGGATAGTGAGAAGTGTTAGACCTATTGTTGCAGACTAGTGGAAGTCTGAGATATTGTCCTGCAAGCTGGAGTTTAAGGCAAGATTTCTCTACAGTTTATATTGCAATGTATTTTAAGCAGGAAATAGTCTTTTGGAGGCTTTTTTGGCTTCATTGGCAAGAGTTTGCAATGTATGGAGTGAATATATTTCTTGATTACATGGTTTTAGTGATACATTGTCTAAAAATATAGAAAGATGTTTGTTTGCATGTGTGTGTGCATGCTGAATTTCCCCCTTTTTCTAAAGCACCAGCCCTTCTGAAAAGTTAGATTAAAATGAAGTTGTTTCTGCTGCTTGTTCTGACAGAACTTTTGGCGTAATTTGTGATGAGTGCATTACAAAAGTCTTGACTGATCCTTTGCACTTAGAGTATTCATATGCTTGCTAAATATAATTGTAATATCTTGTAGAAAACAAGATGGCAGAACAATTGCAACAAATGAAGGAAGACAGAAGGCACATGGAAAAAACTAGAGAAGAACTGAGAAAAAAAGCTAAAGGGCTACTGGAACAAAATAAGCTGAGGAGATACCATGGTACACTTTTAATTTATTTTGGAGTTTGGAGTGATTGAGAAATTACACTGAAACCAATGTGAAAATATTTGTCTCCGTGTCAGTGAGCTTAATTAAAGAGAGAGCAGTTTGCTAACCAATAGCTCCAAGAAGACTTATTTTGTGTAATAGCATTCTAGAAAAATTCAAGGTTGCAATGTTTCCTTCCACTTTTTTTTTTTTTTTTTTTTTAGTGCCACGTCTTATAAAGTTAAGGCTGTTCTGGCTTTCATAAACTATTCAAGTTGTGTCTCATGTATGTGCAGTGCTCAGAGAGCTACTGCAGGGTGCTTCTCTCTGAGGCCCAGGGCAGCTTGGCATATTCTAATCCTGCCTTTAGCTTACAAGGTGCTTACAGAGGCTTGTACTGTGTTGATAAGGCTTCAGGTAAATTGCAGCATAATAAGTTTTGTTGCTCCTATCCAATGGTATTCAGCTTATGACATGGAAGTTCCAAGCCTGTTGTGACAAGCTTGACAAACCTTGGTTTTTAACACGGTCAAATCTCATTGAAATTTCACACAAATTTTCTTAATAAAATTATTTTCAAGTTTATATTTAAAACTATGTTCCCTAAGTCATATCCCAGTTATACAGAAATGAGATTTAATAATTTTGATATTTTGAGAGCTTTCTGTTTGTGCTTAAATGTAGCTAAGTCATTACAAGTCCCAAATATTACTTGCAGCTCGTTGAAAGGAGACAAGCACTTCTTTCAGTTATTCTATAAGAACATGGCTGCACTGCATCCTGCAGTGTGGGGAATTTGTATTTAAAAAACCCCAAACTTGGGTGTGTGAAGCAGTAACTCTGTAGTAGCATGGAGCTGTAATTCAAGCAAGAGATAAGCCCTAAATGGCACCTTCATTGCCTTAAATTATGTTATCCAGTTAGGTAAAATAAAGGTTATTTCACAAGGATTCAAACAGCTTCTGCAGGTTCTGCAGGAAGCATCTGTACCTCTGAATTTTTTTTACCAGACCTGTAGAGTTTTGTAAGTAAGGACATGCAGCAACCATGTTTCTTTACAAGATATCAAAGAAAGAGCATTTTCTGCAGTAACAGCCAGCTGAGTCTGTATTTAATATCCTCCTGAGACTGCCCTGCTGACAGGCACTCTCAGTTACCTGGCATAGAGTCATCCTCCACCAGCTGAGATCTGTTGGGTAAGTTTCAGTTGTCCTGCTTCCATAAACTATGCCTGGAAAGAAGGGATTCATTAAAGACACTGCAGGTATGCAGTGGCCATGAGACTGCCACAGCACATACAGGGGCATTTATGTGCCCCCTCTTGATAGCACACTGACAACATAGGAGGGATCATAGTGAAGTGTAAAGGCAACTAACTGTTTCCCATAATTTGGGATGTCACATTGAAACTGCTCAAAATCTCTGGCCATGAAGAGCATAAATTTTGCCTAAATCTACAATGCTACATTTTCTGGTACAGTAGAGCTGTGGGCTTCAGACTGTGCTGGGCATAGCACTCTTCACAGGAGCACTTAGGTGCTGCAGGCTGAATAAACTCTGGGTTTGGACACTGTGTTTTATCTCAGTGGACAGATAGAGCCTTTTGTTGCAGGTGTTTGTGTGAAAACCCAGTTGCATTTAGAGTGAACATAATTTTAATGAAGATTTTTTCACTAAATGTTTGTTTTAAAGAAACCTCCTGCCATGTTTCAGAGTGTGCATTGGCCAGCTGCAGCTTGTGAGGTGAGCTGGTCATTATTGTCTTCAGCAGATCTTATAATAAGGTAAACAAGACCAAGCACTATTACTGTTTTCCTGTGCAGTTCGTGAGGAATGGAAGAAGAAGTACTTTGAAACCAAGAAAGCTACAGTTTCACTGGAGGATACTTTAAACAAACTGGAACAAGATTTAGAGCTTTACCACCAGAAATTGCTCTTGCAATTGGAAGCCAGGGAGAGTCAAAAACGACCAAAAAAACCAACAGCCTCCAAGGTATTTGCTTGTATTTTTTATTACCTTTTTTCACAGTCTGAAGGTTTTTTGTAGAAAATATAAATTAAAGAAACAGATTTATCACCAACCAATGACTTGTAAAGTAGCTTCAGCTCAATGATCTGGGGGACAGAGTTCCTTCAGGCCATTTGTCTCAAAAAGACTGCAGAAGTGCTTGAGTCTGAGCATTTGTTTCTTTCTGCTTTCTGTTGGTATCTTTTTGTAACAAAATCCCCTTCTGTTCAGTATGGTTAATGGATTGTTCAGTTCTGCTTTGTTTCTATCATCCAAGATTTCATCCAAGGAGGAAATGAATGTTTGGAGCATGCAAAATGTATCTGTAGCTTTTGAAGTGGTTACACTTCAAGTGTTGTGCAACTGTGAGTTTCACAGGAAGTTCAGAGGGATTAAAAAGAGGAAAGATAAAAGAAAAGGAGGAAACACCCTTTCCAACAGTTGTGTCTGCTAATTTTCTAAATGCATTAATGGAAGCAAGGCTGTTGAGAAAGCAGAAGCTAGCCTAGGAAAAATAAATGTCCTTTTCTTGCATCTGAAAGGTGTGTGCATGTACAATCTAAGAGTGCATATTATATACAAACATGTATTATTTGAGCTATCTTGAAATATCTACAGAATAAAAATATTAATAGTGTTGACATTGCATTACTGGCTATGTTCAGACACTTTATTGGTCCTTTTGAGGGGCATATCAGGGGTGGGGTTTTTTTGGTCTCCCTGGCTAGGCACAGAGAGGCCTTACATGAAGGGTATGCACAAGGCACCGTTCCTACAGCAGTTCTGTAGTGGCCAGCACCCCGAGAAGGAGCCAGGATTTACAGAGCTGCTAGGCTGAGCACAGGGATGCTCCCCAGCCCTCGTGAGCCACGTGCAGCCAGGCAGGCATCAGCCAGGTGGGAAGGCAGGAGCTGGAAAGAGCTTGTTAGAGGATTGTTTCTGAGTGGTGAAGTAACACCCAGAGAGGGAACAGATGCACTGATGCTGCACTTTGAGGTTTGTTGTTGTTTCACACAGAATTACACAATCATCCAGATTGCTACAGTGCAGCACGAACTCCATCAACTGAGGAGGAAGCTAGATGATACAAAAGTGAGACTCCTGATAGAAATTAAGGTACTGTGCCTTTTAATTAGAACAGTCAAAATGTGGCAATATAGAAAAAAATAGAAATCTCAATTATTAGATCATGTAAATATTTTCTAAACAATATTTGCTTGTTTTATGCTGTTAGTTTTAAGGTGTTAGGTGTTGTGACTTTAGCGTTTGAGCTAAATTACTCCAGAACACAGGTTATCAGATGATTTGGAATGTATGGCATTCAAACAACTTAGATAGTCAATGTACTAAAGCTAAAGTTCACAATCTTGTTCATAAAATTCTCATTTCATTCGAAAAGTAATTGAAGAAATACACCTGGTGTAGTGAGGCACTGAGCAGTAATAAATAGACCATGGCTAAAGCAAAAAAGTGGTATAAAGGAAAACAAAACAAAACAAAATTTTAAAAGGCTGTCTAAGCAGATGGCAGACCTCTTCATCTGCTTTATTCCGTATCAGTGTTGCCTATGACTATTTTGGAAGGAAGAGGTAGTATAGCCTTCACACTGGACAGCTTTCCAGCTCTGAAAGCTTGAAATAGGAGTGTTCTACATCACAGAGATTGCCCATACTCCTGTTTACTGGGTACTCCAGGGTGGTTGTAATTATTATGACTCCTCCATTGTCTAGCAAGGAGTGGAAAGAACAATTTTCCAGTTGTCTCAAAAACATCAGGGCAAAGTACAGAACAAAGTGGTGCTAGAACATGTAAAATTTCAAAGATGAAAGATGTATTCTGTATTCAGCCATCCTGTATAAAATTCAGTCTTAGTTATATAAACCTATATGCATGTCAGCTCCAAAAAAAGCTTCCTTAAATTGCCATTCCTTAAATGATGGGTTCTTTTGCAGATGAGAAAGCAGGCAGCATCTGATTTACGAGCACTGAGAGCGGAACTGACACAGAAGAAGATTCATTCAGCTTTAATTCTCCAGCCCAGAAAATCAGGAATTTAAGAACACTAACATCTGTGAAGTGTCCAGCAGCTCTTTAGTGTATGTAAAAGAGAATTTCAGAGCATTTGTTTGTATGTTCTTGAAGTTACTTTGTAAAAAGACATTAACTATATAAATGTTATGGAATTTGTATACTAGGTTACTGAGGTAATGCAGCTCATTTCTTTTTAAATCTCACTTAATGTAAGATTAGTCAGCTACTTAAACATACAGTTTAAGCTAGTAACATGTCTAAAGCAAAGCTGCTATCTTTAAAGTGCAAATTAGTTAATTGTGTAACATCCCAGTGGTATGCTGATGTTCTTTGACTAACTACATAGCTCCTAAGAAATAAACCTAAAATCTGTAACCTTCTGTTTTATTTTCAGGCTCACACATTCAATTTTTTAGAAATTATTAAAATACAGTTTCTGTAGAACAACAGCAAGTTATCCTTTATTTGGCTATTTACTGGAGTATGTTTTTGCCATTATAAATATGCCTACCTATAAACTACCAATATATCATTACTGATCATTATGAAGCATAAACAAAATCTCAGATAATCTCACTTTATTCCATATCTAGCTGGTTTTGTTCCCTCTCTTATTAGGAAAGGCACACAGACATTAACTGTCTTCTGTAGTTTGAAAGCTTGCCTAAAATCTTTCTCTTGGACTAGTATAAAAATGATCCTGGTACAATTTACACTCTTCAATATTCTGCCTTTCCTTAATTCCAAGGTCATGCATGCCTTGAGATTAACAATTCTCTGAAAGAGAAATCAGAAACCTCTTCATAGGAATTTTTTTCTAGCTCTGCTGTTTGCCTCTTTCCAAACCAGATGTTATTATATTAAGCAAAAGAATAACATGGTAGGAATTAATCTCAGCTAAAAAGCTATCAAGGCTTTATTACTGGAAATGAAACACTCATGGGAAATAAGTTATGGGATAAGACAATTATGTGGCTCTCAAAAGAACTAACTTAGAAAAGTCTTGAGTCAAACCACCCATTATCCAATTTATTTTCTTAACGATAGGACTTAACCAAGATTTTAGTGCTAAAGGATTAAATAAATTATTAAAACTACACCCACTTAATTTTTGCTTAATTCAGAGTTCAAGCTCACATTCTCTATTTAAGAATTGTGTCTTATTTAAGATACAAAAGCAGGCTAATAGCTACTGGAAAATCAGAAGCTAAATTTGAAGTACAGTATTATCAATTCATGATTCTTGACTGCTACAGGAAGGAGAATTTTATTATTAAGTCAGCGGGGCCTCAGAATTTTGCAGGTCAGATATTCGTAGCAGAAGACTCAATTCAGCAACTATCCATCTCACAGTATTTAAGTAGTAATACACATTCTGAAGTACATACGTGTGTAGATATATATATATATATATAAAATATAATATAGCAGCTTCTCTTAAGACATATAGAGTGGTGTTCTAGTGAAAAGCCTTCTGATTTGTCAAGGGAATTTTTTAGTTTCTGCAAGAGCAGTAGGCTTCACCTTCTGCTTTCCATCACCTGTAGTATCAAGCAGACACTTCAGATGAAGTCTTCCAGTCCTGTCCTCAGTAGCCATTATGGTAATGCTGCCATACTATGGTAACTCCTTAGCAAGCAAAATATCCCAACCCCCCCCCCCCAATCAAACCAAACCAAAAATCCCACCAAGCCCACAACTGACTACATCTACCTAATTACATATTTTTTTTAATTAATGGAGTCTCTTAAGCAGGGCTCAGTTGCACTTTAATCTGGTTGTGAAACAGTTCTGAGAAGCAGACAAGCAGTGTGGGCTGTAAGCTGTAGAACAAGTAAAGCACAGACAGGGAACACTGTTTACAAGCCTTACCAAAACCAGCATTTTATTAAACAAAAAAATCCTGTAAACACCAGCCAATCTACATCACTACGGATATTTTAAGAAGTTATACAACTTCCTTAGGCAAATGATTTTATGGAAATATGAACTAGAAAGAAAACATAATCTCCTGTTATCTCAGAGGCAATACCCCATACGAAAAAAACTAGGCTACTAAATGAATCATAGGGTATGTGGGAAAATAGATATGCAGTTCATTAAATAAGCTTCTGAATTCCAGTTTTCAGGAAGTAAAGTAGTTTGAAATGGAATGAAACAATCATCCAAGTCCTCTTCATATTAATGATTCTTCTTCAAGCTAAGGTCAGATATTTTCAGCTTTTGAAACTGAGGAATTCATGTGATATATAAGTAAGTACAGTGAAACTGGAGTTTATTGAATATTCCTTTCTAACAACAGCTTTGATATAAATCTTAACAGCAACTACGTCATGTTAGGTAATTTCTTCAGTCCATAAAATTCTTTTAATCTAGAAGAGTAACCAAGCTGCATATGATCAACAATCTGTCTCTCCATTATTCTGTTTAATCTGATTCTCGAGTGACTTAGCTAAAATATTGTTTGGGTTGGAAAGTCAGAAGGCTGAGACTGCACCATGTAACACAGGAATAAGTATTGGCTGCAGCTGGCAGCTTTAGCAAAGCATCATTATGAGACTGCCCCTGTAAATCCATCAATTGGTTCTTGTTACCAGAGTCACACTGGGTTCAAGCATTAACTAACTTACAGTAACTGTGAAAAATTAAAAAGATGAGCAGTCTTAAAAAAACCTACTGATGAAAGGATTGTTGTTCCAAAGCAACAATGGAACTTTCCGAAGAATGAAAATACAGCTTTGCATATAAAATAACAAGATTAATTTGCCTAGTTTTTAAAGTTTTTGTAATCACAATATATTTGTATAGTCAAAATCTGTGATAGTGTAAGCCAAAATAAAAAATTACCAATTTTCATCATTCTAAATCACACAGTTCTTATGGTATCAGAGCTTGCCACATTGCTTGAGTCTGTTGTTCTGCTGCAGTTTCCCTGGAATAGTCAAGACTGTTTCCATTCCACATGCCAATGCCCCTTAAGCCTCGCCTCTTCACATATGCTGCTTTTAGAGAGATGCTGTGAGGGTCATCAAACCATACCTGGTGGAATTGACCAACAGAATCCTAGAAAAGCATTTAAACACTAGTGTCAGTGATCACATTTTCTCTTGAACACAGTTAAAAGTACAACTAAAAACTGAGATCTTCAAGCTATGTAGATTTATATAACATTTTACTGATTTATCAATTCTTTGTCACACAGGACAATTAAAAATTCTGAGCCAAATATTCTAAGCCAAAAATTATACAATTTTTAAATTGTAAAATATAAGCTGAATTGTAGAATATAAGTTATAAAACAGTGACACAATTTAACTGAATATATTTAGAAGAAAAATCTTAGCTAATTTGTATTTTATTTTTTTTAAATATGGCTAAAATTTCAGATACAGTATCTAAGCTAACAGGTGAATTTAGTTAGAGACTGTGGGAGTTTTTAAACAATAAACAGTTTTAGAGGAGATTATAAAATTTTATCAAGGTTATGCTGCTTTTACCTGGTCATTGCTTACAACATTTTTTAATAACCAACATGTGAAACTTAAATAACGTTTAAAGAAACAAGACAAAATGGATACACTGTGTTGTTCTTGTAAGCACAGTCACTTATGGACTCTTTCACTGTGTCTGTGTAGAAAACAAATGCAGAAGAGAACATGCATGCAAGGCACCAAGGTAGAAAAAATTAAGAGCATCTCAGAATAATTTTTAGTTTAAATCATTTATCAACTCATGAAAGTAACTATAACAGTGAAGGATGGAGTTATAGGACGTCTTTGTGCCAAAATGTCCTTTTTGATATGATGCAGTATCTCAAGAAGACTGGAAAATAATAAAGATCTTTATTACTCTTGTAGTCTTCAGGCACTGCACCCCTCTCTCAGAATAGGAATTGAAGACACAAATTTTCAGCAACCCTTTACAATACCAAAAACAAAACAAAACAAAACGTAGAAAACATAAAAGGAAGAATCTAATCCCAGTAACTTTATAGTCAAAGATCTATGGTTCATGAATGTTTACTCCACATCCCAGTGGCTTGGAAAAAGACTCTTACCTTGTACTCATAAAATGGAGCCTTCTGTAGCTCATCCCACAGCACCCCTGAGAGAGAACTGTTCACCTGCTTCATGATGGCTGCGTAGGGCACCTGCCTCCCTGCAGCGTCACTGCAAGGAGCCCCACGGAAAGGCACTTTGGCAAGGGAACAAACATGGTCCTGAAAAACAAACAGGGAGGCATCAGTTTCAGGGAAGATATACTGATCTCCAGAATGGAAGTACAGCCAAGAGCAGTTCACTAAAGGTGTTAGGGCCACAAAAATTCCAAATCTTCCAGCAACTCCAGCAGGTACTATTTGTAGAGAAGAGTAAATTAAAACAGCAAAACTTTCTTAATCAATAATCAATACAGGATTGGATGGATACCCTTCAGCTTAAACAGTTGTCTTATCTTTTCCATCTTTAATTAACCCTTACATTTTTCCTAAGTATAATATTTGAGACCTCATAAACTGCTATGCTGTAGCAGTTGTAGGTTTGCTATGGTTTGTTGCACCTGTCTTTACAGTGGTGTTGAGAAGGCACATACAAGTGTTGTAGGGCCTTTGGACATCATCTCTTCTCATACAGATAACATTTATAGCTCCTTAGTCAAACACAGTGCTTGGATGTCATGGGGTTCAGGCTGCCTAAGGAGCTAAAATGCCTTGTCTGGTAACACACTGTTCATCAGTTACCAGCCAAGCAAAAGATTCTGTTTTGTGTCCCAGCTTGATGCTCTTATCCATCAGACCACAGTATTTCCCAGTCCAAAAACAAGATTACCAAAATCTATTTATATCTTTCCAAAGGAAAAAAATTAACAGTTTGATTGCAAACAAATAATCTTCACCTTACCGTAGACAGGTTTTGGCAGACATAGTCATAGCCATACCAGGGGACACCCATCACAAGCTTCTTGGGATCAATGCCCATAGCAATGTACTCTTCATATCCTAGTTTGGAGGGAAATAAAAATTAACATGCATTATTTACTTTTCCAATGTTTTTTATTCTTACAACTAATTTAGAGCCAGAGCCACTGCAGAACTGGCATGATCCCCAGACAGAGGCCAAGGTGCAAGCTGTCCTTTGCCTTCACCTGCACTCTCCAGTGAGTGAGAGGCTTGCTCTACTGAGATCCCAGTAACTGCTCCAGTTGCTCACACTTAAAAACCATCTGCCCTGAGCAGAGGTTCACAAAGATGAGAGAAATGTTTCAGGTTCTCTGCAATCCCGGGCAGACACCACTGCTCTGGCTGCCATTTGTCATTCTAAAAGCGTTCTTCGCACTCGTGAGGTTACAGGGACCAACACACAACTGCTGAAGGTCTGCCTGCAGACTCATAATGATCAGGGACACTGTTTTCATCTACTGACAACACATATTTGAGCACACTCAAAGCCTCACTGCAACAATGACAAAATAAACCTGTCTAAGAAAAAGCCCCCTTTTCTATCTACTCCTGTGAGCAAATGGAAATGTTCTGACTCCTGGGGAGGTGCTCTGTCCTCACCAACTAAAGTCTGCAGGTAAGGAGCATTGGCTTTGGCAACACAGTCTGTCCAGATCTGGCTCTGTTCATCATATGACATCACAAATAAGAAGTCACAGGCATCTGCAATCCCAGTGTAGTTGTAGCACCTTTTATCTATGCATGCTGGAGACCAAGCCACATCAAATGTTACCTGAAGGAAAAATGCACAACTTAGTACCAAGTATGGCCCTTAGGTGCCCTTGTTATCTCTTTAAAAAAAGCTATGACTTTTAAAGATAGTATTTCCCAAATGGAACAGTTTAACACATCTTGATAATAATGAACTATAGAAGAAGCTGCTCATCTGACAAAACAAACAGGAGATAATAAAGTGAGTACCCCATTAGTGAATATATAGCACCAAAGAAATTAAAATATAATATGAAAACCAGCAAAAATATAAAGCATGGTGCAAATCTGGAAAACTTTCATGATAGGTTTACCAAAATACTATCAAGCTTTTGCCCCAGAAGGTTGTATTTGCCCTACTTTCAACAATTCATTAAGGCACACAAAAAACTGCCAGCTCACACATAGCAGTAACATTGTATGTACAAATCTCAGCAAAGCCCATCTCATTTGAATCCACGCAGGTCAAAAAGACTGATTCTTCCAAGATTATATCACAGCTAACATTCATAATTAAGCATTCACTAGAATATTATAGATAAATATTTAGATCTGCATAAACTTTTTCATATTCATATGCTAAACAGCACTGCCAAAAGTTCTTACATTTCATAAGGTTAAATTTAATGTTTGTATAAAGTACATTATTATTACCTGTGATCCAGCTATTTCTCTGTGAAAAGCATCTGTAGTTTCTTTAACAAGCTCTGTCAATGCATAATATTCAGGGGAGGTTTCATTAACTTCTTGCTCTATATCTATGTTAATTCCATCCATATACTGCTTTTTTGCAAGGTCCACCTGTTGGGATATCCATGCTGCTCTTTTAGCAGGATCAACAATTTCCTGAAGAGGTACATCACCTAGACAAGAGGTCTTCAAGAGTTAACATGCATTTGCACCACAGTAATAGTAGGAAGGAAAGCTTTGTCTTTACTTAACCAAGAAATTTAAACACAACATTAAAAATATCAATAGTGGTAAAGTACAAAGGAGTTCATTTTTTCCCCAAGCATAATTTTGAGAAACCACCCCAGAAAAGATTACCAAGGTTCTTTGAAAGAGTGGTGTTAAAATTAAGTTCCTTTGGTTTTTCTATAATTTTAATCTTCTTCTGCTTAATACTCTTTTAGCCACTGTAAATTACCTTTCTTGAAATCAAAGTACTTTTAGCATTTTATCTGGTCATATTTAGAGAAAAACTACTTTTGTGTTTAACCTTTGCTGTTTTCCACACTGTAGTCCTGGATTCTGCCTTTTCTCAACAGAGCAAAAGGTATTTACAACATGTAAGCTAATGGACTTTGTCTTTCTAATCAGCATTTGTACCTGACAGAGTTCCTGAGTACTCATGTTTTAAAACTCAACCACTTCCTAATACAGAGGGATTCATTTAAGTGCAAAATATTAAAAATTACTTAAGATCCCTTTCCTTACTTTATCTTTTGGGTACTCCACATAAGATCCAGAACAGAGACCCAAATAACAGGCTTTTTCTTTCCTCCCTCTTCTTCCATAGCAGTGATGTTCCCTGCTAAGAGGACTTTTATTAAGATGTCACTGGGATGGTTTGGTTACTACTGTGGCACAATCCACTGCTGGTTTCAATACCCTGCATACCAGCACATGCAAAATGTCAAGCGTTCATTAAAGTCTTACTAATTAATTATTAATTAATTCTCCTAATGAGTTTAATCCTCCGCATACAGCCAAATGTAAAATGTCAAGGTAATGTAGCCCTGTGTACCTTATCTTCTTATTCAGGTATCATAAACGTCCACGTTTTTCCAGCGTAACCAACCTTTCAGTACTATCCTCGAGCCTTTGGAGTGGGCATAGCACATGAGCTCAGGATCGTACTTTCCGAAAGCTGCCACAGTGGTAATTTTTGACCAGTCGTAGGATTTCCAGGCTTCCTTCCCCACATCAAACACGAATACCTGGAAAAGGGGTATAAAGCACCCTCGTTAGCCCCGAGCGGCTCTCACACCGGCACATCCCCGGGCAAGGGCTGCAGGGATGGCAGCGGGGGGCGAGGGCGGGGAGCACCGACAGCGCGTCCGGCCCGGAGACACTGCCCTGGGCCGGGGACCCTGCCTGGCCTGGGGACACTGCCCGGCCCGGGGACACTGCCTGGGCCGGGGACACTGCCTGGGCCGGGGACCCTGCCTGGCCTGGGGACACTGCCCGGCCCGGGGACACGGCCCGGCCTGGGGACACGGCCCGGCCCGGGGACACTGCCCGGCCCGGGGACACGGCCCGCCCGCAGACACTGCCCGGCCCGGGCCGAGCGCAGCGGCTCCCGTGCGAAAGCGGCGCCCGGTACGCGGAACCTGCTGCGAGCGGCGCGGCCGCCGGGCCCGGCCCCGCCTGCGCCGGCAGCTCCCGCCCGGGCCGGGGCCGCGCACCTCGGAGCCGGCGGGGCCCGTGACGGGCTGGCACAGCCGCGGGTCCCGGCAGGGGCAGGCGCCGGCAGGGCCCAGCAGCTGCAGGAGGGCGATGGGCAGCAGCCACTCGCGCCACGACCGCCCCATGGCCGCCGGTGCCGGCCCGGCCGCGCAGCCAAGGCCCCGGGGCGGGCCCGGGCGGAGCCGCGCCCAGCGCGCCGCCTGTGCAGGGACAAATGAGCTCGGGCGAACGCGTTCACAGAGCAGCTGTTTATTGAAAGGTCGCCCCGGGGACAGGTGCCCGGGTTGTTTCCAGGATCCCAGGAGAAGAAGCAGAGCAGAGCGGTCTCCCGGAGGGGACGGGGCTCATCCCCGCCGCCCGAGGCAGCCGAGCCCGCGGGCGGCCGGGCTGAGCCGAGGCGGAGCGGGGCTCAGGCCGGGCACGCCTGCTGCTGGCAGGAACACGCTGTGTGAGCGGACACGGAGCTCACAACGTCCTCGGATTTCTGGTCCAGCCTAGGCTGCCCGTCCAGGCTGAGGGCGGAGTCTGGAGGAGAAAGGAGAGCGGGGCTGGTTATACATCGGGGGCTGCTGTGCTAGTGCGGTGCGCCCCACGGCTTTTCACAGAACCCCAGTCACACGTCCTGTTGTGCACAGGGCCACCAGACTCACCGGCTGGAACGCAGTGGAAGCCCACAGACACAGGAACAGTCTGGGTTGCTGAACAGCCTTTCACACAGCGAAGGACTGGCTCCACGGAGAAGCATTTGGCTGCTGTCTTCTCAAATGAAACTGGCTTCTCACTTTTGACAAGTTGGCGCTGCAGCTTACAAACTACAAAATATGAACTCTCTTAAAACATGCACAGAGTTCATAAATAGCTTTCTGGACTTAATTCGTAGAGTTAGCAAACACTAAGACCAATGGATGAACAGTGTCACATAGCTAGATGAAGCTAATCTGGTTGAAGTGAATCAATTTTTTGTCAGAGGCTCAGACTGTGAGAAAACGAGGCATGTGGAGCACAGTTGCAAGGACAGAAATGGGATCTAGGTGGGATACTGATGTCCAAATCCGAAAAGATTCATGTGAAATCCCTGGTCAGCTGACACTCAACTTTACTTAAACTAAGACAGCACTTCATTTTGGGGCAGCAGTGGCTCCTAGGCATCTATATATTGTCTTCTGTACTGTGGGCAGCATCACACCTGCCTTGCCATGGCTGAGTAACTTAGTCCTTAAGACTGTGATCCAACCTCCCCAGGGCAGCTTGATCTAATAAAACATTATAGAAAGGCAAACACATGCCCAGAGGGTTGTGTTCCACACAAAACATGTAGTGCTCCCTAATGTAACCAACACATTCATGTTTTTATGTAGGACCTGGATGGCAAGAACGATTAGTCATTCCCAGGCTGGAGTTTTAGACTGTGTTAATCTTCAGGAAATTAATAGAAGTTTTTCCCACCTCAAATGCCCTCTAGTTTGATAGTCAGGGCTAGATTTTTTAAATCTAAACTAAAAGCCTGGAAATAACAGAATGAAAATAAAGAATTAAACTATTAAAGATGACATCAAATTACTTTTGTCAACAGTCAAACTTCCTCCTTTTCATAGTAAGTTATCAATTTAGGGAGTTTTAAGTTGAACACACAAACTCCAGGTAACTGCACAATGCATAAGATGTTGATATAAAAACCCAACAAAACTAGAACTTGCAGTTAACTATCAAATTCAGGAAAAACAATTTTTTTTTTCTTTTTTTAGTCTGTGGCCACTAATCACAAAAATAGCAAAAAATGAGATGACTGTACTACAATTAATGTAAACCAACTATTCATGTGATTGATTAATTATTTAGTTGAAGGCAATTATATTAATATATATTGGAATCTTAGTACCTCCAGTACAGGGGTCTTCTGAGATGATCCAAGAGTGACCAAAGCTCACAGCATCTTTAGCTAAATATCCACTGGGTGTTTGATATTCTCTTTCTATCTCAGCATCATATTTTCCACAAATGCCACATATTTTTCCAGCCATCCAAAAAGCAACTTGAATCTTTGTGGAAATACAGAAAAGTTGCATGTAAATGCTTTTCTTCTAAAACTAAACCCACTGAAAGTAACTTAAAAATTACCTCAATTTTATGCCCATCATAGTATATTTTATCTATGCCATAATCTGGGGCTTTTAGTGTCAGTCTTTTCTTTTCACTGTTGATCACCATGCTTGTAGCTGCAACAGAAAAGAAAAATGTGATCTTTTCTAAAATGAAGTTGTTTTAGGGTCCACCCTGAACCATTTGTTAAGTTCTTGGGGACATAATGCACACTCTAAAGAATCTCAAAAGAGATGGTGGGAAGTAAAAAGTCTACTGCTTCCTGCCCTGGGAAAAGCTGAAGCCACTCACAGGGGTGGCTGTGACAGGGACCATCTAAATTCTTGTTCTGTGGGTCTCTGGAATCAGCAAAACATACCACAGCCCTGCATTTTTAGTCTGTGCAAAGGTGCACAGGATCAGCATCTCTTTCTTTGCTCATCTCTCTTGCCACCCACAAGAAAGTCTTGCATGGAAGTATGTTAAAATCTCCTAACTCTTTCTCAAATTAGGATGATCTTTTATCTTGTGAGGTGTCTGCAGGACCATGTCCTCTCCTTCTTCAAAACATCAGGAAAGATTAAACAAAATCTAAAGATGAGTCTCTTACCATATTTAGATGCGTATGGAAGATCTTCTGGGGCTGGGGCACCATTAACCTTCAACTGGATGAATCCATCGGAAACATACATGTCAATCTCACTTTAAATAAAGGAAATCAGTGTAAACAAATGTTTCTCCTTTGCTCTACTCAGCTTATAATACTCTGTTCTGGCAGAACCATCACTGCAGGATGCTCATATCCTGACATGAATCACCTTCTGCCCTTGAGGGGGAAGGCTCAGGGGGCCCAGGACAGGGTGCCAGCAGGAGTGCTCCCAGTACACCTTCCCCTGGCTGCACTCCGAGCAGCTGCTCGTGGCCACAGCTCAGGTAGGAAGACACCAGGCTACAGGAGCCTTGCTGCAGAACAACCTAATTACTGTTGCCTTCACGTAAATTGAAGGTGCTTTACACTTCAAAGGAAGATTGGGTTCCCTAGGGCAGTTCTCTTACAGCCTGAACAGTCTGTGTATTGTAGTATTTTCTTCAGAGCAGTGTTTGCTCTAATAGAAGAAATATGAAACTCAAGCAGATCAAAAGCACATCCATACAATTGTATGAAACAATCAGGAACGATTCAGTGATGAAGAATGTCTTTATCACCAAAGATCCAGTCTATAAAACAAGAATCCTTGTGTTCTTCCACAAAACAGGTACAGGGAATACTAGATTCCCTCTGCTTCTCTAACACTATGGCACAGTTAGGCACACGTTTTTCAGAAATAAATAATTACTTGTAATGAAACCTTACAGATCAAAGTCTATTTATGTGCTTTGAATACTCAATACAATGATTTTAGTATGCATAATCCCATACAATTTTGGGGTGATTGCTCCAGGCTGAAACAAAGTGTGTCTTAAATTTCAAATAGATTAGAACATTATGTACCAACTAAGAGATGTCCTAAGAGAGTGCCTCTAATCTGGGATAAGTAATGCACTTTTTAGCTACATCCACTTCTCAACAACCATGCTGTAATGAGTGTGGAATCTAATTTGTTATAATTATTAGCTTAGTGTAGAAGGCCAGACTAATGATTACAATAGCCCCTTCTGGATTTGTAGTTTATGTGTCTGCCTAATCACTAAGTACTGAAATGAGATGGTTAAATTCTAACAAATTAATGAAGAATTTGACGCAGTAAAGTCTTGAAATTACTGTGAACCTCAGATATATTTCAGAAGCACTTTTAAAAGACAAAGTCCCAAACCTCAGTGACACTCCTAGATATCTTTTCATTATTATCAGTACTTTCTGCATGAGTCTAATGCTAGTGCCAGTCTGCCCTACCAATTTGATCTTCATTTATAGCATATTCAGCTTGGCATCTAGTTTTTATTAAGTTTTCAATTACTTACTGGTTGGCGACTTTGACATTTATTGCTGTAAGGTCAGCAGACTCTTCAAGTCTTTTCACCGTCACCAGGAATTTAAGCTCTGGACTACAGTCCTGCAGCAAGACATGGTAGCACTTTGCAGGCATTGAATAGTTAAATTCAACACCATTGAAGGTTGTGATCTTATTTTGGAAAACTGTACAATGACCTGAAAAAAAAAACCAGTAAAAAGTAAGCATTTGATAATTTATATAAGACAGCTATTTTATTTTAGTTTTGTAATTAAAAGAAAAAAATATCTTCTGGTTTTGCATGTTCCGATGTAGAAATGAACTAATTCTGTCAGACGAAATTTTAGGTTTGTAGTAATTCTAAAGTAAAACTTTGCCAGTCCCCAGGCAGCAGGACAACATTCCCGTGATCCAGGCATTGTGTGAGATGAATTGTGCTCACAGCTGGTGCTGGTGCACCTCTCAGTTTGTGGCATTTTGGCTTTTCCATCTTGTTGTCAAAAGAATTTCACAAGGGTTGATAACAATTCACATACCATCACCACTAGAGCAAGTTTACTGAAATGCAGATACTTTTATGGAGTCATAACCAGGATTGGAAATAGTTGGAAGCTGGGAAGGAAAAAATACCACACTACGCTTTTCTCTTTTTCATTGTAATGGCATTTGGAAATTCTACCACCTCTGATTAGAAATTGTTTTGCAACAATTGTAGTTAATACAGGTAAGTTTTGGTGTTTACTTAAGAAATACCATAGAATGGCTCGGGTTAGAAGGAAACTTAAAGATCATCCAATTCCAATCCCCTTGCTATGGACAAGGACACCTTATAAATATGCATGGTATGAGATTATCCCACTGATTCCAAGCAAAATGTGACTCCTTATTGCAGGATTACATAAAGCTTTTCATTTTAAAACTTACCCTAAGTAAGTATAATGTGATTAGCTGTTAATACAGCATTAATCAAACAATAATCCCTTCAAACTCAAAGTGCAGGATTTGAAATTAATGAGTACATTTTTGGAGCTGTTTCAGCTTCAACATAACAGTGTTAATCAAGCAGAGCACCCCAAATCAGATGTCACTTGGATGCTCCTCTCACAAATTTTGTATTGTATTTTCTTCACAAACAATTTTTGCAGTGAAGCTGAGATGGATGCATTTGGGAATGGATGTATTTGAAAATATTATTTGGCATGGAACTGAATGTTTAATCTTCCTAGTATGTCTCTATTTCTTTAAATCTTTGCAGCCTCACAGATTTTCATAGAGATACTTTGTTTCTATCTGACATCCAACTGATTTTTAAGTGAATAAATAAATAAATAAAAAATTACATCAGAAGTGTAAATCATGTTTACAACATTTACAAAGTCAATCAATGTCTGTGCAGATAGTTACTTGCTGACCTTTAAGACTTTCAATGAGTGAAAGTGTTGCTTGGGAAAAGTCCTTCCAGTCAGAGGATGGTAATGCTGAGACGGATGTATGCGGATGGGAAGGGACTGGTAGGGGGAGACTGATGGCTGTGTCGTAAATTGTGAGCTGCAAATCAGGCAGGAAACAAACATAAATGGAAATGCAAAGTACAGTGTAGAGATAAGATAGCATTTTCCTCTAATTTCCAAGAGAACTGTGCTGATTGAAATCTAAATTAGCACCTGGATTTTGGTCAGAGTGAAAAAGAAATCAAGTCCTCTGTCTACAGCATGAAATAGTTCTACAGCGTGACACATCTGCAACCTGTGGAACAGCAGTGCTAGAAATTAATTTGGATAGTCACCAATTTATAGCTTTTTGGGTAGCTGTACATCACATTTGTTCTCAGGCTGAACAGTTTGCTCACCTGAGATGCACACCTTCTTTCTGCCTGTACATCAAGTGCTGCTGTTTGGCTGTCTTAACAGCCTGGTTTTACTGTCTTTTCCAGAACACAGGAAAACCTGTCATCTTTCTAAAGATTTTGGGAGGAGTGGGCTTTTTAATAAGTTATTTTTTAACTTGTTATCAATCATGATGATTGTTTTCTAGCCCGTTTCTTATTTCATATGCTTGTATGCTACATGAGAAAGACAAGTATGTTGTAAGATATATTCCGAGTAAAACCAGCTACATGAATATAATGTCTTCTGAAAGCAGCTTCTTTATAGTTTTGATTGCTTTTTTTTTAAACCAGCAGGTTAAAAAACCCTTAATCATCCATTTCCTAGGTATTGACTGCTTCAGGATAAAAGATGGTGGAAATTGTTACCTCTGGCAACTTAAAGACAACATCACAGGTTCTTGGGGATGTCAAAGCCATAACCAAGGTTGCCTGGTGAGAGGGACCAAGCTGTTGCCTTTGGGAAAACCCAAGCAAATAGGCAGCTCCTGGAAGAAATGAGTAAAACCTGGGGGAAAAAAATGAAGTGATTAAAATGAAATTTGAAAGAAATTATTATTGTTTGTTCACAGTAAAATACCCCCATAAATTAATATGCATTCTGTGTGAGCATCAGGGCATGTTTTGCATCAGGGTTTGGTGATACATGATGTTGTATATTGAAACAGATGTAGCAAATTTATTTTTAATTGGTATAAAAGATCTCAAGAGGCTGGATGGGAGAGTAATATGAGAAGAAAAGTGTGGCAAATTTGTTTTAAACACATTCAGACTTAAAAATATGCATCGATTATATAAGCCACCAAATACTAACATGCTAAAAATACTAAATTAATATTTCACATTAATATGTCAGTCATGCAGTGGTAACTTTAGGGAAGGATCCTTTGCCCACTAAGACTGTCAACAAGCTGATGGAGGGATCTCTATGAATGAGTTTCCAAACAAGCTTGGGGCTCAAATAGAGAAACACAGAAAATATTCCTTTATAAAAAAGCATAGTCTCAGAGCAGAAAAAGAAGGTAAGTTCTGTGGCTTTGCTCCAGGACAGTCAATTGAATAGTTTCATCTCCTTTAATAAGAGCAGATAACAGCTTTAGGTAATTCAATCTAATGTAAAAAGTTACCTTCCTCAGGAGACTTTTAATCAAATCACCTGTATGCCTTTAATATGAAAATTTGTGTTGTACATGTATTTAGTTAACTGAGTTGCTGTACATGACTGTATTTTAGTAGCACTATGCCCAAAAAATAGGCTTCAGTGTGGATCTATATGTTATTGCAGGCAAATGTGTGGAGGGATACAATGAATGGATGCAACAGATATTTCATTAAAAAGGTGACACATGTGAACTGAATTCAGAATGTACAGTTTCCTTACATTAAATGTCGTAAAACATTTGTTATTTAATGTGCATAAGTTTTATGGGAAGTATTTGTATCACCTGCTTTAGAAGCCAGAGGCAATTGCCTGCATTAGGAAATTAAGTTAGAGACTGATTTCTTCAGAGACCCACAGTCAGGCTTCTGCTCTGAGCCTCCATGAATCAGGAAGGATGAAAATACCAATCTACCAAAACCTAATTCAGACACTTTAAATTACAAGTCTGCAATAGATTAGGTGAGTCCCATCATCCCAAGTGGTTTTCTTGCTTACAAAAATGCAGTATGCTTTGAGGGAATGAATACAGAGAAAACAAACATATGTAATCTGATTTTATAAATTCCTACTGGTTGAGGGAATTTTTTCCAGATTGGAAATTGCAGAACTGAACCTGCAATTATTTGGAGCACTGACATATTTTTCAAAAACTGAAATGAAATCTCACCATCTTGCAGTTGTTCGGATTATTGAAGGCACTTTTAACCACTCCAGCTTCATCTGCATAGCTGGATAAGCAGCAAATTTCCCTGTTGCAACATGAGTAGCAATCTCGTAGTCCTGGCAATCTCTACCCCATTTAAGAAAACCCTAGTAAAGGGAAATAAATAAATGCATGCATTAAACAGAGTAAGATCATTATGTTTGATTTATATTTGGACCGATTGATATTTGAAACTTACTGATACTTTTTGGTAATTTATCACTGAAGCATCAGCACAAAGTTTCCATCTGCTTGGTCCTGTGATGCTTGAACCAAACACCTGTATTCTCCACCTCCTGGGCTGTGTATCAGTGTACAGCACAAACTGCAATCCTGTTGGCTTCTTGTTTCTGTGAATGGCACGAAGAACTGCAGCCAGTATTGGTAGCTTGCTGTCTCCCAGGAATTCAGACTTATGTGAGTAGAGAGGAAATAGAGACCAAAGGCATAAAGAAGTCATTAGAATTACCACAGTAAAATCACTGGCATGACCAATGCAAGAAAGACTGTGTTGGGAATTTTTTTGTAAAGTAATTTCAATGCAACAAAAAGAAGTATGGTACTGGATAAAGAACGAATACTACCCAGCTCAGCACTGCTCTCTTACCAAACTGCAGTTAAATAGCCTTTTTTGATAAAACTAGCTTGAGCACCTGTTTAAAACCATGATAATTTGTATTACAGGGGGATCTGTTCAGGACAGTGCAAAGTGTGGCACTTGCACGAGGAGCAGCATGTGGCCCTGTTCAGTGTGGGACCCTTGTGCCCAGCAGCAGCACCTGCCTGCCTAAGTGTCCTACCTGAGCTGTGGGCAGAGTCCCCACCTGGCCAGGGACAGCTGCAAGTGCAGTTTGCTGTGGGGCAGCAGGCTGTCCCTGTGCTGCCAGGTCTGAGTGACACAGACACACAGAAGGTTTGGGTGAGACAGCTAGCAGTGGGAAACGGGGAAAGAACAAGGCTGTGGCTGAGAAAGAGTTCCGGGAAGTAGTAATGTGATGAAAAGATGGACAAGAGAGGTGAATTTAATCTGCATGGAAATGGTGGGGGAGAAGGTTGATCAGGTTTCCTTCTTTCCACAAGCTACTTGCACTAACAATTGGGAGCTGCTGCTGCACAAGGCATGCCTCAGCAAAGTAAGGGTCATTATTTTGTAGGCATACGTGTCATTGCCTGAAATGTGTGACATTTTTCTTGGTTGAAATCTGCTCCAGATTCCCTCAGTTCTAATAGAAGGACCAGGCACCATTAATTATGTACCATGCAGACACTCCTGAATAAACACCTGGATTGCTCTCAGAGTTGGAGTCTTGCTGCAAACTCAAGGGTTTTTCAAAGGCCTGTTGTTGTCCTGCTAACAAGAACTGAAGGACTCTGCAGTGAGGACCTAATGAACAAAAGAATGGCAGAGTCAACTCCTAAACTTTTACAGAAAGATATTAAATGAAAATATCCCTGAAACCAGTTTCTGATCCAGCAGGTCAGCACTTCTAAAGTGTTCTGATTTTTATAGTGAATTATTTACTGAGCAATACAAATTTCAACATATACAGCAATACATCCAGTTTCATTTGAAAATGTAGCCTGTATTAAATGAATATTAAATTACATTCAATGATTGTCCAATGTGCTCACCTTCATAAAATAAGGAACAGTTCAATTTCTTTCTATATACCTAATATGCTAAATCACTGTTTTTTCCTATCTGTTATAAATATACAAAAACTGGAAATGCAAAGTAAATGTTTGGGTTTCTTACACATTAAGACATTCACCTGAGATATGGCTCTAGAGAAATCTTCTTCACTATCTGAGGAAGAGGAAGAGCTGATGCTGATGTTCAGGATTTCCCCTCCTGTGCCCTGCAAAAGCAAAGAATCACCTTGAAGCAGGTGCCTACCACTGGAAGCTGTTGCAGAATTAATTAATCATATTTTCACTCCCAGAGAACCAGGATCTAATTGCAGCAAAGACAGCAAGACTAGTTGTACATGCTGCTCCCAGTATGTGCAATAAATGTACCTGTTCATCCGCTGGCTTAAACAAAAGCTGGTAAACAGGTGAGTTTGCCTGTGAAAATAGATAGTATATGAGACCCAAGAGAAAATAAAGAAGTAACTTTTGATAAATGCATTAAAAATTTCAGTTCTGAGTATGAGGGGAAAAAAGCACAAAATCAAATTTTTTAAACATTTTTCAGTGAAAAATTCTGAACTGTCAAAATTCTGATCTGAAAAGTTTCAGAGAACCAGGGTTCCTCTTTCTTTGGTCCACGGTCTATGAGCACAATATTCTGATGTACAAAGCAATCACTATAAGAAATATAAAAGGTCCAGCCAGAGTGAATTACCTGTTGGTTGGAATATTCACTGTGCCCACCACAGTGCCAGTCCCCAGAGTCGTCCTCCTGGCTGCTGCTGCTGCTGCTGCATGCTTTGCTGCTAGCAGAGCTCCCACTGCTGCTCCTGCTGCCATGCTTCTTCCAAGACTGCCTTATTTCATCTTTCCTGTAGTGATCTCCAGGCTCTCTGCCATCAGCAGAGGAAGCAGCAGAAGAGGAGGATGAGCTGGAGAAGTGGGATAAGCTGGGCTCTGCCCAGAGGCCTGTGTCTTCAGTCTTGTATTCTCGGTTAATCCGTTTCGTGCGGCGCCGTGTTTTATTTGCAGCCTCCAAAAACAGTTGAAAGCATTATGAATTTATAGCTTGTTCTGTAACATTTCCCTGGCTGTCAGACAAGATGCTCACCACAGGCTTCCAAGGAAATAGAATTCCTCCCAGCCCACTTCCTTGCTTTCCTATGCCAGTTTTCCACAATGGAAACCCTTGGCCTCATAGGAAATATTTCCCTTTCTGATGCTCAAAGTCTCTTACCATGAGCAGCTCTTCAATGCCTAGAATCTTCTTCAGTTTAGCTCGAATGTCCTCGTGCGGAGCTGCCTCTCCCACTTCCTTTGATCCTGAGCTTGATACCTCAATTATTTTTGAAGCTGCTTTGGATCCTGCTTGAACCTCCAGCTGTATTTTGTCAATATCAGCATCTGTACGAACTAAAGGCAAAAGCATTCCAGGGTTGTGCTGCCTGAGCATTATTTACAGTGATTGACAGAAAAACTTGTTATTATGATTGTACCTGGCTTTAAAATTATTTTGGCTTCAAAGTCTCCAAATAATGTGAGCAGATAGGTATTTCTTAAAGCAGAATTTTGTGATTTAAGGCTGACACAAGTAGAACATCCCAAACTTTCCAATTTTTTACAGAACCTGCGTGTGTAAAATCTTCTCCTTGCACTGTTGTGATGTGCCTCTTCTGAAACTCGCTGGTATCCTCTGGATATCACATTAGGTATGCTGCTTTGCTGCATTAAACAAAATATAACAAAATAAGGCAGATAAAGTAATTTTCCATAAAAAAATAAAATTGTCCCAGTCTTAAAATAATTCCTCCAGTTAATGAAGAGAATGATGACAGTCCTGCTTAAAGAAGGAAGCAATGCTTAGAATTAGAGATGCAGGCACTGAAAGCAGTGGGCTTTCCTGCAAAATGCCCTGTGGAAGAGGACAGCTGTCCTGCCCAGCCTTTCTGAGGCAGTGCTTCACAAAGACACCTCCCAGTGAGAACCTGCAGGGCTCTTTGCAGGGGCAATCCCTCTGCATCCATTTCAGGCTTCTGGTCCTCCTGCTGCAAGGCAGTGTAGCCTTCCCTCGCCAGCCTCAGGAGCTGAAGAGCACAGGACAGAATGTGCTCCTGCCATCCACTCAGGGTTATCTCAGGATTTGGGAAGAAAAATCTACAGCCTGCCGAAGAACCGTATTTTTCACATTGGTCTGATTCAGGAAAAAAAAAAATCCTTTATTGTACAAAGGATGTGAATTTCAGACACCTTCCCATGACTGTAAAGAAACAGGAAGACATGCTGTCAAAGCAGCCCTGCCTGCATGCAGTGAAGAAAGTGAGTGGACTGTGAAGGATCATGTCATGAACCCATTGGGTTTTAGGCTTGGTTTGGGAAATACCAGGCCCCTGCTGAATTTCACCATTCCTGTGTTTGTGATCTGGTTATCCAGCTCCCATGTCAGGGGTGCCCAGCCCTTCTGACGAGCTCTCTGCTCTCTGCCTGCCTGCAGTACAGGTGGCAGGAGGCTTCCTTACCTTCCAGCTACGAGGTTTTGAAGATCCTTCTGACTGCAGTTGCTTGTGAGAGATACTTGGTATTTCTCCTTTGGGGAAAATCTGGGATTTCTTTTCAGAATCTACTTCTTCCATGTTCCTTGAAATAGCATAAATTTCACTCCTGTGGAGGTGATAAATGGCACACAAGTAACGCCTTCTGATTTCACTCTACCCATCTTTGGTGGTGCAAAAAAGACTGTACTAAGCTTTATGTGGCTGCTGAGGTATGGCAGACCTTAACACGTAGTTGTATACTTGTGATTTTATAACAGGGAACTCAAAATCAGTAACACAGAGCAAGCAAAATGAAAAAAGCTCTTCTGTACCTCACAGCTGCGATCTCAACCTCTTGATGGCAGGGAAGGGCTTCAATCTTCAAATTTTTCTCTTTCATATTTATCCAGGCATCAAATTTCATTGTAGTGTTGGCACTGAACTCTGCATGATATTCAAAACCACTCTGAAAGTACTGTGTATTAATCCCCATCATTGCAATCATATGAAAATATGCTCTGAAAGAGTGGAAATAAAACCAGCCATAATTATATATTAATATGCAAAAAATTTAACCTTGAAATGCAAAAGTATATTTTCATGCTGTTCTTTTTATTGTAAGAGCCACTACTGATGGATGAAGAGATTTATCACAACAGGATAAGAAAAAAGCTAAGTTGCTGCTGGAAAATGTGATTTGTCTGAAGAACAAAGCTAACATGGACCTTCTGACTGCATTGTTACTGGCATTGTCATTGTCATTGCTTAAGGACAACCTAACTCCAGAATCTCGTAGCTTCAGATTCTGCCTATTTTTAATAATATTATCACTATTAGTATTGTTATTATTATCATCATCATCATTGTTACAATTATAATTTTAAGTACTATTGCTTTTGCAGATCCAGAAGCATTTCCCTTTGCCCACTGAAATCCTTCAGGCTTATGCCAGGTGATGTGCTGAAATTGTAAAAGGACTTGGTATGTAAGATAACATACTTTCACGTCTTAGTATCTTTAGTCATTGGACAGGTACAAATGTGAGCAGAACAGCACAGTATCCTGTGGGATACTATGCACATTGCAGGGTTGCAAAGCATCAGGGGGTTGTGATGCTTTCTCACAACTTTGCTGCTCTAGACTAGCACATTTGTTCAAAATCTGGGGCAAGTAAGATCCCTGTATAGCTACATGCCACCACATATCTATGTCACATATAAATATAACTATAAATATAACTGTAACTATAGCTATAAATATAAAACAATATAACAGTAAATGCTTGTGTGTGCATGTGAATATATATGGAATTTTTACTTTGGCCTGATGTCAGCATGAATATCCGTCTTGGTTTCCCACAACTGTGAGGGTTTAAAATTGTCAGACACTGGTGGTGATACCTTTACATCCACTGAAAAAGACAGACAGAAATTATATGAACAGAGAAACAATAAATTCTGGTGATAAAATACTTTCAATTAGTGATTGATGCAAGAGCAGTGATTTTACATTTTGAAAAACTTAACATGGTTATTTAAAGGTTGCTAATACCAAACCAGAGTTATACCAATATGTCTCAGGTGAAATATCCTAATTACTTCTCAAACCCTTTGGAGGCAGGTGGTCACTAAGGTTTCAGCATTACTGGGGTGTTTTCCAAGATTATAGAAGGGTTTCGTGTCAGCAGAGGGATTGGACCCCCGGTCACCATGGGGAAGCTGCTCATTTTGGCTGCCCAAGCTCACCGTCGGCCGCGGCCTGGGCCACGGCGGCCCCGCACAGCCCGAGCTCCAGCGGCAGGCCAGCCACCGTGGGGACGATGTGCCGCATCTCACCCACCAGCACTGGCAGGGTCCACTGCCCTGAAACGCCTCTCTGGACCTCCTCCACCACTTTTTTCACCACTGGCTGCCAGTCTGATGATCCAGTTAGACTCTGGAAACAGAGAAATAGGTTAGGTAAGAGGAGACATGGAAGGGGAGTTATTCAGAGTTGCAGACAAAAAGTCAACAGCCTTGTCAGTACCATCATCATCTGCTGAATGGCATCTTTGTCAATGTCAACAAAGGCAATCTCTTGACCCAGTACTTTGATGTAAGCAGATATCAGGGGGTCTTCAGGCGGCAGTTCTTTCCATCCCAGAAACTGTGGTGTTTTAGGCGACATGGGGAGAAAGGGAAGAAGCAGAAAATATCACTTAAAGTGGAGCATGCATTAACAAAGAGTAGATCCCATCTGAAGGATGAGCACTGTGGTTCCTTAGCCAAAAACCCAGTAGACATATTACAGGTCTGAATCAATGTGGCCTTTCTTGTATTGCGTAGCTGATTTCAGAGAGAGTTTCCCCACGTAAGGATGAGGTAAGGGTGTGGTAATTTCTGCTGCTGTAAGTAGTAGGTGACACCCAAGGACTCAGGAAGGAAAAACCTTATTCAATTATCATTTTAAAAGAGAAGAACAACCACTTAGTGTGTTCTAACATACACTTTAAAACATTTTGGCTCCCAGCAGCAACCTCATCTTTTGTACTACACATTAAGAGCTGACACGTTGAGTGAAAAGGTGGCACCTGTTGAGAGAGTAAGTACAATGTAAGTACAGCTTTCCGTGACTGAACAGGATGACGGACTCCTTTCTTCCAGAAACATAAAAGGGACGGCTCAGTGGGTGGGTGATGCAACCCTGGTGCTGTCAGGAGCTGTCTGATGCAGACAGGTCAGAAAGGTGCCCAGACGTACCGATTTACCCAGCTCCTTCAGCGTCTTGTACGTGTCATACTCAGCAAAGGGAATGTTCTGCTTCCTCATAAGCTTGGTTAGGCCTTGTGACCGGAAAGCCACCTGTAGGAAAGAGTCAGGCAGCACAGCCCAAGGACAAGAGAGCTCAGGAAAACTCTTGTGCCTGGGATTTACTCACAGAGACCACACGAAGTACTTGTTTCATGAAGCCATTGCATTATAAGGACATGTCTACGTGATGGATGGCTGCAGGCTATGGCTGCACATGCTGAGGACGTGCTGAGCCAGCCAGCCTTAAATTAGTCAGCAGGGATAATTTTAGGGTAGGGCAGAACTCAGCCCAGGCTGCAAAGCTTGCTCAAGAAGCTGTGTGAATTCCTGCATGCTGTTACGTGGAGCTTTGTGCTGCCCTGGCTCTACTGCTGGCTGAAATTTAATTTCCCTGTACTTATGCAAAATACCCTGGATCCCACGTGACTTTAGGTGGGCAGATGTTCTGCTGCATAAGCTTTCCTCCACTCCTAGACTTATATGCCTATACTGGATGTGTTCATTGATGAATGTATGTGTCAAGAAGCCCAAATAAAAGAAGAAGCCTAAGTAAAATCATAATCATTATCTAAATTTTCCCTTCCACGTCCGCCCTCATAGCCAGAAATAGAGTTAAACACTACATCACAGTCCAAAAGCTGGCTGCCTTAGTGCAATACTTACCTCGATAATATCCATTGCAGTGTTTGCATAATAGCCTCTTACTTTTGTGATTATGTCAGATGGAAACATGGTGCTGGGACTGTTCATTAGATAGACCCTCCAAATGGCACCAGCCTGATATGGAACTGTCACGGGAATAAAGAGCAGCAGAAATTAGGGTCTCCAAGGTGTCTGGTGCACATAAGCCACCTCAGCTACCTGCTGTAGTAGATCACAAGGGGTTCTGCCAGGGTTCAGTCCCACAAGTCCTCCAGTTTGCAACCTCACAAGGAGACGTTATTCTAGGGCAGAGTCAACACAACCCCAGGGAATGAAGAAGATGCCTAAATCCGTGTGCAAGCGCCTCTTCCCCCAGCAGATACCAGAGATTTGTATTTGGATTTTGAAGAGTCTCAGGGAATTTTGCATGTTAGGAGGTTCTTCTGCTTTTTCTATTTCAAGAGTGCACTAAGCTCACAGTTCATGATTGGATTTGAGATGAAAATCACATAACACAATAGAGGCATTTGGCTACCTAAGCTGAGGAAGTGCACAGGGCAGCTGGTACTCACAGGAATAGTCGGTGATCTGAATGACCTTGCTGTAGCGATAGCTCAGCCTGCCAAGTCTGGGGCCCAGGAGTTTAATGGCAACGTTGCAAGCAGCAGATCTGAGCAATAGAATTAAAATCATATGAAGAGAGTCGACTGTGACCAAATTCTTAGAAAACCGCAAGAAAAAAAAAAATCTTGATTTTCTACTAAAAATGTACTTCTTCCTCTACTTACAGTTTATAGAGCTGTGGGATCCTGCCTGCTGCCAAAGTCTTCATGTGTGAATATGCAAAGCTGGCTACTTGCAGGCTGGGCTCTGTCAGCAGTGAGGTGGCCAGAGCTGTTACTGTTGGAAGAGCAGGCTTGGTTTCGAAGAGAGCAACACAAGCCACCATTCGGACATTGGGAGCCAGCGTTCTGTCCATGAAGACCTGGAGGGTCAGGTCCCTTACCTACAGGAGGAAGAGAGAACCTCTGAGTAGCCCATAACTTCCTGGTGAGCAGTGCTTCCAGAGCAGTGCATATGTGCTCTGCAGTGGATGGAGAACAGAGCCCTAAACAAGAGATGTGGGCAAGGGAGCTGTCACTGAAAATGAGGATATTGCTGGGTGCACAGTGAACAGGGCTGGGAGAAACAGCCATTAGGCTGAGCATTACAGTGGCTAAAGCACTCTTTCCCAGGATATCCGCAAGGATGGGATGATGTCAGGAGTTTGCATCATGGGCAAGAGGAAGACCAGTAACTGAGAAGCCTGTCCAGAGTTGCTAACATTACCTGATGGCTTTGTTATTCCTGAATCACTAAGCAAACCCAATCCATACCCTTTAAAACATTTGTTTAAATAATAATTGCAGTTACTTTTGCAGGGTCTTTTCTTGCAATTTTCCTTAAGGCCAACACAGCATCAGCATGAATTGTGTTTGGTAATGAAACTGCAGCTGTGGAAAACGTTGGCAAAAACTTCAGGATGCGTTTGATACTGGCTGGTTCTCCTGCATTGCCCATGGCTTTCAGGGCCAAGGACAGGTCTTTGGCATCACCTTTGCTGGTGGCTTCAGTAGCAAGGTTGTGGAGCGGCTGAAAATGAGCAGACACTGTTAATCTCACCAGGTAATGATCTTGTAGTAGTGCATAAAAATGTGCATGGCCATAGCAAGATAAACTGCTAATTACTGCTGCAATTCCCAGAACTGAGCTCTTCAGACTTTTCTCCCAGGAAAAATCTCACCATCATTATCAGGATGCTAAACACAGACCATACAAATAAACTTGGTTTTCTCCTTGCACAGTGTTGTAGTTGATTTTGAATTGTGCCTGAGCCTGAGTGTAGGGGACAATCCCAGGTGGGTGCCTGCACAAAGAGTCTGTTGCAAGTCCAAAGGCAGTGCTGAGCTGATGCCAAGCTCAGTCGCTCCCACGGCTGCCTCTGCCAGCCCTGCCAAATTGCACTTGCATTTTTCACTTCCTACAATAATTTCAAGTTTACTTGAACAGTTTTGCTGTTCTGGGAAGCAGAATTAGCATTCTGGTGGCCTGGCTTTATTCCTCTTTTTTGGGAAAGATTAAACACATGTCAAACACCTTCTCAGTGCTGTGGTGCTGCTGAGCAAGGAGCTGGGGCTGCACAGTCTGAGGACAATGTCCTGAATATTTCTGACAATGAAATGTCAGAAAGGAAGCCTTGGAAGCCCTAACCTATGACATACCTAGAGCTTTGCTTATATTCACACTTTACTGTCTTTTCAAGTACACTCTACCTAATGTCAAGGTAGAATCATAGAATCATAATTATTTTGCTTTAATCCAAGTTTTGTCACAACTTAACTCAGGCTGGTTAAAGGATCCATTATCCCAATGGGTTTCTAGTACTACATTTGAAATTCTGAACTGTTACAGCCTGATCTTTCAAAGGCATCAGCTCAGTGTTTCATTCTGTTTCATTCATTCTGCCTTTGCATCGCCGAGTGAGGCATGCAAATAGTGAGTTACCTAATTGCCAGCATTGTGAGAGCTAAATTAAAGGCACTTTTAAAATTTTTTCACCTTTTATGAGTAAGAAATGAGAGTCACATACCTGAAGAAGTTCATTTGGACATAGTAAAGCTTGAGCACAGTATTTATTCACCATGCTACCATATCCTAGGTAAACAATTATCCTATGCATCGGTACTTTCTGGATTTCGGGACAGGTCAGAAAACTCTGCAGAAGGGAGAAGTATCATTTTTTACTGTTTCTAGTAATTCGAGCTGTATTTATCAATAAATTCATTTGAGAAATAGGTAAAATTGATTTTGCTGTTTCTAAATAATTTCAGGAATTAAGTCAAATACTAGACATTCCGCTACAAGAAAATTGAGTAGATTTGCCCCAGTTATGCTGTATGCTCTTTAGATATTGATTATATATTATTTTCTTGAGTTTGTCTTTTTTTCTTTTTAACTTCCAATTTGGCAAAATGAATCAACAGCAGTTTTGTTATAGTTTGTGGGGTTTAATATAAAATATGATTACAAACTTTTGGCAACAAGTGTTTGGGAAAATTTTCTGAAGCAATTCCCATTTTTGTTAATACCTTGCATTTTACAAATTCAGATGGAAATATGTTTTATCTTTCACTTATAATCCTATGAATTAACTTTTAAAAAGGAGTGAGAGGGAAAACAAAAGGACGAATGATCTGTATTCACCGAGGCAATTTCCAGCGTTATTTTGTTTGGTGTAACAAAATGGAAGGCGAGAGGGAGAGTCACTGCTGCTTCCCAGATGTTCAGCTTCTTGTCATGGATTTTTTGCTTCAAAAATCTGAACGTGTCAGTAGCTCCAGCAGCACAGATGGTGCTCAGGAACCAGGGCCTGCCAGGAAAAGGAGGACTCATTATCCTCACTGCCCAGTGTGCCTCTGAGCAGAAACCCTGGCTGGAGGCCACAGTTACCTGTAGGGGAGTTCACTGACAAACCGCAGCCACAAAGACTCGATTTGATTAAGGGTTGCTACACGAAAAAGCTGCACCATTTGTAAGAACTTGGCTGAAGCTTCTTTGGTGGCTCCTCTCTCGTTATCCTGAACTAATTGCCGCAGCGTCTCTGTTAACTGTGGGAAAAACAGACAGGTGGAAGGAGCCACGTCTAAAGTAATTGTGTGATCACCTGTTAACCTTATAAATAGTGAAAGTGGGTGAAAGTAAGCCTCTAATACCTGTAAATCTGGATTATTTATCCTTATTAGAGGAATTGGCATCTGGAGTATCTCTCCTGAGAAATGATAACGAAGACTCCCCTGTTTTTGCAGCTGAGATGTTGGCGCACTGAGAGGAGGCCTTTTAGTGCCGACCAAGGACAGCTCTTGTCTTCAAGGGAAAGAGGGAAATGCATCAGTAGACAGTAAGCACTCTGTGCATGGAGGGCTTGCGCAGCATTGGAGCAGGCTGGCGGCTACCCAGCAGGGCTGCAAATGGAGGTGCACTTCTCTGTTCATCCGTGGCTCAGCATTATCTGGAAAAGCCATATGACTGCAAAAGCCTTTGTGAGAGCTTGTTAAAATCTCTGAGAGGTTGGACAGTTGTTTTGGGTGGCCTGAACAGCAGGGCACAGGCCACCTGAAACACCCTGAGCATCCTGGGCTGGGCATCCCAAGGGCTGTACAGTGTTTTGGCCTTTGGCAGCCACAGGCCAGATGCTTCTTGTTATCTCACAAATCAACAGTAAATATATAACCAGTTTTAGGCATCTCCTCCTGGCTATGATGATGTAAGGACATGTACAGTGCCTACCTTGCCTCCACAACTGCTGCCCCGTTGGGTTCATTGAAAGGAGAGATCTGGTACAGCTGGTCCGACACAGCGGACGTCAACGATGCGCCGCTGTCATCATACTTGATTTGGAAGGTGAATGTCACCGTGCCCTTAATGTTCCTGGCTTTCTAGAAGTGCAAAGAGACCAGCTCAGAAACAGGAATGGGCTGGCCAGCCCAGAGAAGCCAAAGGCCCACGAGCATCAGCGCGAGCAGCGCTCACGCCGAGCAGGGCAGCGGCGGCTCCGTGCTGCCCGTACCAGGGCACAGGTGGGGCAGGGCCGGACGTATGCCACCCCCAGGTTCTTCACTGCTTTGTCCTGGCAGTCCGTCAGGTCCTTGCTCTTGGAAATGGTGGCACGTTTATTCTTGCTGTCGTCCTGGATAACGTATCTGGTTTGGCAGATGCCTTCAATCCCAGCCTGCAAATATGGGTTAAACACAGTGAATGTCCACTTGAAACAGCAACAAAAAGGTCAAAGAAAACAGTTTGGGAAGTGTAACTTGCTCTTTAATGGTAAAATGAGAATAAAAGTAAAATCAGAATGGAAAAACAGACCTCCTGTAGCTCATACACATTTTGTGTCTTTTTGATGGTTATCTGCAGCAGGTTCAGAACCCCTCTCACTAGGTTAGTGCACAGCACGGGACAGTCCTCAGGGGCAAAAATACTTCCAACTCTTCCTTCGGTGTATTCAAACTTCAAGGGTTGGCTGAGACATGCAGCAATGGTTTCTGAGAGCTTTGAAGATGGAGTGAAGGAGTCAACAAAGCCATTGTGCTCCTCTAGCTTTGGTGATCGAATCTGTGAACAAAAATAGGAAAACAATCATACTGTTCACCATCAGATTGAACTAGTGCTATAATACAGAAACTGGACACTTCTTATCCATGGCAAGACAAAAATCACTCGTCAAACACTGCAGGAAACAGTTTCCAACTCAGACTCCTGTGCTTGGCCTAGGAAGCATCCTTGAAAATGCAAACTTCCATGAAGGATTTCTGCCAGAAAAATAAGATTATGTGAACAGAATTCAAAAGTTCAGCAAGTCTGATGAAGCTTGTAGGCTGAGCGAAACACCAGCTACCAACATTCAGTACAGACAGGATACTCACACCTTTCCCACAAATGACAAGTGAGATCTCCCTTCAGTCTGCAGGGCAGCCAAGCCATTATTGCCCAAGCCTGAACACACAGGGACGATTCTGGCTGCTGCTCCAGGTCCAGCACGTCCCCGAGCACCAAAGCCAGGGCACAGCTGATGGGGAGCAGAGTGGCCGCAGGAGCTCACACCTTTGGAAGTGGCTGAAACCCCTGCGAGCTCCTCAGGCTGTAAAGCTTGTGCACAAGTCCTTGACTGCTACCTAGTGGGAAGTGTGTGCCTGCATGCACAGACCCATCCAGTCCCTCGCTCACACACACACCTCCCACCCTCGTGCATGTTCCTGCCTGGAGGGAAAAGGTGTGGGTTCAGTGCTCTGTTTTATTTCAGGCATTTATAATCGATGCTGCAAGGGTGGCTTGCCTCTTGTCACATTTTCTCAAATTAAATCCTACTCAAGGCTCTTGTCTGCAGCTGCTAGCATTGTAACATCTCCAGTGAGGTTACACAGAGCCTGCAATTGCAGCAGTGTGTAAAGTTTGACAATAGGTATTCCTTCACACTGTTTCACTAATATATGTGCAGGATTCAGACTGAGAAAACTCCTAGGTGAGTGCTAAGGGCAGCTCTTACAGCTTTTTCTCCATGTGCTGTCTTCTCAATCCCTAGTCTGTGGTCTTTCGTGCCATGACAGTATTTTAAGTTGTTTGGTTTAATCTTTTTGATGAGTAACAGTGCTTCTAGATCTGATACCATTACGATAAACACAAGCATTACCATTAGAATTCTTCACATATGAATTAATACCTGTGTGAAGAATATCAAAAGGGGGATAATGGAGACATTTGGGTCTTTCTCATGTGATATTTGAGTTCCAGTGCTGAGCTTTTTTTAGGCTGTGGACCAGGCTGAAAAACATGGATATTTCATTCTAGAATGCTCATGTTCATACTCAAGCTTAGTGTTGCCTTATCAAAATTATGTTAAGGGCATCATTTATGTCCTTAAAATTATGTTAAGGTTTCTTTAAAGCAGCTTGCAGCCATATTTTTGTATGGAGGTGAACCTAAGGTAGCTTTAGTCAGGGGGGCTCGAACACTGATGGCAGCAGAGCTGGAGCAGCTCCAGCTCCTTCCTGCAGAGGAGCAGGCTGTGAGTAAGCCTGTGGTGCTCTCTGTAGAGCCCTGCCAGTAACCAAAGCATTTTGGGTGCAGCTGCAGAGCCTTCAGCAGTGCCCTCAGCTCTCCCCATCGTGCCCTGGTGTACAGGGTGCAGAGCTCAGTGCCCATGTCCCCTGTCCTGCTGGGGAATCATCACTGCCTGAGGAAAACTGCTGGGGCTTGGAGGGTCATCTCACCAGTGGGTAGGACCCATGGCTTTTGTCGCTCTACATCATTTTTTCACTTATTCTGCCAGCCTGAAGGCATGATGCAAGCATCTTTAGCTGCATGATATCAGTGGGTGGGAGGGTTCCTGTGGCATGGTGACTTACCTGCACAAGGTGCTCAGTGTGAGACACACGGCTGATCTCCACCTTGCTGGCCAGCCTCAGCCCTGCCGTGGCCAGGCTCCTGTCAGGGAGCCTGTGCATAATGATGCTCTCGTAGCTGTACAGGTAGGTCTTGCCCATGTGAAAAACAGGCTCTGTTAGGAAAAAAAATAAAACAGAAACACTTCCTTGACTATGACTGTTGTGATGTTACATGAACCAGCCCAGTAAAAAAAGGTGAAGCTGCCACTGCCAAAAAGCAGGTGCAAGCAGTGGGCAAGGCAAGGCTGTAAGGGAAGGCAGTAAGGGAGCTGCTGCCTGGCAGGGGAGCCACTTACCAAGGTCCTGCTTCTGGCCCTCTGTGAGGAAGGAAAGAGAAGTGTTCATGAAAAAAAACCAAAAAAACCAACATTTCTGTAGATCCTTTAATGTATTATTCATTAATTCAGTGTGCTAATGGTTGGCAAACCACCAGTAATGGGGCTCACCCCACACCCCCAGGACACCAAGCCCATGCCAGCCCTGCTCACTAGCTGCTGCTTGCTTGGCTTTTCTCCTGCTGCTGAGCTTAGCACAGAAATCTAACAGTTTACAGCTGAATCTATAAAAGGGCTTCAGCAAATGAAGCTGTAAATATCCCTGAAAAGCCCCAAGGAGATGCAATTTGCTCAGGATCACAGTGGCTGTCACAGCTCAGCAGTGAAGGTAAAGCTTCAACTTACCCACGAGGGCGAACACCAGGGCCAGGATGAGTCCCTTCATGCTAAAAGTGACTGAAGTCCACAGAGGAAAATCTGTGCCTTTTATAGAAGAATTATTAACAGGCACAGTGAATTTTGTTGAATTATCAACTTCTTATCAACCACCCAACAAACCATTTGAGGGAGAGGGGGTTGGGGTCAGGGCAATAGATATTTTTGCTGAACCAAAACCATCACAAGTTCTCTTGTTCTCACTTCACCAACTGAATGTCTTGAAAGTACCTTTAGAAACAACTACCTAAAAGTATTAAAACATAGTTAAAGCCAAAATTTACTATTATGTAAGCAAAACTACTAATTATCCTTACTCCCTGAAAGCACCTGGTGCTATTGCAGTCTGTGCTGACTTTGTCTGGGTTGTCCTGACCTGACCATAAGACTCACAGCTTATCTAAGTGATAGTGCCCCAGCAGGATTGTGCAAAACCCCGGGCAGGTCTGCTGTGACACCGTGCCCACGCTGCCCTGCTGGGAGTGGGACAGGCTGTCAGCACAGCGCTGCTCTCTGGGGACAGGGACTTCAGCCCTCCTGTCACTGTCACGAGGGCCACGGCTACATGCTGCTGACATGCACGCTTCCCTCACTGCCTTCTCTTCCCGGGCTGATGTGCCAGCCCCTTTCACTGGTGTGTTCAGCCACAGAGGGGTGTTGGTGGGGGGTGCCTGGCCAGGGGGACAGGCTGAGGCTGACAGGTGTTACAGATCAAACCTCTTGGTTTAACAAAAGTGGACAGCATGCAGGCCACCCAAAGTCTTCACATCACACAACAAGGGGGGACACTTCCCCCCGCGGTGGAGCCCCCTTCTCTCATCAGCAGGCATTTTCCCTGTCCCTTTTCAGGCAAACCCACAGATCTCTCAGGCTGCTCTGGGCTCCAGGGTTTGCTTTGATCCCGAGTCCACCTGTTCCCTCCAGCCAGGTCATGGAGTGCTCCGTGAGGGAGGGCTAAGGCAGCCCAGGGCTGTGGGGGTCACCTTGGCGCTGTGTGGCCACTGCTTCCCCACAAAACTTCTCTCTGGGTGGGAACCAAAGCTGCCGCTGCCCAGCTCACTGTGGGAAGGGACTGGATTCATTTTCTCATCAACAGACCAGAGGCTCCTATCCAAGACAGCTTAGTTTTTGTAATGCTGTTTAGCTGATGGGGTTTTATAATTAGCTGTTGGGATATAATTTATGTCTGACAAACACTGGATTTTCTTCCTAGATCAAAGATGGCATCCGTAGGGCAAAAAAAAGAAAAAAGGAAATTTGAAGCATGACAAATCCTTCCCTGTGTTTTTACTGGCTCCATATTCAGGTCCTGATTTTTTAACCCCTTCCCTTGAAAAACTGGTAGCACATGACAGAAAGCCAAGCTATTCAATACAGAGTTCTGTCATATCTTTGGAGATTTGGTAAATGTACTTAAAGGATTTGAGTATACAGCTACTGGACACTGGTACTCAAGGCTCAATAGCTATTATGGCACAGCTATATGCAGCTGTGCAGGTTTGGGTGTTTAAAAAAAAAAAATCTTGCAGGCAGCAAGGACTTGAGGTCAGTGGCAGTACAAGTAGAAAGCTGCTGTGATGGCAATATTAAATGCAACAATGCCTGTATTCTCAAAATTATAACACTATATCACTGAAACATCACACTATAACAGTGACTCCTCAAAATAAAGGTCAAAAAACATTCCTTAAAATAAGGGTCTTCAGTGGGAGCTGTGCAGGCTGCGCCCAGCTGCAAGGCAAGGTCTCCCCAAAACCACCAGCACTGCAGACTGGGATTGCAGAATTGCATCCTGGGATTGACAGGATTGCATCCTATCCCCATCCCACCCCATCCATCCCTCTGGGCAGCAGATGCTGCATCCCTGGTCATCCCAGCCATGCTGCTGCCATAGGGACATCTGTTCTTCCGCTTCAAGGGTCACCTAAACCTGCTGGCGAGGACTTTGTCTCTAGTGACTTCTCTATGAAACTGAAACCTCTCCTTTTCTAGGTCACTTCTTCCGTACCTCAAGAACAATTTCAACTCCCAGTCTTTGCCCCCATATACTCACAGCCCTTTTACACTAGTATTACTCAGAAGGATAGAACCTAAGTGAAAAAGAGAGAGGAAAAAAAGCCCTCAAACTAAGAAAAGTGTGAGGGTGACAAACAGTTTTGCTGGGCCCATTTCCCTCGAGCTCCCAGCTCCCTCCACAGTGGCAGTGGGAGGGAGGAGCAGAGGCTGCTGAGGGCTCTCCACAGCCCCATGAGGGTACACCTACACCCGCCTGGTCTGCAGTCCCACAGGTGCTCTGGCTGCCCTGGGGGATGCACACCCAGGGTCTCCTGCCGGGGTGGTACTGCTGGGGTTCAGCACACTGGGATGCTGAGGCTGCTAGAAAACAATTCCCCCAAAACTCTTCTCCAGCCCTGGCACGTTGGGAAGAGAAGGGCCCCATGGGCTGCTCCAGCTGGAGCTGGAAGTTTGTGCCAGCATTGCCCACAGGGGCCACATAAAGCCCTGGGTTCTGCTGGGTTCAGCCTGAGGTCACCTGAAAAGTCTGTGCTTTCCATCACTGCTCTGTGTGAGCTCCAGGCAAGCAGCAAACCCACCAGCTGATGGCTTTACTGCCGCTGCCAGCTCCCCATCACTCTGCAGTGCAGGTTACCATGGCAGCATCTAAACTGCATAGAATGGTATATTTAGACCATTCAAGCATATTTCTTTTGGGGCTAAGGACTTTACCTTTCTGAACTATAAAACTGATATCCAAATAAGAAAATTCAGGTATGTGCATCCACTGAAGGTGCAAAAGCTGCCAGGGAGAGCAAAACAACACAATTTCTACAGAATGTCCTCAAGTGTTTTCAAAATCCCATTCACCCAGTGTGCATGCTCAGCCTGCAAACACAGCCTTAAGGCAAGCAGAAAACACCTTCCAGATCTGCTGGAATCCTCTGGGCTCCACTGCTCAGGGCAGATGAGCAATTGCACAGCTCATTGCCCAGCTCATCCTGGCCATGGCCACACACACCTGTGGTGGGGCAGGAGCAGAGCCCACCTGGGGGTGGTTGCAGTGGTGACTCCTGCTGGGCACAGAGGTTGGGACATCTCCCCCAGAGTGCAGAGGTCTGGCTCAGCTTCAGAGCCTTTGGCAGCTGCTGTGCTTGATGTGCCTGGTGGTGCTTGGTGTGCCCCACCCTGTCCTGCTCAAAGACACCAATTCACAGCAGCTTCTGCATGGGGTGCACCAGAAACTTGACATGTTCTTGGCTCCCTCAGAGCAGCCTTGCCCAGGGACATGAGGTTCAGGCTTATTCCCTGAGCCTGCTGCTCCCTGTGGCAGCACTGGCCCATCACAGAGCACTGGCCAAGCAGCACGGCTGCTGCAGAGGGTGCAGCATCACACCCAGGTGATCAGTTCCTGCTGCAGGTCCCAGCACCAGGGGAGGAAGCACTGGGGGAACAAGCAGGAGTAATACCACAGCTACCCAACCCAATTCCCAGTGTAACCCTGGTGCACAGAACTCAAGAAGTCCACGAAATGGGGGATAAAACCACAGCTACCCGACCCAATTCCCAGTGTAACCCTGGTGCACAGAACTCAAGAACTCCACGAAATGGGGGATAACCTATGCAGACCTCCTCTTTCCACCACCAGTGAAATAAGGAAGGTGTCACAATTTTTTCCATGCATATATTTATTATGAAATCAGATATTTATGGGCAATCATAACAGTTTCTACAATAATAAAGTTTAATACTTTAAATTACTTGGGAAGATTCCACAAGATCCTTGAATACTTAATTTAGTATCTATTATTCCTTAAGACAAGGTTTTTTACACCACACAATAAAAACTTGAAAGTTTTATGTTTTCCCCCATGCTGCAAAGGTACATCTTCATGTGCTGCAGTTTACATCCTCACAAGAACATGCTATGTGTGCATCAATAGTGTCCTGCATATCCTCTGACTTCTGGTCAAACTTTGTCTGCTTTTCTGTCAGGCTGGTGGCCGAATCTGATGGGGAAAAAGAAATGAAAATTAAAGAGCTTACTTCACAAGTAGTTCTGCAAGCTACAACATTTACCATGCACTAGTTATTCATTACAGCAGGCTTGGCTGTTCCTCACTGATTTACATATTTATATTTGTCTAAATCACACAGAGATCTTCCAGGAAACCCACTTCATTAATAAGCCAGTTCTACCTTGGAAGCTACTATTTCCATGCAGAATTTTATTAATATATTTAGGAAAGGGTATTATGATCTTTAAGAAAAAAACCTTGGAAAACAGATACAACTCTATGCTCTATATAATCCATATCTACTTTATCTAATCTACAGTACACGTATAGAAAATAAATCCCATATCACTGGGCCTGTGCGTAAGAATCCTGTCCACACCTGCCCTTCTAGTACCTAAATCAGCTCAGTGAAGTAGGATCACTCCCAAAGGCAGCAATATACAAAAAATGCAGGGCAAGGATCCCTGATTTGGGGTGCTGCACTTGGTCCTATACGGCTCAGCCTGCACAGGCTGCAGTACACAGCTTTTCAGCTGAATCACAGTGCTGACTCTGCTGTTGTCCTGCCCTTACTTTGTTAGTCCTAAGCACCACAAAGGAGAATTCAGTTTAGATTTTAAATCCCAGTACAACGAAAACTATTAAATGTACAATAGAGAACCATCTCCCTCACTGAAGGAATGTTTGCCTATTAATAAAAGAGGGAAAGAGCTTTAGTAAATAAGGCAGTAAATCCATGCCTACCTATGGCTGCCTTACATCATTCATGTTTTTCAAGTGGAATAACTGAGTCAAGCGTCAATCTATTTCTATTCCGCGCAGCTCTCCCCAGCGGGGTTTCTGGCCTTACCAGCAGGGACGCAGTGGAAGCCCACGGTGACGGGAGCAGTCTTGGTGGGCGAGCAGCCCTTGGTGCAGCGCAGCACGGGCTCCGTGGAGAAGCAGCGGGACTCCACGCCGGCCAGCTGGACCGTCCTCTCCAGCTTCACCAGGGAGTGCCGCAGCTTGCAGGCTGCAAAGGCATCGCCACAGCTTGGGGCTTGCGTGCTAGAGCCCCAGACCCCCCCGAAGGACCCATCTGCCAATCTGCAAACTTCCCTCTGTGAAAACTGTGTTTTGATCATGAATGAACAAGCTTTACTGATTGATAAATCTTTCAAATCAGCTTGTTAGATATGGAGCCCTGGAAAGCTAATTTCAAATGCAGCTGCTCTGCTTCTAGATCAGGATATAGAAACACAGTACTTTCTAATAAACATTTTTCAAGGTAGACTGGCTTACTGAATAGCTGTCAAACCATTTTAAAATGTTGACTATTCGGCAGTGGAACTAAATGGGAGATTTCTGACCAAATAAAATTAATCACTAAAGAACTGCGTTATTACCAATGTCATTCAGACACAGAACAGGTCTCAGAGAGAGCATCAGTCATTGCTGCCAACAAGTAATATCGCTCTCATTTTGGACTCCCAGGACAAACAGTTACAAGTGAGAAGCTAAACAGACCACAATTTATTCCTAGATATAAATTTTATGTCTTCAAAGTTCAGCAGCTTCCACCATATGTTAAATGGAAACAGAATGTGGTCACCACCAGCCACAGGAATATTATTGTGGATGTGCATGTGGACTCCATATCCATCTAAAGCAAGTTTGTTGTCCAGAATTTGTGACAAAAACGTGGAAGGATAAAAGGTGATGCTGAGCTAGACATGTACAAGCCATCTCCAGGGGCTGAGGATGTCCTTCCCACAGGGCAAACCTCTACAGATGCAACGTGCCTGCTCTCCTCAAGCACTGTGGTGTGATGTTGCATCACAACCCCAGCTGAGAGCTGCACACCATAAGATCCTAATCTACTGAAGGACTTAAAATGCAGGTTTTTTAATGTCAACCATGTAATTAGGTCCCTGGAATTGCTCATCTACTCTGTACATACAAAACATGAATGCTTTGTTTGACAGGTTCCACTGGTTCAAAAACCAGGTGGTCAGCTCTGGTAATAACTACTAAACCCCATCTGATTTTTTGATGAATTAATTGCTGAAAATTGATGTCCAGAAAATGTGGTTGTGATTAAATAAAAGCATTCTGTGTGAATGTTATCCTCTTTCTGATCCTCATCTAAAATACTTCAAAACTGAAGCAAAGATTTTGATTCATCTTATTTTTTGAACTTCAACTAAGTTGTATATTTTGGCTTGTTTATCTTGGGATTTTTCTTGTTTCTTTCTCAACTTGCAACTAATTTTAAAATAATATATAACTTAATAATGAATCTTCTAATATGCTTTTTATTTCTAATTTATACATGGATGCTAAATTTTCTGAACAGATTCCACGTTTCCTGAACAACTGCAGTAATATTATATTAAATTTGTTAGAGCTTGCATACCTCCTCTACACGGCCTTTCTTCCAAAATCCAAGAATGCCCAAAGCTCACTGCATCTTTAGCTATGTATCCGTTGGGCATCCGATATTCCTGCTCACATTCTGCATCATATTTTCCACACAGTCCACACATTTTCCCTGCCATCCATAAAGCAACTTGGATCTTGGAAGAAAAAGAAGTGAGAAGTATTTCAAGTTAAAAAAAAAGGAAATACCTGTGGAGCACAATTTTGCTATGCAGGTCCCTTCCAGTGTAAGTTAATGCACAAACATTTAAAATCTCTTTGGTAAGAATTCAAAAGGGTCTGACAGCCAGATGCCAAATTCCTGTGGGGCTGCAGAATCTATAACTGATACAGTTTTTATAACCTCCTGTGCCAGGCCAGGATGTTAAGTTATTCATGCTCTATACTATTGCTATGTGCTCTAGACTATTAATATGCTGAAGCTTTTTTCTGGTGGTTGTTTTGGTAGTACACGAGACAGACATGAAACAGTTTACCAGCCCCTTACATTCCAGCTTCATATTAATTCAGTGCAGACTTTAAACCACTCATTTATCTAACAAGAATGGCTGCATTTTTGCTGTTTTGAAGAATTATACAGCTGTAAGAACAGTGTCAGGAGCTGAAAACTCATTTTTCTTGCAAAGGCACTGCTGACTCAGCATGTGCTCACACACAGACCCACTTCCCAACAAACATCTGTAGTGCAAGAACAGAATTCTTTCGTTGATCAAAGATTCTCATTTCTCACACTCAGAAATAAAGAGCAGGATGTAATAAAGTGCAATCCTGTAGCATCATCTTCCCTTTGGGGCTTTTTGTGCCCTGCACATACTTGCCTTTGTACACCCTTGCCCTCATGCATACAGATTTAAGGGAATCCTATGGAAATTTCTTAACACCCAATCTTATGAAGGGGAAGAATGATACCTTGAATGTGTATCCATCAAAGTACAGTTTATCAATGCCATAGGCTGGGGCGAGAAGTGCAAGCCCTTGATTTTCACTGTGGATCCACAGAGAAGCACCTAGAAGAAAAAAAACCAAAATAAAACCAGACCAAACCTAGCTTCTTTAAGAGAAACAAAGCAACTATCATGTATCTAAAATGTTCTTTTCTTCAAAATTCCTCAGTTACCCTGTTCAAGAAACAAAAATATAGAAGAAAGCAATGTAGAAATGGGCATACATAGAAAATGGGTGTTTGCAAAAGGATGGAAGAGAATGTCAGTGGTCACAGACTTATTAATTTTTTAGGGGTTATTAACATAATCACATTTATGTCTATAAATTGTTACTGAGCTGTGTATAGTATCTTTGTAGTTGTGCAGATCAACAAGTCTCTGAGTGCACTGTACTGGAATATGGAACTATGAGGAACACCATAGCTGCCACTGGAGCCATTCCTAGCACAATTACCACTTCCCAAGTACGTAACAAATAGGACAGAGCTCAGCACTGGTACATGCTAACCCAATTTCAGCAAGATTTAGCCCATTTCATATATTGCAGCTCTTCAGTCAGAATACCCCCACTGTGTATAGCCCCTGACTACACAGCACAGGATGAAACAAGGTCTTCCTGTACTTTTCACATAAACTATTCCCGTTTTGGGAGAATCAAGCAGGTTGTTTCACCAGCTCTCCATACCTATCCCTGGCAGAACACAAGCCAAATGTATACCTACAAATCAAATCAGGAAAAACATCATTATACAAGTAATGTGTAGTGGATTTTAGAAAAGCTCTACTTCAAAAAGTTTTAATCAAGCAAAATTTGATAGCATAACCAAAACCCTTCTCAAATTTGGAACAACACGACCTGCAACAATGTACAAAAAGGTGGGATCTTCATGTTAATTATATGTTGCTAATTTAGGCTAGTTCAAGAGCTTCACACTCTAATCAATGTTTCTAATTGTCCCTCTGAAAGTAAGTAAAGTACATATTCTTAAATATTACCTTAAAACCAAAGAAACACTGATTGAATACAAACTGGTCAAATCTTCTCCACAGATTTCTTCGCTTTCCTCCCTTCTCCCAAAACATATGTGAAAATTGAGCAGCATATGCTGCATGCCTTACCAGCAGATGTCAGTGACACATTTGTTGGGCTCTCAGCCCCATCCACCAGCAGCTTCACCCTTCCACTGGCAGGGCGCATATCGACCTCACTGCAAGAACAAGAGAGTTCACACCCTGGCCTGCCACCTTCGCTCACTCACAGTGACAGAGGCAATTTCCTGCTCACTAAATGTCACTGCTCAGAGCACAAGCTCATTTCAAACCCTTAAATTACATGAGGGGTGTTCTTGTCACCTAAGATGCAGGATAAGAGCATCAGCATCACATTCAATATGCATGGAAAATAAATAAGGGGAGTGCTGAAAGCTCATGGGCTGCAAGCCATTGCAGGAAAGCTCAGACTGGAGCTCCTCTCATGCTAAATGTGGGCAATTGAGGTCCCTCATGCTCCCAGCACCTGGCAGAAGTTACTTACTGATTGCCAAGCTTGATGTTGATTGCTTTCAAGTTCACAGCTTCTTCTGCATTCTTCATCATCACCAGGAACTTAAGGTCAGAGCTGCAGTCCTGAGCCAAGATGTGGTAGCAGTTTGCTGGCATTGTGTAGTTAAACTGAACTTCATTAAAAGTTGTGACCTTGTTGTAGGAAACTGAGCATTGACCTGGTTTAAAAAAAATGCCAGTGAGTTTTTTCTTTTCTATGAGAGAAAGCCATTAAGTTGCATGGTTTGTTTTTAGTGCCATATTATTTTAGCTTTGTATTTTTTTCATTATGTGATATTTTCATATGGTTCACAGGGACTTTTGACTAGTAAGCACCCATAAATTCTTAAAAAGGCATATAAAATATGTTTGTCTATCTAACAAAAAAAATAATTGACAGAAATTTAAAATTTTATCAATTCGGATAATTGGTATCTTGATCCCTGAAATGCTGATGATTTCTGTTCTACATGCACAGTATTTTCTCTCAGTTGAACCATCCTCACATTATTACAGAACATTTCCTAATTAACTGGAGATAAACAATGCCAGCAAAATGTACATGACAACTTCAGTCTCACAAAATAATTTGTGAGACTGAAGTTGTCATGCTTCTGAACCCAATTAGATCTGACCTTTCAAATTCTCAAGCACTGCAGAAGGGGCTTCAGCAAAGACATTCCAGGTGGGAGGCTGCTGCTCTGACGTTGATATTTTTGGACCTACAGGAAGTGACAGGGGAAGCCTCATGGCTTTTTCATAGAGGGTAATCTGAAAAGGAATTCAAAAGCACATTCAAAATGCACCCGTGCCAGCAAACAGCTAGGATTTTTTCCCTATTTCTTCTACTTCCATTGCAAAGTCTTTATGTGAACATAACTCATCTGACTCATTGTCCATGAAGTTTCTTCTTTTGCTCAGTTTTCTCTCATGGTGTGAGAGAAGTTATTCAGGTATTGTTTGGGAGAGAATGAATTACTCCCTTTCAAGGGCAATGAGGTGAACACCTATGGAGATACTACAGATGGAAACTCATGTCATTGTGAGTACCCACGTCTCTCTCCATTAAAAGAATCACTATGTAGACATCCTTCTATGAAATATTACAATGATAGAAATATATAAAAGTAATTTTCATAATTTGTACCCAAACTGATGCTAACTTAATTTTTTTTTTCTCAGAATTGACCCACTGTAATTAAACAGTTACATTTTTCTACTAGGAATAAAATAGAAGAGTGATAAAAATATTTCATAATTACATCAGGAAGCTTGATAACAACATCACATGTCCTTGGAGAAGTTAGAGCCACGATCACCCTGGCTTGTCGAGAAGGATTCTTGTCTGTTTTTTCAGAGAACCCCAGCATAAATGCAGCCCCAGGGACAAACTTGTAAAACCTTCAAAAGTTCAAATCAGAAAGATTCAGTGAGATGGAAGAAAAAAAGGCTGCACACATCCCAGCTAGATTGTCTCACACCTGTGTGTAAGTAGCATAATAGTCTTCAGGACCCCTGGTTATGTCCTCACACCCATTCTCTGCTCTTCTGGTCAAGTGTTCAGTGAAAGGAAGGATCTGTTCCTCAGTTTTCAGTAATTATGGCAAATATCAGGAGCAACTGTACATTAAAATAAGATGTAATCCCACTCAGCTTTTATGTCCAAAGGCAGTACTTGGACAGATCAGAGAATAAAGTATCAGCCAGTACTTTAGCCACTAGAACCTCGTGTGCAGATGCTGATTTTTCCCAGTTGACCAGCATTGTTAACAAGTGTCACTGAAGACTCAATTCTCACCATTCTGCTACAGATCTGACACTGGAAGGAACTTTAGGCCACTCCAGTTTCACTTGTACAGCAGGGTGGGCAGCAAACTTCCCAGTTACCAGCTCAGATGAAACCTTGTAGTCCTGGCAATTCCGTCCCCATTTCAGGTAGGCCTGTGATGGAGGGACAATGGTCCATTTTTAGAGCCTGGAGCATTCTTGTGATGCACACAGAGCTGTACAAGCCAGTTTTGAGCCTTACCTTTGCCTTGTGAGCATTGTGCACTGAAGCATCAGCACAGAGCTTCCACTTGCTTGAATCTGTGAGGTTTGACACAAACACCTGCATCCGGGGCCTGATGGAGTCAATATCAGCATATACCACGAGCTGGAGGCCTCCTACCTTCTTGTCATCACGGATGCCATGCAGAAAAACTGCTAATACTGGTGTTTTAACATCTCCCAAAAACTTTGGCTAAGAGGAAGGGGGAGAAGGTATGCAAAACATATAATTATAGAAGAGTTACCATGGAACATTTTAGATGCAAGATCTAGATGGATAAATGAAAAAATAAACAACTGAACCACAAATATATAGCAGCATATGCATGACACATATATACATGCCTATAAAACCTCATGCATATGTCTTTAATGTGCACGTGCCTCTGCATGCCAGATGGCTTTTATCACTGTGTTTTTGTGAGCCAAAATTTGTGCCATTTCCTGAGCTACAGCTGATACCATGGAAATATTCATATAATTAAAACACAGTAATGACTATATGATTTGGGCTTCATTGTTAGTACCCAGCCTGTGAATAAAAGAAAGTGGTTCAGTTTGAACATCAGCTGTCAGTTGTATACGTCACTCGTTCCCACAGCAGAAACATCCCCCAGCTCATCTCCTCCTGTTTATCTGTCTGGGTCTTGTGCTGGCTTTCTCCTCACACTTCAGCTGTGAGTTCTGTGGGCCAGTCAGGTTTTGTGTTTGCACAGCAACTCAGTACAGAATATAATCCAGGACATTTTCTCCAACATCAAGAACCCCTTCCCTTGGAGGACAGCCTTAAGTGCATCATGACATTCCATATCTTCACTCCATCATTCTCAAGCCTGCGCTCATCTGCCTGGTGGTGAGGAGCCCAGGTGCTCCATGCCCCCTCTGGAACATGCCTTTTGCTACCACCAGTGTCTTCACACTGTCACTCCAGCACCTCAGTCTCCCTCCAGGCTGCAGAGGTCACAAAATGAGTCTCTGCAGGCACCTGTTGGGTGGGATTTCCATGAGGGAAGGGTTGTGATGCAAGAAGGATCCTCACTTCCGAGGAAAGTGCATGTGGGAACTATGGTGCATGTCTTCACTGATATCTGAGACTCAAGAGTTGGCATTTCTCCCTTCCCATGATTATTATAATTATTATTATATACAATTACTGTCAGTGCGCATCCACTCTGACATTATTCCAAGCTGTCAAAACCCCCTAAAAATGACGCAACTAACCCATGAAGCTCGAGATGTGGCATGACTGGATCTGGCAGAGGAATCTGAGCTGTTAATTTGGTCATCTGGGAGTTTTCTTTTTGGGAACTGAAAAAAAAAAAAAAAAATCAAACCACAACAGGCTTAAGAGGGTAACTTTAAAGCATGCTTGAAGAAATTGCATGAGGCAGTAATGAACAATACTCTCTCTCATGGGACTTGGCTCTGTCCTGCTTACTATACAGGATCTAACTCTGAAAAATTTTGTTTCCCCAAATATATTTGGCTCTTCACAGTCCATGAGGACCATACCTAGATGAGAATTCCCTGTAAGAGAAAACAATGGACCAAAGTAAGTCAGATTTAATCAGCTTCTCACTTCAATATGAAAGACCAGAAATTCTGCACTGGCCTGATGAACTGGAAGCTGAACTGAATGGACCAACTGAATGGAAAGGAGCATCTGAGTGGACACACGCTGCTCAAATGTTACTTTTTGAGGAACACTAGTATCAATACACTGCTCTGGCTGGCCCATGCCCTAGTAAGAATCTGCTCAACCAAAATACTATAAAATAAGGTATCTTCCTACATTTGTCCACATTACTATCCTTGTGTACCTGCAGTGATTCCAACCCAAGAAACCAGGTGATCAAAGCCAATCAAATGAATCAAGCTTCTGATGGTTCCTCCAAAGTGTGCAGCCCCAGTCTGTTTTATTGCTTTGGAAGAGGCTTTGTAGCTCCTCTGCAGAGCCACAAGTGGCTTCATGTGCACAGCACAAAAGGGAACACAGTTCTTTGTCTTTACCCATCTCAGAAGAACCACCATGGTTCTAAGGTTATCAGTACTATAATTTTCCTCAACAAGTTGCCATTAAAGTCTCCATTTGACTCTTGACAGATTCCATACTTCTTTTAGTGAGGAAAGAAAAACTCACCTCTTGTCTGAGTGCTGATTTAAAGCGGTACTGATAAATCTCATGAGCTTCCTTTGAAAATGACAAAAACAAGAAGATTAGACATCTCAGAGGAAAAGAAATGCGGCAGTTATATGAAAATCTAAGAACTGGAAATTAAATAAGAAATTTACTGATTATCATTCATACATAGTTCTGTATGCTTAGTCACAAGAACATAATGCAAGATCAATTCATTTATATAAAGCATTAATATTTCTACCACAAAATTAAGACAGAAATATGCAATACTTATGGATAGCATATTGTCAAAAAACCCATTCCCTGACAGTAACAAAATTTTCAACAAACTTGTGAAAACTTTTGAGATGAAGTAGACATCTGTGCCAATGATTGCAGGTGTGTTTGTAGAATAAATGTTTCAATTTTATGTTGCTAAAATCTACTGGTCAACTCCTAATGTCCTGACTTGTCATGCAAAGCCAGCTGCCATCAGGAGCGTGATTAGTAGCATCAGTCAATTTACTGACAAAATTACCCATATTTTGGAATATGCACTGCTGCTGCTGCCACCTTCCAGATGTCCTGAATGATGTTCATGGCTATGGTGGCTCAGTGACTCGCTGCTGCTGCTGCTGCTGCTATTCACATGCCTGGAGTGATGCCCATGGCTATGATGACTTGATGACTTCCTGCTGCTGCTGCTGCTACTGCTGCTGCTCTTGCTACTTCTGTCACTGCTGCTGCTGCTACTGCTGCTGCTGCTCTTGCTACTTCTGTCACTGCTGCTGCTGCTCTTGCTACTGCTACTGCTCTTACTACTTCTGTCACTGCTGCTGCTGCTACTGCTCTTGCTACTTCTGTCACTGCTACTACTGCTGCTGCTCTTGCTGCTTCTGTCACTGCTGCTGCTGCTCTTGCTGCTTCTGCTGCTACTCTTGCTGCTTCTGCCACTGCTACTACTGCTGCTGCTGCTCTTGCTGCTTTTGCCACTGCTACTGCTCTTGCTGCTTCTGTCACTGCTGCTGCTGCTACTCTTGCTGCTCCTGCCACTACTGCTGCTGCTCTTGCTGCTTGCATCTTTTTTTCTCGCTTGGTCTTCGTCGTTATTCTCATCTTCATCACCAGCCTCTTTACGACGAGGAGAAACAGCAGATGATGAGGAAGAGGAGACAGCTGAGGAGGCAGAAGATGAGCTGGAGGGATGTTTTCTGTCGGGGTCTGCCCCAAGCTCTGTAAGAACAGTGTTTTCTTTCTTTGAAGGTTGCTTCTTCTGGTGTCGTGTTTTGTTTGCAATCTGCAAACACAGTCCAAGAGGTGAAAAAGAGAGAATACATCTGGTCCTGTTTTTACAGAGTAAAACTTCTGTGGGTGTCAGACAAAGCTGGGTTCTCACACCAGCTTTTCAAGGAAAAACCACCTCCCTGCCTCTCTCACAGCAGAAGCTGCAGAATTCCCTCAGATCCACTATGTCCAGCTGAAATCCAGCCCAGCCCAGCCCACCTTGCTGGATGCACCCCAAAAGAGCAGTACCTCAGCATGGGGCACTGGCACCTTTCAAAACAGCCCCAGCCTTTCTTTGCCACGCCAGCTTTTCACACTGTACTTCTAATTCTTGTCCTCATTTAGGGGAAAATGTTCCCCACTGCCATACTCAAAGTCACTTGCCTTGAACACATTTTCAATGCCTAGAATCTTCTTCAGTTTAGCTTGAATGTCCTCATACAGAGTTGATTCACCCTCTTCCTCCGACTCCGAGTTTACTTCATTAATTATTTTGGAAGCTGCTCTGGATCCTGCCTGAATCTCCAGCTGGATTTTGTCAATATCAGCATCTGTTTCAACTACACACCAATTGCACACATTACAAAGTTACACTGCTTCAAATAGCACTGGCAAGCCTGAGATGCTCAGCATTTTACCTGGGATCAAGACAATTTTAGTTTCGTGCTCTCCGATGAGTCTGTGCAAATAGGTATTTTTCAGGAAGCTGGCATCTCGTGACCTTCTGGAAAAGCAGAGCTGACAGCCAAGGTGATGCAGCTTGACGCAAATGTCTCGTTTATGAGCTTTTCTTGCCGTGACGGGGCGAAGATCCTCTTGAGAGCTATAGGCATGTTTCCTTGACGTGCTGTCAGCTTCCGGCTGCGTTAGAGATCAGGATGTGAATACCACTGGCAGTGTGTCACAGGCAAGAGTGAAACTACAGACATCCATTGCAGAGAGGGTAAATATTACTATATACGCCAAAAAAATAGGTTACCTTTGTGAAATCTTCACTGGAAGCTGTACCTGATGGTTTGAAAGGCTCTTCAACAATGTTTGATGAAGCATCTCCTGGGAGAATTGCAGTTCTCTTTTCAACACCTAGCTCTCCTACATTTCTTGATACAGCAAAAGCCTTATGTCTGTTGAGAGATATGCAAAAAACAGTGAATTATTCCAACACCTTGTCTTTGGATTAATACATCCTTGTAAGTATCGTGTGAGAGCACAGAGGTAAGATATTTGAACACAGGGACTATATAAGAATTTATAAATATAAATATTATTGAAAACAGAAAAAGAGTTTATGCCAAATATAATTTTCTTATCTTGCAGGAAGTTTTCAAAGTCTGGATAAATTTCAACAAAACTTCCAAAACATCAAAAATATTCCTTGAAACACATAAATCAAAATCCTTAAGAGATAATAAAATAATAAAAAACAATAAGAACACAAAATAATAAACAATTTAATATAAAAATTATACTGTGAAACAATTCAGGTATCTTCTGATTTTTAGCTACTGTATTTTTCTTCTTTTTGCTTTGTCCCAAAGGTTCTGCTACGCACTGAAGAGTCACTCTGCCTATCTAGAGGCCTCTGTGGGAGGTCAGTCAATAGTGGACTTTGTCAGGCTTCAGCAACACAAAATATTCTGAAATAATGCTACCGTACCTTCCAACCACTATCTCAGTTTCCTCACGGCATGGATTTGCTTCAATCTTAATATTTTTCAGCTTCAGGTCTATCTTGGCATCAAACTTTATTGGCACTTTTGTCAGGACCTTGCCTTGAATTTCCACAGCTTGTTGGAAGTATTCTGTGTTGACACCCATTGTTGCAAATTTCTGTATGTATAAGCTGAAACAGAGGGCAGCAGTCAGGTGTAAGAAAGGTGCTCTTTTCACCCATGTGGTTCTGCCTGCCCTTAAAAACCTCCTTCATATGGAAAGCCTTAGAAACCTGCCATACCTGGGGTTTATGTCAGAACGAATCTGCACAGTGGATTCCAGCAACTGTGAAGGTCTAAAATCTCCAGTTAAAGGGGGAGCTATCTTTCCATCAACTGCAAATGCAAGAACAATATTGAAACATTGTAAAAATTAAAGAAAGGAGTGGAACATAAGCAGTTTTCAGTAGGAGGTAGTGTTTTGTTAGTACAGCAAATATGACTGGAAAACGAGACAGACTTTGGGGTACATAAGACCTTTCATGATTCTGAAAAATACTGAAAATATAGAGGAAGCTTGTTATGTAAGCAAAGGTTCTGATGCAACATATTGAAAATGGAAATAAAAATATACAAAGAAAATGAAGAGCTGGCCCAAATTGAAAATTTGGTAATTAGTGTAACATTAACATTTCAGAAACATGGGGAGCAAGAAAGAGCGAATGCAGAGAACAAGGCTAAACCACCTCTGCTGTCCAATCTTTCCTCACATCAAGTGTGAACATCTTGTACTATGGACCCAAAACTGGACATTCTAGTCCAGATACAGCTGTAAATGTGCTAAATAGGAAGGAAATCATTGTCACACTGGCTCTGCTCTTACTTCTGCAGCCCATGACACAGTTGGCCTTCAGCAGCACATGAGCACACTGCTGGTTTATCGTACCAGGTTGTCCTGCCCTTCCTGCATAACTGCTCTCTATCTAGGTGATACCCAGCCTATACACTTGCACGGGTTACTCCACTCCAGGTGAAGGACTTTGCATTGCCTTTGTCAAATTTCACCCCACTTCTGTCAGGCCATCCTCTCCAGCCTGTCAGTGGCAGCCTGACCCACCAGTGCAGCAACTGCTCCCACCAACTCAATGTTAACATTGACACAGAAATGCTGAGGGTGCCTTCTTTTACAAAGTTCAAATTTTAAAAGAAGACAGTGAACAAGTGCCAATGGCAGAGGAAGATTTCTCCTAACACATCACCAATTATATTTTCAGCTGTTGACCACTCTTGGAGACCAGCAGTCCAGACAACCTTCACTCATTTTGCAGCCCGTCCATCCAATCCATACCTCCCCAACTTGGCTGTCAGGTTGTTATTAAAAAACAAACAAACAAACACTCAGAAGACACACAGAAGGAGCAGAGCTGTAAAGATGTTACTAAGCAAACTAACAAACCAAAAACCAGCAAAGAGTGGGTATGTAGGAGAAAACAAGCACGTGTGCATCACCCTTCATTCCTTACATGGTGTCAACAGATATTAGAGTCAGTCTTGCCTAATTTAAGTCTGCTGCACAGCTCACAGTGTGATCACTGAATTAACTTCTTGATGAGGATTAGCACTTGTATATTTATTTTTTTAAAAGAGAACTCCATTCTCTTTTCACAGGCGCTCTTCTCTTCCTCCTTCTTAGTCTTACTAACAGTGCTCTTTTGATTGTTTTCTATTTTCTTCTCTTTTTAAATCAACATTGAATCCTCCTTAGCTTGTGTGTACATCTCTCAGGAACCACCTCCCTCTACCCACATCTGCATCAGCTCCCCAGGCAGATGTTGCATTTTTTTGGCCTTGAATGTTGTGGCCTCTCTCTCTCTGGTTTCCCAGATTCTCATCTCACTGCTTCTGACTTCAATCCATTCAAAGACAATGCACAAACCAGCACATCCACCTTCTCCTCAGACATTTTCACTGCCCCACTCTCCAACACAAGAACTAGCTCTTTTTCTAACCTCCTGGCTCTCCACTTCTTTCTCCAGCCTCCCTGAGCCCCTGTCCCTCCCATCCCCTGCTGAGAGCCTGCACAGCTGCTCTGAGCTCCCGGCTCACCGCTGAGTGCAGCCCGGGCCAGGGCAGTGCTGTAGGAGCTGTACTCCAGGGGCAGCCCTGTGCAGCTGGGGACGATGTAGCGCAGCTCTCCCAGCCACAGCGGCTGCGTCCACTGCGCCGCGCCGCCGCCGCGCAGCTGCCCAGCCAGCCTCTTCAGCACCGTGCTCCTGTCAGCGGGCTCCAGGACAGCCTGCAAGCAAACAGGGATCCAGCAGGTTGGGGTGGGAAGTGTAGCGCTGTCCAGTATTGCAAAGAAAGTAGGGGGCCCTGGTACCTTCACAGCCTGCTGTAGGACTTCCTTGTTGATGTTGATGTAGGCCAGCTCTTGGCCAAAGAGTTTAAAGTAGGCTGAGATCAAGGGGGTTTCTGTTGGCAGCTCCTTCCATCCCAGCAGCTGGGTAACCGATAAAGAAACAAGCAAAGTTTCTTAATGGAACACTTCATAAATGATAATTCATCCTAAATTACCCATAACTAAACCCATCACTGGCCAAGCTGCCTTTTTCCTTTGTAAAATTTCCAATTGTAGATAGCATGATGGCACTAATTCACACTTTCTTCCACCATTGAGATGCCCACAGATGTTTGGTATCCCAACACAATAACATTCATACACAGGGTCTGAGCCATTAATACCACTAAACCCAATTTGAAGGCACTGCAAAAAAAAAAAAAAAAAAAAAAAATCTTTTCTTTTAAAGACAAAGGCACATTCTTGTAAACTAGGTGAGGTAGACGAAGGGAGTGAGTAGGAAGCCTGCCAGGTATGTGACACACTGTGCTGCAATGCCTGGTACTCCCTTCCCTCCTATGCTCCTCCTGCAGCGATCTCTGAGGTGGGGAAGAGGCAGAGCCAGAGCAAAAACTTGTAGAAGCTACAGCAGCCAAGGCAGATGTCCCCTGCCGTCCCCACTGCACACCTCTCCTTCACAGAAATACTTGAGCTGACTCCTTTAACCTCCTGACACAGGGCTTAGCTAGAGTGAGAAGCATCGCCAATGCCCCTTCACATAACTCACATGTCGTGTTACTGAAAATACCTACAGCTTTTCCAATCTCCTTTATCTTTTTGTAGGTGGAATATTCAGCAAATGGGATATTTCGTTTCATGATGACGTCTGTGAGACCTTCCACACGGACACCAGCCTACCAAAACAGCACGAGAAGGAGCAGTCTGAAACATGCTTAGAGAGGAAACTGTGTGAGCAGTTTTAATTTCAATTTGATTTGTTATTGACTTAGGTAAATATTTACCTCCACCAAATCAGCCACTGACCCTGCGGAATAAGCCATTAGCTTGGAAATTATTGCTGATGGGAACATTGTTCCTGGGCTGTTCATAACAAGGACATCTCCAGCAGCACCAACTTTATAGTTATCTATGGCAGAAGAAAACAAGAGACATCTTTTTTCTAACCATTCTGTTTACCATTCAAGATCATATTTCTGCAGCTTTTTCCACTGCCAACTTTAAGACATATCATTACATGAACCCTAACTGTTTAGGCAGAAATTATTAAATGGCTACTTTATGAGCATGAGTCTCACATTTAATTTCTCACTGAAACAAAGAATGCCATATTTCTCCAAAGGACTTAATATTTTAAGAATGAATTTCTGAAGTGAAAGTTTCCTGATCACTGAAGCACTTACTCACCAAAGTAACCACCAATGCGTATGACCTTGCTGTAGCGATAGCTCAGCCTGTCCAATTTGGGGGCCAGCAGCTTAAGGGCAATATTGCAAGCTGAAGATCTAAACAAAATGAGAAATGTAATAGTATCCAGAAACAAGCTCCTGTCAGTAAATAAACTGACTTCAGCTGTCAGCACCTGCAGAAGATCATTATTTGCTGAAGAAAGCCTTCTCTGTTCCTGTCTCTACTCACATGTTGTACGTGTATGGCAGCCTGCTCTTGGACAAAGCCTTCATGTGGGAATACACAAAACTGGCCACTTGCAAATTGCTCTCCTTCATGGCCACGTTGGCAATGGTTGTTATCAAGGGAAGGGCAGGCCTTGTCTCAAAGATAACAGCACAAGCCATCATCCGCACTTCGGGGGAAAGCGACTCGTCAGCGAGGATCTGGATGAGATATCCCTGCACCTGCAGAGACAAAACAGGGCCTGGAATTACCAATCACTGAAACCATTTTGCAAACTGGATCCACACCTAACCCACAGAAAATATAGGAGAGGGGATCATTATCCCTGCAGAAAAGTTTCCTGATCTTTTTTACTGGAGAGTTCCACATAACTTTACTAAAATAATTGTGGGGGCCACGGTGGAACAGCCCCATGAAACCACTGAAACTGAAATAAATGTCCATCTATCAATGTATTGAGTCAACCCATGACAATCAAAAGGCACCAGCATTGCTTTGTGCATTACTGACATTCAAATATCAGTGAGCATCTTTGGAAGAAAAAAATGTAGATAATAAGACAGATTCATTGTTTGAAGTAACTCCACTGACTCAGTGAGCATGCTTCACTATTTTAGACCAGTTTTAAAAGGGTTCAGCAGTTCATCAAAGACAGTCTGAGTGAATGGTTTCTCATATAGGTCCTATACCTAAACCATCTGAAAATCTTGCCTATGCTTTCTGTGACAGCAACCTCAGTGTGGGGTCAGTGGTGGCTCACCCAACCTCAAGACAATGGTCTAAAAGAGGCAGAGCAATGCTGACATTTGGCCTAGGAGTTTAACAGAAAGTGCCTCTCCTCCTGATTACAGAGGCAATTTAAATGATATGTCTGACTTTTTTAGGAGGCTAAGTGTCCACTATCTGTAACTAGCACAGGACTTAGTTGGTTATGACAGATGATAAAATCAACACTGCTGATATCCTTTGGGAAGATTCTCACTGACTAATTATCATTACAGCTTAGCAGAAAACATCAGCTGAATGTAAAACTGTAAAGTATTGTTCTTAAAAATAATCTTTTTTTGAAAAAACTGAATCCACACAAAATACCATTAAAAGCATTATGCTTAGGGTACATATTCTAATTCACTAAGTAAAGAAAATCTACCAGATCCTACGTACTGTTTTGCAGTCCTTCCAAGCAATTTTTCTCAAGGCCATTATGGCATCAATCTGAATGTGGACAGGGATATCAGAAGCACTGGATGAAAATATGGGAAGGAACTTGAGGATGCGCTTGATGCTGGCTGGTTCTCCCATGTTGCCAATGCACTTCAGAGCTAATTTCATTTTGTCCTCACGGCTCCTGCTGATTGCTTCATCTGCCAGGTCATGGATGGGCTGTAAACAAAGCACAGCTCAATCTTCTCACTCTAATCTGTAGACTGTCCACAGTTTCCCCCTTACCCACTGAAAAGCCTACCACAATAAAGCAATTGGCTTTGATAAAAATCACTTAATCGTGGTTGCTCTCAGGATTTTACCCTTGCAATGTGAAAATTGTGTTTTCAATGATGAAGCAAATGACTACATTGACAAAATTATTTGATGACTTTGTTCTGAAGAAAATCTACAAAATGTGTGTTTATATTTCCAGTCACCCTTTTTATATTGTATCTTAAAAGAATTAAGCTAATATAATGAACAATACTAAGCTATTAAAAAATAAAAAAGCTTGGCAAAAAGCCACCGACCTGGAGAGCTTCTTTAGGACAAGCTGAAGTCTGAGAACAGTATCTATTCACCACAGAACTGTATCCCAAGCTGGCAACTTGTTGAAGCACGGGATTTTTCTGGATTCGAGAACTTGTCACTAAATCCTGTGAAGAAGAAAAAAATTAATTTGTCATTTAATACAGTGCTTCACAAAGCTTTCAGAGCAGGAAAACCATCAGCTCTTATTTGAAGGGATCAGCTTCAGAATGATTACTGTTCTCATCCAAACAAATTAGAGTAGGTTGCAGACATTATATTTGGAAGCTTTACTTAGGAGCTTAATTCCCCACTAGTTTATACACATATAAGTTTACATAGCTACATTTTGGTTTTCATCAACTGAACACTGAAAACATTAAGATTACGGGTAAACATCAATGTGTAAATGGAATACCTCTAGAAAAATGTGCAGCTCAATTATATTAATGATGCATTTTCACATAATTTCTGCTTTTCTTGTTTAAGAATATTGGCTAGAGATGGCAAAATCCTGTTCAGAATAAATGGTTCATTATTGTGTCAACATATTTGATGTTTGCACTAACACTTTTCCTGCAGCATTTGCCACTTCATGGACTAGTTTGCAATTAAAAGAGCTGCTAAAAGTGACATAACATCAATCATTTGTTTCAGATGTAAGAGATTAAAGGGACAAAGTTTTGCCATGTGAAGGCATGCCATGTGTGTTTGCTGGTAACTAAAATGGAATTTATTCCCAGAAGCTCTTATAAGAAAAGGGCTTTATATCAATACAGTGAAATGAAGACATAGAACTGTCCTCTAATAAGTTCTATGCCAAAACAAATTCACAGGTCAACATTTCCACAAAATTAGTGTGCACAAGAGGAGAATCCAGCCTCTAATGTACCTAATCACAGGTTTTTGATTATCATTTCTTTCGTTGTGAGACAGGAAAGATTCACATGGCTTTACTCACTGCTGCTATTGGAACAGTGTGTTCATCAGCTTTTGTTAGATGGAGAGCAAAGGGAACACTCAGAAGAGCCTGAAGGTAGCTGAGGTCATCACTGCGGATTCGGCTCTTAATGAATTTGAGAGCGTCTGCGGTGCCCGTCGCAGAGACTGCGCTCAGCAGCCACCGCCTGAAAACAGATTTTAAAAAATCCTCCATTTTAGCTCCCGCTTGTCACAAAACCAGAGTAGTTTCTTACAGGTTGACACAATGAAATACCTGTAGCGGGGTTTATCTGAACATTGCCTCCAGACGGACTCGAGGGTGTCAGCGCTTGCTGTGCGGCAGAGCTGGACGAGCTCCAGGAAACGGTACGGAAGATCCTCATGGAAATCTTGCTGGTTATTCAGGACTATGTGTTGCAGTGTTTCGATTATCTGTTACAAAACACAAGACAGAGGGCATGCATAGTTACAGTCTTTGGAATATATAATCAGGTTGGTTTTTTTTATTTTAATTAGAAAAGCAATTTGGAAAAAAATACCCGTTGCTCAGGGTTTTTGGTCTTGATGAGCTGCACTGCCATCTGCGGCAGTACTGCTGGGAACTGGTATCGAAGGCCTCCGTAGCTCTGCATGGAGATGTCTGGGGAGCTCCCCCATTCACTCTTCACCTCCAGCAAGGTGAGTTGTTGTCTGTCAAGAGACAAGAGTCACAGGAGAGAGGCATTATTTCTCTTCACCCATGTGCCAATTTGGTTTGTTTGTTTGTTCAGTGATACTGTGATGGTAACTGTCTTACTCTTTAAAAATTTCTCTTATCAAAAGAAAACCTTTTGCTAATGAATAAAGCCTTCTATCTAGAACAAAATAGCATTGGAGTTGTCTACAATGAAATTGTTTCTGAGGAGAAGCAAAATTGCAGTCTGCTGAATGAGAGCTACCGACCTGGTGTAATGAATGATCTTATTTATACATACACTATCTTCCACCTGACACTACAAATTAGCACCTTTTAGGACAAACAGAGCAGAAAAGTAGTATTCTTATGGTGTAAGTGAACAAAACAGCTTTTCTCCTTCTCTTCCATGCAATCATAATGCCAGTTTGACCAGGGTACAAATAAAAAATGGTTTGCTGAACTTTTTGGACTGTGGAAACTCCAAGTGTGATTACACATCTCCATTCAACTGCTGTGGAGCTCAATTCTCACTTCACTTCAGCTGGGGCTGAAGGGAACTGATAGAACCTCTAATTATTCTCACTTTGTGAAGGAAGCCCACGTCCCACCTACTTTGCTTCCGTGACAGCGACGCCGGTGGGTTCACTGAAGGGTGAGATCTGATACACCTGCTGAGACACCGCCTCTGTGATCAGGGTACCACTGTCCGACTGCTTCAGCTTGTAGGAGAAAGCTGCAGTGCCCTTGATGATCCTTTCCTTCTGTAGGAGGACAGAGAGAACAAAGAGTGAATAAACGGGAACAAGGTGGCCATGTTTGGAATTAGGAAGACCTTTTCACATCTCACGTACCATTATGTCAACAGGGCAGGGATAGATGTAAGCCATTCCAAGACTCTTCACCACTTTTTCCTGGCAATTGTTTTGGTCTACAGTTTTGGTAACAGAGACTCGGCTGTTCTTCTTGTCTTCCTGGATGACATACCTTGTATGGCAAACACCTCCAATCCCAGCCTGGCAGACAAATACAGAAAATGAGACTTCCCAATTATGTCACGATTTCACTGTGTGACAAGTTTTGCTTAATGGAGATTCTCAATGAATCTGTTACTATTACATACAGTCATTCCTACTGAGCTAAATAATAGGCATGTGAGCAATATTCAGTGAGGGGATGGAGTTTAAATTAAAAAGTAATCAATTAATATCAACAATTAGCAAACAAAATTGATCCAATAGCTGTATTATGGAAGCCATATAACAAATAAATTCATGGATAATAATTCTTTTTCTGCAAAGAACTGCATGTTAAGACTTAAAGACATATGTCTTAGAAAGAATTCAGCCCAGGTAATTTGTTGAACATGCATGCACACATTTACTTCTATATTAATGAAAATCACCTTATTCTTACTACAAACACACAAAAGTAGATGCAAATAGACTGAAACTCAGAGGAAGACCAGCTAAAGAGAATAAACACATTCTTTCAGCAAAGTAGTTTTAAAATGGAAAGAAACACACCTCTTGCAATTCATACACATTCTGTGACTTCTTAATGGTTATCTGTATCAGATTCAGTATTCCTCTCACTATGTTAATGCAAGTATCAGGGCAGTTTTCTGGGCCATAAATGTTTCCAACTCGTCCACTGCTGTATTCAAACTTGAAGGGCCGGGTAAGGCATGAGGAAACCATCTGGGTGATTTTGGAAGATTGGGTGAACGGGTCCCTGGGCCAAATGCCATTGTATTCCTCGAATTGTGGGGAGCGGATCTGGGAGGAAATCAAGATACTTAGATGAATAAAATCCCTTTGGTACTAAATATGCAAATATATTGGAAGAAATTAATATAACCATTAGAGAGATACTCTTTTCTTCCAAATGTAGGCTTGCAAAATCATAGAGCAGTTTATTCTTTTGTCTTGTGCTTACACTATTGTAAAACCAGTGCAACTCCTGTCTGCTCAACAGTACTATTTTATCTTACAGAAGCAGTTAACATATCAAATAAAGTCTCCCTTTTTGTCAGTTTTAAAATAAATATTCTGCTTTAGATTTAGCATTTAAAAAGCTTATACCATTCTAAATGTAAAAAAAAAGTGCAGTTTTAAAGTGTTTCACTTTAATTTATTTCTATACAACTTTTTTTTTGGACTAAACTAATTACTATATTTGCTTCGTACATGTTACTTATTTAAATCAACAAAATATTTTAACAATGAACAATATATTTATAAACACTGAGATACAATATAATTAAGAAGCAATTTCAATAACTTTGGCAAAGTTACTGCCAGTTTAGATGCCTCAGAGCACAGGCTGGTGCACACCATAAAAGAATTTCAGGACAAAGTCTATGATGTGAAATGCAATCCCTAGACCCCAATTTTGAAAGATCTACAGTTCAATACAACTGGTGACAGCTGTCACTGAATTCAGTATTCCAAAAAGAACCTCTGATTTGTAACTGAATTAAAGGGTAAATGTACATTTCTGAAGCGTATTCATTTTGAATTGAGTCAGGTTATCACTGCTGACACCAGCAGAGACATGATTTCACACATACAGATCTTTCACTGCATGATTCAAACACTAAACATTATTACATACTCCTTTTTGATGACTTTCACTTTTTAATATTACCTTTATCATGTATCACTTTTTATTGTTAGCTTTTATCACTTTCTAAATCCATTTTTATTAGTTGCCTTCATGATAATGATTTTATACACAAGTCCTGGCTTCCCACAAGAGTTAGAAATGTGTACTAAGACTAGAATCAAATCTTAGAGCAGGTTTAAATGTCTTTAGTTAATTTTCCATTTTCTAGCAAGCCCCCAGCAATTGTATTTCCAATAGGAAGTCTTGAGGAAAGCCGCTACAAACAACTTCCACAACAAGCACAGGTAAGTGACTCATCGCCTCTGAAACAGCAGCTTGCAGCTCATTCTCTGATACCTACAGTGATGAGCCTCCAGTTGCGTTTCCTGCAGCTTTCCTACACCCCACATCAGCCAGATGCAATGGAAGCTGTGATTTTAGCTTGCTGTTGCACATTTAGGAGGTGCAGTACCTTGAGGAGGTAGGTGCTCTCTGACAGCCCGCTGATCTCTAGTTCGCAGCTCAGGCGCACGCCGGCTTTGGCTAAATTCTTTTCTTGGAGCCCATTCAACACCCAGCCTTCATAACTGTACAGGTAGCTCTTTCTGCTACTGAATCCAGGGTCTGAGGGAAATAATAGCCATTTTCACAATACTTGTAAGCACATTCTAATAAATAGAAAAAACAGCAAATTCACCGAGAACAGGTTACAGAAGGAAATTTACTTACCGATGTCAGACTTCTGACTACCTACAAAAAGAGATGAAAAACCAGATAAGTAATGTTCAATCTAGATCCAATCACTGCCACTGAACTTAGGGAAAACTTGGAAAAGAAAGGTGAAGGAGGAATATGTAGCCTTACCTACAAGGGTGAGCACCAGTGCAAGTATGATCCCCCTCATAGTGGAGGTGAATGGGGCTGTGCCAGACATGGTGAGACTTTTATGGAAGAAAGCTCAGGAACACGTGGCTGTGTTCTGCTGAATTCTCAAGTTTTTTATCAGTTAATGTAAACACTTCTCTTTTTGCAATCATACTTTCTCTTCAGATGGAATAACAGAAATCAAGTCATACCTTGGCATCTCACTGATTATCTCATAAGCTCTTTGCTGAATTGTTTAAAAGCTTCAACTTACCCTAATAAGTTTTTACTAGATCACTTACAATAATTTTACAATAAACACATTACTTAATTTCCTAGGTTGTGTCACAGCTGGCTGCTGATATTTGGTCCTGCCATAGATTAGGTTGATTTTGCCCAGGTTATGCTGACCTGGCACCTGACCCAAACTGTTATCTAGCTGATAGCAGCCCAATTAGCAGAGTCACTATCACACACTGACAGTGTTCCTCCTCTTCCCTCAGCACTGGTTCCAGCTGCCCTGAAGGCAGCAGACAAAGACAGATATCGCCTTGCTACTATATTCCTGTGTGCACCAAAGCCCATTTAACAACCTAATGAAAACCTGTATATATGGCATATATATATTTATTCAAATAAATCAGAGGATCAGTGTGTCCTTTCAGCTCTGGTCACAATGACCAGGAATATTTTTTAAATGAACAAAGATTTCATAAGCCATCAGTAAATATTTTATCTTTCAAGGTAAATGACAGCCAAATCTGAACAATTAGAAGCCACAGAGACTCCTCCCAGCAAAGCAGGGGAAAGGGAGTGCAGGTCAGCTAGAACTTTTGCATTTTCCAAGGAGTGAATCCCAAAATGCAGCTGAATTACTTGAACAGATGTGGGCTTGCAGCCAGCTTCACCATGGCTTTACAGTGGTGAGAGCCCAGGCACACATTCACACAGGTGCTCTATTCTAGAAACCTCGGGGCCCTGGAGGCAAGTGGAGATGCACAAAACACGCTTGGCCTGTTTGAGTATGGTGAGGGACTGGGGGATTGACCTCCCAAACAAGTGGCACAGTGTTCCAAAATGAGCTAGGTGGCATCTGGATCAGCAATAAAAGGCAAGAAAAATGCACAGGGGCTCCTGAGTTGAAGGATGTTTCTGAAGGAGCAACTTAAAGCCTACAGTTTATTGTGATGCCTGAAGTCACACAAAAGCCATGAATCCCATTCAAATTCAAAATCTATGACATACTGGTTAATCAGACACTTTATTTCTACTCCCACAACTCCTATACTTACATTATTAACCTCAGGAGTGTGCTTTGTGGCAAATGCTGCTTTAACACCCACAAATGAACATTTATTGTCTATCTCACAGTTTCTAGTTTTCCATTAGCAAGTGCTGTTCCTGGGTTGTCAGTCCCACGGGTCTTGACTTTTCCAGATGCCACGTGGACTGTAAATCCACCTCAGGCTGTGTGAACTATTTTGGGAACTGCCACCCAGCTCACTGCAGAAGATATCTGAGGGATGAAGGGTGGACACTTGCAAGAAATGTCTAATTTCTCATTATTATCTGTCTACCTATCTATCATGTTCAAGGGAACAGGCATGTTTTGTGTCTCAGGGAACAAGCTCTTTTATACAATTGTAATTAATTTATTAGTAAATATTTATTTAAGACAAACTTACCTGTTATGCATTCCAAATAGTTGTACTTCTTGTACAACTCAAAACGCAAATAAAGAAACAAACACTGTCAGCATGAAAACTACAAAATATATACCATGTGAGCTTAGGTATTCATTACAGTGCAGCTTTGTAGGGCACAGTGAACATTAGATATCAGATGAATTTTCTGAAAGCAATAAATAAATCATTGGATAATCTGAACACTTCTTCTGAGGTCAGGTTTTTAACACAACTATGTCAACATTTCATATCTTCTCATGAACTTCTCTTGCAAGTCAGAAAAAAATCTAAAACCAAGATGTCTTGTAAGGTTTCACAAACAAAAACTTAGTGATAACTGCAAATTAAAAAAAAAAAAACAAAAAACTGCACAATAACTAAGCTAATTCAACATGCACAGTATTGCCACTATCCTGCATATTCTTCCATTTTCCTTTCAAGAATAACCTGTTTGTATTGGCATTATCTATACATATCAGTTACCTTGACCTGGCTGAAATGTACCTGAACACAGAACAAGCCCTAGAAAATAAGAGTATAGTCTGGTTTTTCTTTTGTCCTGCTACAAGTCAAGTAGAGCATGTCTGCAGAATCTGGTGGAAGCAGTTCTTCAAAGTAGGAAAACAGCTGTTTTGTATGGAGAAGGTTCTCTTAATTTTTCTTAAGAAAATTTATTAGGAGTTTTTGCTATATATTGTACAGGCCTCAGCCACTGGGGATGAAAGGGAAAAAAATTAACAGCTACAACATAATCCTGGAAAGTAAGTACTCATACCTAGTCAGACTGATATTTATGGTAAAAGCACGCTCATCACCGACTGAAAAGGCAGCAATGAATATTGTATTTAAAGACCTTTGTGAAACACCACAGTTCAAGACAGCCACTCATCTTTTCAATACCATGCACGAGTAGCTAACAATAGCTGTACTGTCATCACTTGCTGAGTCTCTCTTCTTGTTCCTTGAGAAGAGCACTCACTGTGTCAGCTCAAATGCACACCTATGTGAAGTGACACACCTGTATCACATTCCTGCAGGAAGTCTCCCCCTTTGCTCTCCAAGTCTCTGAGCAAGAAAGATCCTGCAGATGTTTCCAAAGCTCTAAGTAGCACAATGTCACTCTCTGCAGATTTCCTACCATTACTAGCAGTAGTTCCAGATTTAAAATCTTCCCAGACACTGTATATAGAGAAATCCAAAAACTCTAGCTATGTTTTACTTCTTTACACAGACAGGACCAAATCTGTCCTCCAGACTACCAGACCAAGTCTGAGGGCAGCTCAGGACTCAACTGCATACACCCTTCTAGCACAGTTGGTTCCTCCATGGAGACAGTCACACATATTTCTGCTTCTGTAAGATGGGTTACAGAACTCTAAATCAAAAAATTAGTACAAAATGTTTATTAATTGCTAATCACTCAATAGACAGAAACAAGAGTTTAAATAGGTTAGTTATTTTGTTCTTCAAGGCATTATTATCCTAAATGTTACTTTAAAGAAAACCAGGCTGAAGGAAGGCCCAAGTAAAGCAAACACAATTAGCAGTCGCAGTAGGGCACCCAGGGGCACACAATGGAACAGCAGCAGCCCCTGGTGGCACCTGGGTCCTGCCTCAGTTGGAGATCTGCAGTCACTACTGGCTTGAAAATAATCCTGCTTGCAGAGTTCTGTTCTCTCTTAATATAAGAGCTCTTAATATATTAAATTCTTGCTTAAGCTTTTTGAATGTGTATTTATTCTTCCACAAGCAAAATTCAGGCAAGAGCTGCCCAACAGCTGGGAAACATGAAACCAAAGGAACTGCACACTGCTAAAAAGCAGAAGTAAATTACATTACTCTGAACACCCATTTATTGGGCAAGAACAGGAGAAACAGAAATATGATGTCATCTTTCCAACCTGACTACCCATGCAGCAAAAAGCCCACCAAGACATTAGTAATTATCATTATATCCACTTCTGCTCCCTTACAGCTGCTATGTGAAGACCACACAAGCATCATCCTCTGCAGTTTACACTGGCTACTACTAAATCTCAAGCTGGAACTCAATGGACTGAATTCACCAGCAGAAACTGCAGCTTTTTACCTCAAATTCTTTTCCTCCCTGCATTATCCTATTGCTATTTTTCCAGATAATCCAACCACTACACTCCATCCAATTCTGAAGTAAATGGGCAGAGCAGCAATGCATTTTCAGTAAAGGATTCTAATTTCCCACCTGTGACCCCAAGAAAGGAAGTTTAAGCTCAGACATCTTCCAAAAGGCCAATTACACAAGGATCAGAGCTATACAAGTGATCACACATGCAGAGCTATATATGATCACACATGCACAAAAACCCAGCAAGGGAAGACGGATTTGTACTGGGAAAGGAAAATCACACACACTGAGTCAGTTGAAGGAGACCTTGTAACATCTTACCTCTAACTTGGCTAATTTTATTACATTGTAAACAGAAGAGATTTCCCCAAGGCTACACAAAAAATAAAATTCTGGAGTCAATGAAAACAAAAAACAAACAAAATACAAAACCAGCACCAGATTTGTATACATTGTATATAGCCCTATAACCATGGTAGCTTAAAAGTTTACTGCACACAACGCATAGAACCAGGGTTCTTTAGAATAGAATTACACGTTTATTGTTCACATTCGAAATACTTTGGTTCCTGACTGAACCATTGAAAGTCCTAATGGATCTGTAAACTGAGTATCACTAGAAAACAATTTAAAATTACACGTAAAATAATATTTATGTATGCATGTGTTTCATTTTCATGGTTTCTCAGCATAACCACTTGTTCTATTTACAAATATATAAAGACTTTGCACTTTAAATCATTGATATATCAAAGAGGTATTTTCAAATCACACAATAAATATAGAACCTGTTTTGTTAAAAATCTACAGTATACTGTACATTCAAGTCGAGGCAAAAAAGAATTTAATGCCAGTTACACTTGAGACATAAATGAATGTTTCCAATAATTAAACAATTTCTAAAAGTGCTATCTCTGCCTGTGATGAAAGGTAACATTAGGATCCAGTATTTCATTACAGTCAAAGTTTCAGACCATTGCTTTATTCACAGAATTAGAGTTTCTGTTACTAGAAAAATATCAAAGCTTTTATATATTCTCAAGTTTTCTCTCAAGAGTTACAAGAAAGAGGCAAAAAATGGTCTAAAAAATAAAAGCCGTGTGCACACACACAGAAACACACCACAATTCAGATCACCACATAATCCTCCAGAAGAATGATCAAACTCACAGCGTTCTGTTTCGTTTAGAATGATAAGTTTATGAACAAGTCTCTAAGAAAAATCCCAGCAGGCAACCCTAGAAGTCTAAGGCAGCTGTTCCATGTGCAAGTTTCTACATAGAGTGCCAAGCCCAGAGTCTTCCCATGACTTTGTGCATTCTTCAGTTTCTTCTTTGTCATCACTTTCAACCCATGGATTTGGCATGTAATCTGCAGCAGGTTTTTCTGATGCAACACTGGAAGCAGAAAAAGAAGTTACAATGCAAATAAATAATGCTTTGGATGGAAACAGAGTATTGTTTTTATGATATAATGTTTAATATCCTTGGTTATATACCAACTATAAGCTTTAGATTACACTGTGCTCTACACAGAACTCAGCACTCTACAAACCATCTTCAACATTGTTTCACAAACCTGTTTTGTGTAATATACTGAGATATCTGCCAGGGTTCTGGTGAAACAGTAGGACTTGACACAGAGGGAGGTCTTCTTTGCTGAGATGCAGATCTCACTAAATGAATGTCCGCATCAGAACCTGAGAGAGACACACATCAGTTAAACTGCAGTCCACTGGAAATAAGCAAGTCCTTCAAGGTTTGTGTCCTCTGCTTTAAAGAAAAAAAAAACAAAAAACCCACAAAAACTTTAAAGCAGAGCTGTAATAAAACTGTCATTGAGATAGACCTGGGATAAAATTTTTAAAGTATTTGTAATGCTATTGAATGAAGTTATGTTAAAATTAGGACTCTAAATTTGAAAATGCAGCATTTGCATATATAGCCACCACTGAAAGAAGTCACATGAAGTCATTCAAGTGTAATTTCTCACTTTACAATTAATAAAGTTTTTATTCCTTAAGTAAAGACTTCTCCAGCACGCACAGACATAACACCAACATGAAAACCTGCAAACTTGTCAGAATATAGAAAACAAAACCACAATGAAGTTAGATGTCTTACTACTAACGTGAAACTAACCGTCACTCAAGTCAATGGAAAGACATGGCAAATTTAGCAGGCCAGATCAATCCCTTCTCACATCTATATTTCAAAGCTTTTATATGAAGTGGAAAACCAGAATGATTACATGTTCTTCAGAATTTATGGAAGCACCTGAAAGTTAGCTGCTGTGCCATCAGGTATTTAATATTCACCAGATTGTTTCATAAGTATAAAGTCATTATGTAAGTAATTATCAGGAAGGGAGTTACAATTCCCTTTTTCAAAGGAAATTTTGAACCATCAGTTGCCCTGATATGTGGAGGCACACAGATACATGGTAAAACTTTTCTTGAGACCTTTTGGTTTTTTAATTGTTTTGTTCATACTTGTGACTTCTAGCTGAAAGGAAGAAGAAACTGTACAAGAACATAATTTGAACCAAATACTTGCTTCTTAAGAAGGCACTTGGAGTTGTCACATTTTCAGACTTGCAATCAGCAGTCATACTTAAGAACTGGTGCTTCAGCCATGCTCCTCTATCTTCTTCAAATGCCTTTCTCTAAGAAAAGAAATGACAATTTACATTCATGACCAAAGGAAAAAGCCTAGCCCACATTAAACTGATGCTATTCTATTTCAGAAAGCCAAAGCTGTAACACGTCCATGTCACCAAGGAGAGGCAGCAGCTTAACACAGCAAATACTGTCTGTGAGCTTTTGAGCCCAACGAGGATTGGCTGAGGAGGCACTTACAGCCAAGCCCCACAGTTTGTTCCACAGAGGTCAGAGTAATCCTGTCACTTTACTGCTCTACATTCCAGTGACACCATCTCCTGTGCTCCCCATTCCCCCAGAGCAGCACTACCTCCTGAAGCAGCACTCATCCAAGGCAGCTACCAGCAACAATTACTTCTTAAACCTTCTTAAACATTGAAAATAGCCCTGATTGCTTCTGTCTAAAAGTGGAGCAAGAAAAAAAAAACAAAACCAAAATAGATTGTTTCATTTTCCAGCCCCTCTAAGCACAGAAAAAAAAAAAAAAAGCCTAACAGATAGCCTCCAAGAGACCCAACGGCTCTGGAATCAAGCAACAAGCTATTTCATCTCCAAAAATCATCAGTGAAACAGGATGCTCCTATTCTGTGTCAGTAGAAAAACAGAGGAAGCTGAACTCCAACGCAAACTTTCACAAACACCTACAAAGCTCACAGCATTGCTTCTCATTTCATACCTCAGCATTCTGACAAGCTGAAGCATGAGCAGTTATACTTATGCTGCAATGTAGTCCTAAACATCTCCAGAGAAACAAATATTTTGTATTATCACTCACGACTTTTACAGCTGAATTCAATGTGCAACACAAAATTAACTCACTAAAATGCAAATAAATTAGTCATTAGTCATTTGCATTTGTTACCATGTGAACTACTGCTATCCCAGCAGCTTAAGTAAAATCTGGAGTATTTTATATTCCGGGTCAGACAGGTTGGCCAGTTAGCTCTGTATTCTGTTTCCAACAGTGGCCACAAGAGATGCTATTTATGAGCACGGTCACTTTCTGCAGTGCATTCCCTCACAGGTTCCCATTCCCAAAAGCTATTTGACTATAGATACTGAAAGGCACCCCCTTGTGCCCTACTTTTATCATCTGTGAATGTGTTGCCCATCAGCTCAGGCAACTGCTCTTTGAAGTTGATGGTATGCATTGCCCTTACAGACTCCTTCAAATAAAAGAACTACCTAACTATAATAAAAAAGCTACCTTTTTGGGTATGTTTTTGATTTAATTCCAAAATTAAGAGTTCCCTCTAGTCCAAGTCTTGAGGGATTTGGTGAACAACAGTAGGGCTTTCGTCTGCTCAAACTGAATCCACAGCTTTATAAATTTTAATCACATCCCACTCCAACTTTCTGCTCTGCACATCAAAGCAAGCTGTTTTTTAAGCAGTAAAGTCCATTTCTTTTTTCCTGTCATACCCGTACCATTCTAGTTTCACAATGACATCATCATGACCTTTCCTTGCCAAACTTGTAAGCCCCTTCACATTTTTGACCCAAACTATGGGCTAGACCAAAGGAGGTGTGCTAGAGCTTGTTCTTAGACACATCTACCCCGACTGCCAGTATCTCTCTTACTTAAACTGGCTTACTGTCCAGCTTAGCTACAAAACCAGAACAGACAATGACCCTACTAAGGGAAGCATAGTAATTACTTGGTGTTTTAGCAAAAGTCATTGGTTTTCAACAAAGTTGAGAAAGTACCTTTGAGATTCAACCCTTAGGCCAAATTTGACTGAAATTTGCATAGGCCTTACTTTTGTAGGAAACCAAACTTTATACAAGTATCCAAGGGATTTAGTTAATAAATTTTGGAAGAACTTAAGATATTTCAAAAGCTGAAACATAAATGGTTTGGTTCCAGTTGCAGAAAATATATTTTCCAATATACACAAAAACCTTGGCTGTTTCAATTGCCAACAGAACTATCTTCCAGAACAACTAAAGATATGTTTTATACAGTATGGCAATGATCTTTCCCTATAGACATCAGAAACAGATATTGCTGGATGGCTGCACTTTGGCCCATATGAAAGAAAGACTTGGAATTCATCTTCCATAAGAACTCCCTTTCCCAATACCTCAAGTCCTAATCTAATAGCAGCTTCTGTAAAACTTTTTCGTTCCTTCTCAAAATTCTTTTTTTGCTCTCGAAATAGTCTCCATTCTTCCTGAAGACGCTCTCTTTCTTCCAACAAATAGCAGTCTTGTAGTAACAGAGTGGTGTCATCATCACATGTAAGCTGTTGCTGTAGATATAAAGCAACAAAAGACAAATGTTAATTTGGGAGTGACTTAAGAGGTACGATATTTCCACAGTTTCAGTTTTATCAGAAAAATGGTTGAAGTTTAATATGGAAACAATGCAGTAGATATCAAGTTGGTGGTCAGTGGGGGCAGATTTCAGATAGCAATCAAAATGTCCCTGTTCAGACAGCCTCACCTTTGTTTAGACTCCAAAATTATTCCTACCAGGAGTAAAAAGGCCATAAATTATTAACCAAGCCACTAGCACAGTTCTACTCAGACCACCCACTAAGTAGTTTTATTTTAAAAGCAGGAACAAGGAATGGAGAAAGGCTCAGAGGCAAGAAGAGTGCAACGTTAAATAAAATACACTTGGATTCAATTGAGAACAATAAAAAAATAAAGCCTACTACCTGTAAGAGCTGTTGCTGAGTTCTGATCATTTCTTTACATTGCTGAATCTCTAACTCTAGTTTCCCAGTTTCTAGCTCATGGTCTTCTCTTGAAATGACATCTTTTTCATTCAAAGCTCCTGAATGTCCACGTGACACTAAGGGAGAAAAAAAGCATCTTTAAAATAAGTTATAGAAACTCCAACACCTCATATCAGAGATGCCTTGGGAGAGCAAAAGATTTTAGACTCTTAGTTTCAGCATGAAAGACAGACGTGCTTTGAGTGCGCTGTGTATCAGAGACAAGAGTTCCAAAATTGGTGCTACGAGTAATTATCCATCAAATCCACTTTAAAAAAAAAAAAAAAAAAAAAAAAGAAAAAGCAATGAAAACACGGCTGTTTCACATTCCCCAAGGTAAATCAACCATCTTCACTGCAATAAGTGTTACAAAATCCTTGCTTGTTTCAGCAGTCATTTAAAAGAAAACTCAAGACAACTAAAGATTTTTTTTTTCACTGACATGCTGTTAGCCCATTCTTCTGAGCCCATTTTTGAAGGGCTTATGCATTCATAAAAATATGACAGTAACTATATTTATCACAGATATAAAAAGAAAGCCTTTTCCTTCAAGTCCTGTGAAGGAGAAATGGAGCTAACAAACACTGGATGCACGTTTTCATTCCAGTAAGGGAATGAATTACAGAAATGGTTGTATTTTGTACAACTACACACTGGCTTATTTAGCTCAATGCATAGCTAAACCACAATGATTGTAATAAGACAAGTTTTGGTCCCCTAAAGCCAGTATTTGAACATCAATAGAATCCTAAAGGGCTATACGATGGTCATCCCTATAAGCTAAAAAAACATAGAAGATGACTCCAAAAAAAGAGCAAACAATTGTAACATTTTTCCTGATGCTTATTTTTCAGTTAGTTACACCAAATAAAGTATTACAAGCATTCTTGAAATCCTTTCTAGGGTGTAAACATACTCTCAAAGGCCATCTGCTGTTTTATTTGCAACTGCATGCATGACCTTCTCAATCTTACTCTTGACAGCAAACATCCCTGTGGTAGTGGCTGCATTTACTTGCATGGAAAAATAATACTAGGAAAGAATTCTATATATTTTTAGCTGTCTTAATGCTGTTTAACAGCTGGAAATGAGAAGAGTCCAGCACCATACCATCAGTTGGTTTGTTTTAAAATGCCACAAGAAGTCCCAGAAGATGTGGCAAGACTAGGCTCTTTAGAGGGAATTATATATTTTGCATCCAATTATTTCAAAGTGCCATACGTGCATTGCTTTTTCTAAAATGTATTTGATATGTACACATAATGCAGCTAAACACCAACCCTGGTTATCCAGCTTTTCAACGTGATTTTTCAACATCCGCCACTGCTTTCTAATGCTGTTGGTAAGCTGCTCCCGCACAGTTTCACAAGATAATTCCCACATATTCTCTTTATTTAATTCTCCAATATCTTCCTCCTGGTCTGACAGCACCTGTAGAAGCAGAAATAAGAAGCTGCAAACCATTTCATCCCTCCAAATATGTGCATTTGTTTATATAAATATGTGCATAAATTCGATTTACTGAAGAGAAGGAAAACTCTTGCACGAAGATTTTTCCATCCAGGGAAATTTGACTCTCAGGGTGTTCAGCTCCCTGACAGCATAATGCTGAGGAGGCAAGTGAGCAGGCAGACCCCAGAACCCCTGCACAGAGACCGTGGGTCAGCTAGCAAGACTCAGTCACTCACATCTGCAACCTAGAGAGGGTCAGACTGCTGAGTTCTGCTGTCACAATTAGGCAGTAGTTGCCCCAGTATGGGGGCAAGTCATCCAGTCAAGAAGAATACTCACACCTTATAAAGGAGGTGACAGAGAACCTACATGGCTGTTCTACACAGCCATGGCAGTAAACTGTTCAATAAAAACATCCTGTGTAAAAAAAATACTTAATCTGAAAAACAAAACCCCCCAGGCATCCAAAATCCAGTATTTTGCATTTCTATATAGAATTACATACCAGTAGCTACTGCATTTATATTCACTCAAATAATATTTTCAAGCTTTTAATTTACTTACTGGAAAGAATACACTGTATTGTTCACAGAGAGCAGAATATTTATATTGAATTTCACACAAAGCACACAATGTGCAATCCACTGCAACTCTCAGAAGAGGTTTACTTTCTTCTTAATAACTATCAAATTACTCCAGTACTATACCAACTACTACGGAGATTTAATTTAAACTGAAGAATATTTACCAGCCCATCTTCAGATCTTTCTTTAGGTTTTTGCTTCTGTGGTGGAAGAAGTGAAATTATATCTTTCTTCATTTGCTGAAGAACTTTCTTTAGCTCAGTATTTTCCAGTAAAAGCTGTTTTTGGCGCTGTTCATAATCACTTAACAGAACTTTGTACATTTCTTCTTCGTTTCTGGAAGAAATAATCTTACAGTAACAACATAACAGCCCTCATACATGCTTCAATTAAGGTTGTTCTAAGACAACTACCTGGCTTCTGTCTTATCAGTCCTCCATGCACCTCTCTTCCCATCAGCTCTACCAACATAATTTAGAACTTCCATAGCTACAAATGAAAAGGATATTTCAAAGTGTGAAACAATATGCAAATAGATAAAGATTTAGATGACATTGCATTTATATGTAGTTATTATAAAAAGATCATATTACTCAAATATACCCCTCAAACTTCAGACTCATGAAATCACATGGCCCTGCTTAAAGCAAAAATAACAGTCAAAGGAAAAAGGGTAAGTTCGAGTTTTGAAACTCAGAAGGATATATTCTCATCCTGTCTTATCTTTTTAATGCATTTCATTATGACACCATCCCTATTTCAACCTTTATAGCAATGTATCAAGTCTGTGCTCATTCTGGCAATAATGCCAGTTTTATCTCTTGTTTAGGGTAAAGAACTTATTAATGTTTCTTAAGGTATTCCTCAAAACTTCTCTGTCCACATTTGAATAAAAATAAAATCAGAAAACCCCAACCACACCACTAACAAACTCAATGTAAGGCTACAGATTGGTGGTCCAAGCTAGTTAGCTATCAAGCAAACATTAACTAGCTTGAAATCCCTGCTATTTTTACCTCACTGACATTTGAACTAGTACTAGCCACCAGAAGTCAAGAATGTTTAAGTTTTGCTGACCTCAAGGTGAAGTTTCTAGAGTTTACTGAAATGATATCTAAAGATTTTCTGCAGCCAAAATAGATGATCCTCCTACTGTGTCCTAACCTGGTTTGGCTAAAGCACAAGGACTTACAGAAAACTAAGTAAGCAGAGAACCATCTTGGCAACAACAGGAATAGTTTTCTTCTGGTTTAGTGAACTAAATGAGCTTACTAAAACATGCACTACAGCTGGCAAACAGCTGAGTTTGGGGGCAGCAGGGGGACAAGAGCAGGACTTCCCTTCCAGTGGAGATACATTATATAAATACTTTAAGGTGCCTTTTTTTTTTTTTTAGTACCTAACAACAATACCCATTTTCAGCCATTTTTCACAGTAAATGGTATTTATGGTAAATAGCACTGATGAATGTCTTGAACACAATTTTTGGACAGTACAACATACAAGTACTCATGACAAAGGAGATCTGGTTTCTCCTCATTTCACAGAGTAGAGGATGGTGCTTCTGCCTTGTGTTACTGCCTCTCAAACCTCTCATTACTTGTGCTAACCACAAGCAGAGCGTAGGATCTCCAGAGTAAAAGCTCATGCAGTGCCTTCCTGATGGCAACTGCTTGGAACAATACAGTGTTTATGACATTACCCAAAATCTTGTGATAGCAACAGCAGCAAGAAAAGATAAGAGATGGCTCTAGCATAGGCATTGAGTCCTATGGAATCCTAGGAATAAATTTTCCTTAGGAAGATAAAAAGAAACCCAAAAAAACAACCCCACCTCATTAGGCAAAAGATCAGCATTTGGTTTATGCTTGGTAAAGGATCTTATGGAACACAATGTTGACAAGTCTTACACAGTCAGCTAACATGAAATATTGCAGCTTTTCTTTAACATTCCAACATCCAAATAAAATCTGCAAGAGGGCTGCATTGCCTTTAATGATAGAAATGCTTAAAATTGGCTCTGGTTAACATACAGAATATGCTAATTTTGCTGTGGTAAAATTCAAAGAGCTACTTACCTAACTTTTTGTCTTTTTTATTCATGACTAACTGATGTAAGCGCTCCTTTAATTTGTTGTATTCTCTCTCTTTCCTCTTCATATCATGATTATATTGTGTAGCTCTACTTGAAATTACGTTCTGTAACTTCTGAACCTAAAAGCAATGCCACAAAAGGCTGTTTCTTCCACTAAAGTACAAACATAAATTTCTTCAGAAAACCAAAACACGGGAGGCAAAACAAAACTTCTATTAAACTGTTCTTCTGGTGAAAGGAAGTGACAAAAGGAATCAGAAGAGCTCTCCCACCCCATGGATTCTGATCTCAGCCTTATCTCAGGAGAGGTAGTTTCTGTTCAGCAGAAACCCATATCATAAACAGCAGATTATAATACTATCATTCCTCTGAAGTACAATTGAAATCGTGTACTGATAAGTCACATAACCTTTCATGCCTTGACTGAACAAACCAGAGAAAGATGTATCTTTACTTTCAGCAATTCATGTTCAGCATCTAGGCTTACTCCAATCCTAAAGCATGCTTCTTAGGCTTACACTAAAAAATAAACTCCTCTTCTTGGGGCAGCAGGACATTGAAAGACAGACTATTCTATTTGGTCTAAAATAACACTAAAACATCATAGAGCAAATTTTTGACATGTACTATCAATTCCTAGGGATGTATTGTTTGGGTTTTTTTAATTTCATGATTTTAACCTTACGAACATACAGCACATTCAATATTTTAAGCTGGAACTCTAGGAAGTTCACCATGAACTGTTAGTAATGTTATTCCCAACTGTATGAACATGTTTATGAACACAGAACATTCACAGAAACTTAGAGGAGCCACATTCACAAAAACATAGGAGCCATGTGAAGTACAATGCTAGGGAAGGACCATAAAGGAAACAAATGCTAAACTAAGAAGGGTCATGAATGTCAAAGTGTTTTCTGATCTTAATTGTTTCAAGATATTTAAGTTTAATGAGATGGTGTTTTTGAGCTGGGTTTCCCCCCACCTCCCTCCTTATTGGTCTTTTGCTCCCCTCTATAATATAATAAGAAAACCCCAAAAGCCTCTACACACAAATGTTTGAGTAAGTGACTGAATCCTGTTGCCCCTCCTACTTTTGGATACATCTGAGCATTCCAAGATAAAGCTGTACAGAAAATGCCAGAAATCCACACATCTGCATTTCTGCAGTACTCTCTACTATTGTTGTAACTTGGACCTATCCCTTATAGAACCTATTTATCCATATGCAACATGCCAGTCAACTTGAAAGACAACATTTACCAAACAAAAAAACACATTCAAAATGAGCAATTACAAGACTCCGTACATAAAAAAAAATATTCTTCAATATCTATATAATGACTTGTGTTAATGTACAAAACAACTCACTTCATCCTTTTCATTTTTAAGTAATTGGTGCAAATTTCTGTTCTTGCTTTGCAGTTGTCTGTCTCTTTCCTGAAGCCCAACTATTTCCCTTTTAGATAATTCCAACTGTTCCTAGAAAAAGTGTTGATAGTTCAGTATCAATAAGAATTAAAAGCATAAGATTTTAAAAAACGCCAACTAACCAAAACAAACAAGCAATGTTAACCAAACTGCCAAACCACCTCACATGAGATATGGCTCAGTATTTAACAGGTATTATCTTTTACAGTTAGGACTTTTTCATTAAGTCAGGATTTTGTAAGCATATCTGTACTGTGAGAGTGAGGTGGATATTAAGCAACCTTTTTACTGGAGCATTTCTGTTCAATAATCAAGGGTACAATTAACACAGATATACAGACTGTGACCATAAGAATGCAAATGGAACATTTCACATATACAGAAAAGGCTAGACAGATGATCTCATTACAACAGACAATGCAAAACTAGCATTTGAAAGTTTTGTCCATGAATGAGACTCAGATCTGAAATTGGCAGCTTAAATTGCAAGCCAAATAGAAACTTTTCCTTCATATGCATACTGAGGTACAATGGGTAGATATACTTAAGCAACAAGAACTTATAAACACACCACAGTGATATACAGTTAATACAATAGTGGAAGTCAAGAGGATTGCTGTATGGTAGCTGAAAGAACCTACATGAGGAACCTCACAAGCTAACAGCCAATTAGATGTCCTGGCATTCATGCAGTACTAAGAAGATTTCCCTCTCTCCCCTTACAGCTATTCATCTAGGGAAAGCAAACGGAGTGTTTTAGAAACTAGCATTTACAGTGTTTGTATAAAAATCAGTGCAGTTACAGATTACTTTTAATCTGTAATCAAAATCCTTCTACGTGAATGACCAATCTCAGCAAGAGGGCTACTACGATTTTGAAAATCTACAGCAGTATTTCCCAAGGAGACAGTGATGACCAGCCCAAGTGAAAAGCAAACCTAAAAAAGCACTGAATCATGCAGAGAAATATTTTCTTTTATATTTTATTTCCTTGACAGAATTAAGAGAAAGTCAAGTCTTTTCTAATATGACTGCATGTACAAGTGCACTCAGGAACTTCCAATATATCAGCTACTCCACAGGGACTGGCCTTGAGCATGTGTTTATCCTGTGATAAAATGAAGCTTAGTAACTTGTGGTTTAACAACAATTTCTGAGCAATTCTTAAGAAGAGACTTTGTAGTTGGATATTCAAGGCATCCAACAACAAAAAAACCACATGGAAAAAGCTAATGATATGGAAAAAGACGAAAAAAACCCACACTAGAGGAGTTATGTGTGCTTTTACTTGTTACAATTACATTGGAAATTTATCTTTAAGAGCTGGGCATACCCTTTTAAGCAATAAAAAATTATAGGAACTGAAGTGTTTAATGTTTTTACCCGAAGTGTACATTAACACTCCCAATTCAAACAGTCTTCCCCCTTCCTTGATTAAGGAGGCTAAAATTCCAAGTAATTAGAAGTTCTCTTGTTAGCTCATATTTCATTAACTTTAAGGCATTTTTATTTGGAAAATAAAAGACTTCCAAAATCCCCAAAATACACAAGAAAATACAACTGCAAATTAGTACTGGGTAGAAAAAAAAAAAAGAAAAAAAAAAAAAAGAGCTGCACAATTCTAATGGAATGATCTTGTTTTCTACCTTTAACTTAGCATAGCAGTTCTGCAAGTGATCCATATCACTTCCCAGTTTCAGATGCTGTATTTCTATTTCTTCCTGAGCTCGAAGGTTCTTGTGCTGCAGTACAAGCAATTCATTTATACAATTTACCATAGATACTACATCTAATTCTTTTCCTTTGGACTCCGCATAAATAGAGGGAAACCCCAACGTTGTTAATTCCTGGTAAAAGACAAGGGGGAGAGGGGGAGAAATGAGATCAGAATTGGATCAATCGTTCTCCAAAAGACAGAAACAGTATCAGGTGAAATCCTGTATGAAGGGGGAAAACGTGACTCTTCTTTCCCACCAACTTCAGCTTCTGGGCACTGAGGAAGAAACCTTCTTAATCCAGTCAATCTTTTTTACCACAATTGATTGTGTGCAGGTGACAATCTCCAATAAACAGAAAGATTTGCCTTACCCTGTCAATATAGGCTATACTCTGTTCAATATTCTCTTCTGTGCAGAAGGCACTGAAAAAGCTGTGCATGCTTTTGGATGAAGGCAGTGACAAGCGTAGCACTTGTGAGCTCATGCTTGTAGGAGATCTTCTTTCTTCTGAGGTATATGGAAATATATTTTTGCTATCTAAAAGTTAAATATTAAGAAGAGATCAGCTATTGTTTTAACACATCACATACAACAAAACCCTTATGTATTCAAGTTATTATTTACAGAAATTTAGATTCTAGAACTGAGAATTTGATCTAGAATGACATTAAACAATTCACAATATATATAAAACAGAAACTTCCACTGAAGATTTAGACTCAATAACACTTTAAAGTGTTGTACCTTTCAAACTTTACTCATCCACCAAGAAAAAACTGAGCACACTTCCTTTTTATTGACTTACTACAACAGAGGTGCAAGAGATGTGCATTCAGTAAAATTCTTATAGAATGTATGGTACTATTATACCTATTAAGAGTATGCTGTAATTTCCTCTTCCACTAGGCAGAAATAGGCAAAAAAATATTTACTCCTTTAACAAGTTTGTAACCAATTTATGAAGCAAAAGAATATAGAACAAGTAAAGAAATCTTTGAAAACACAAGACACATTGATAAGCGTGATTATAAAAAATAAAATCTGACTGCAAGTCCTTAACCTTTCCATACATGTGCAAGTACAGTATTTTACATCAGCATTTCTGAAAGGACTCAATCCAAGACAAGCACTGTTTGTATTATTTACCATGCTGTTTACTCAAATATGTCATGCACAAAACTCCAGTCTCTCTCTTTAGCTGCTATAACATTACTCGTAAAATCAGCAAATCAACTAAATTCAAAATATTCCCAGTTTACCTGATGACAGCACCGGCACAGTAATAGTCTTCCAATCTCCCATAGCAACAGAGACAGGCTGGGTACCTGAGCAACCGGTTCAGCAGCAAAGTATTCAGTACAATTGCTGGCAACGTGTGTTACGTAGGCATCTCCTAAAATAGCAAGAGCATTTCAGATTAACAAAAGCAGCTAATACAGCTAGAAGGCTAAAGAAGGCACAGGAGAGTGAGTACTGAACTTGAACCACGTGAAATTTTTCTACTTCTTTACACTAAATTTGGAACAAAGTAAGCACAGCAAATAGTATACTGTAAAAATGATGCGTCTATCTATCTATCTATCTATATTTAGCCTTAACTGTCTTGTAAACCATTAACTAAAGCCAAAATGCCATGCACACATGAAAATTAAGACTCACAGATAACTAGTTGTTTCTGTTGATGTACATCAGGGAAAACAGAGCAAGACAAATATTTCTTCCTGCCATATACAACCAGGAAGCAATTTTATTACCGTAAACTTATATGAAGTTTTAACATATGTCCGTCCAAATGGCATTGTTACTTAAAGAGATGTATTACAAAGGCTCCAGAGAGGATATATTGGCAGAGGGCAAAGGAACTTTTATTAAACATTTAACCACATAAATTAACTTACTCATTTAGTAATATTGCCTTTCCCTAGCAAGTTGCTTGCTTCCTTGCAGAAACCCCAAAACTGTCGAAGGAAACAAATAAGGAGAAGCCTTACCCTGCTGGCACAGGTTCAGTACAGCCCTGTCCCTCTGGAAACCAAAGGGAAGCCACCCACTCGAAAGAAAGAACAAACTGATTGTCCCCTCACCCCACCTCCACCGCGCAGTAAGAAGCACATAATAGCATTAGTTATCTCTCACTGCTGGAAACTTTAAATCCAGCTCGGATGCTAAAGATTTGGACAGCACAACCCATCAGCTGTTAGGGGAACAATGATACTTCAGGGAAACAAACTTTCCACCTGACAGAAAAGAAGGCCCCTTTGTTTCAACCAACACTTTGGAATAAAGTCTAAAGTCTGTTTTAGATGGATTCAGTAGATTTTTAGAGCACAGGGATGTTCTTCCCTAACCCCTTGCTAATGTTCCAATAAACACACTTTGGCTAAGCAACTTCCAAATTTCTGACACCAAAACCTTGTATTTTTAACACTGTGGAAAAAAATGTCATTTGTGTGGGGAAAGAAGGGAAGGGACTGGGGGGAATGTTTTATCCCTAAAGGTCTCTTGAGAGCACAAAGACAGTAAAAATTCTCATCAAATGACAAAGCACAGAACACAGTGTCCAAAGAATCACCAAGTTTTTAAGAGATCACATTGGTGCACAGTCATGTTACAGAATGCTCAGCACTAAAAAAACCCTCTGATTATCCAGCTGGATGAACATTTTTTTCCCAGATTAGTAGACGTACATGGGAAAAAAGGTAAACAGTTCTTCCTCACGTGTTGTAATTTAGTAGCTCCTGAAAACTTTCAGATCAGAAAGCACACACCAGGCAGCAAGAAAACAGTCAGTGTAATGATCTAGTTGCTGTTCTTGTTAAAGAAATGGTTTGTTCTGCTTTCTCTCTACTTGATTTATGCATATTTTTCCCCCCATAAAACAAGATGTTCACAAATTAACTAGACAACAGTGCCTTTAAAATGGAATTCAAAGCCAGTAAGTATTAAGAAAACACACTTCTTACAAGCTACTTTATTTCTGCTGGATCCATCAGACAGACAAATGCACAAACATAAGAGAAAAAGGCAGCAAACTAAGGTACAAGTACGTTTTCATTACTGACATCACAACCCTGCAGTCTTACAACATTTTTCAAAATATTATTAAGAACTTTAAGACACAAATTCCATCAAGGACTGTTGGAAAGTCCACAAAAATACTTATCTCATTTTAGATATGCTGCTCCTTCCAAACAAACTGGCTTTCATTCTTTAATAGACTGCACCCACACTCCCTGAACACACAGTATTCTCAACCCCCAGGTCTCTGCACTGACAGTACTATTCTGACACAGCATCTGTCACCCTAAACAATGTCTGACTGGAAGCAGCACTAATCCAGGTGTGGGAATGCAATGATTCTCTAAATTTGCACCCTGCAAGTCACACACAGATTCATCCAGAGCAGATGCTTTAGTAAGACTACCCTGTACACAGGGATCTGTTATAGATAATTCCTTACCAGGTTCAATGACTTGCCCAAAAACCTGTAACCACCCACTGCTTTCTAGAGGTAATTTCCCAATTGGCAGTGTCACTTCCTCTCCCAAGCAAGGAATTCCTGGAGGCCAAGACACAGATGGACTGTGCAAAAATGAGCCTCCGGGACCCAACTGCAAAAGTGCGAATACAAGAGCAGAGCCATCCTACTGAAAAAAGAAATCTTGTGTCAAACAAAAAGACCCCAACATACACCCCACTAAAATTACAGAGAGTTTGATTATACCAAAGAAGCAGTAATCAAAGCAAGGCATTTAAGTGATAACTGGAACAAGAGAAGTACAAAAAACCCAAGGAACGTAAAAAAAAAAAAAAAACAAAACACTGTCATGGTAATAACATACCAGAACTTCTTTGAAAGCCACCTTGGGAATTTTTGGACAAAAAAGCCACAAATATTTCCAGAAACTTCTAGATAATTCACTAATAAATACATCTTTCTTTTCAATAACATGACTAAAGTTCAAAATCAGTATATTTCATAAGTTCAAAGAGCTGAAAGAAGCTGCTCATAAAATTATTGGCTTGTGTTTTGGGGGACAGGAGAGGAACTGACAATAAATGTGGCAAGATTTAAGACAGAAATCTGATTAATTAAGCCTCAGTTCAGGCTATATAAAAACTTGAAAATCATAAGCAGCAAGAAATAGAATTAAAAACTTAACACAAAACAGCACACTTAAAATTTCTAAGTGTCATGTTCAAACTTGAAAAGGAGCAGTTGTAACTGGGTTTGTAAAACACACTCAAACAACCAGCAAAGAATTGCCACAGTGCAGTGCTGTGCTGTGATCATATTGCACCATCTGGTCATCCCTAACCCAGACAGGGTGTGACACAAGTGGGAAATGCACTATCTGCTAACCTTCTACCCTCTCCTATCTGCTAAAGCTTCTGTCCCCACCAAGGTAGGGAGGATGTGGAAAGGCACCTCTGGAGAGGTGCAATGCCTCAGAAGAGTTTGAAGAGTCAGCATCAACCAGAAATAGTCTACCATTCCTTCTCTGTATATTTCAAATACTACAACTTGTGACATGCATGTGTTTCAACTTGTAAAACTGCGGGGGTACTCAGCATTTACTTTAAGGCCAGTGTGACTCTTTTCTACTAAAATAATACCCAAAGGGAGCTCTGGAGCTGCTTAAAGCTTTTACACTTGTCTAGTAATCCGCAGATGTCACACAGATGGCTTTTATCTGGATATACAAAGAGACACAGAACTCTAGGTAAATTCAGGGGACACTCTAGGCATGACATTGAAGGTTTACAAATACATCTCTGATAACGTCGTGACATATACTTGTTTTAATTCATGTAGTTGCCATAAAAGTCCCTGCATTTCCTCCCCAGAGTTTTGACATTTACTGTCTCTCTGCACAATTCCTAACAGTTTATCATTAGCACTAATATATATTATATCCAGTAATAATGGTACAGTAAAAATAATAACTTTTTCTGAAAATCTATTAATTCTAGTGACCTTTATTTAAAATTGTCATTTTAATAATGGCTCTTGTAATTAAATCTGAGCCCAGATTTTTTCTTCCTACATTTACAAAATTGTGGCAATTTAATCATTAATCTATTAGCTTCAAAATGAGGGTGAAGAAATACCTCAACTTATCCACATTCCATGGAAACTTTAAGTAATATCAGATTTTCAGGCGAATTTCCCAGTATTGTCAAAAGTAGCATGAACAATCAAGTCAAACTACTCAGCTTGTGGGTATGAAGTCTCTGTTCATTCTGAATGCATCATACTCAAAAAATTCCAACTACATTTCCCCCCTCATTTTACTTAAAAAAAACAAAGAAGAAAGCAAATTAAAATTACCAAGGGTTTTAAGAAAAGAAATATTCAATCTTCTCAACACATATAATTACACAAGAATATATTCTTGCATCTGATTCAGTGTTCAATGACTGATCTGTCATGATCTTTGCCTCAAACACTCAGGTTACAAGGAATATAGTCTGATGCACTATCTTAAGATTCACCTCTACATGCTATATACAGAGATTACTGAAATTCTGATTCTGTTACTTCAATTACTGAAAAAATTGAAACACATGGAAACATTTTATCTGGCTCCCAAATTCCTACCCCATTTTGAACTAACACGATGGATTTCACATTAGCATTTTCCTATCACTAAACAATAACTCTGTTGTTAAGCTTCAAAACTGCATTTCTCCCTTTGCATTCACAAACCACTTACTATATGTAGCCAGAGCAGAACATTCTATTACCAAATCTCCCCATGTCACAGACAAGAGAACCTCAGAAAGCATCTTCTACATGTCCTCCTCTTCTTCCTGAGGTCAGCTTTAGCCAAACTTTACAGCTGTTTGTCTCTGTAAACAGACAGCTTTTTAAAAGAAAAAAACCCGCTATCTTACAAGTTCCTAAAGTTGGTGAGATATTTACTGGGCAGAGCCAGAACTAGTATTCCAGGTATCAGAAATTAGGAAACTTACATGTTTCAGCAGCATGTAACCTGAAAGCTAAATCAGGCATAGAATGCAAGAAGATAACTACATAGTTTCTTTAGAGATTACCAGGGAATTCAAGGAATAATTCGCTTGTAAATTCTAGGTTTCTGTTCATCAAAACATGTCACAGAAAAGACTTGACAAACAAACAAATATGACTGGTGAAGTGTCAGCATACCTTCTGTGGAAGGAAGGAACACTAACCAGCCTGCCACAGCGCTCTGGAAGAAGGAAGCATCCAACACACCTGAGCAAGACAGCATAATTGGATTTTCAAAAAGCTTTTCACAATGTTCCCTCCAAAAGCTCTTAAATTAAGATGCTAAGGAATTTATTAATGACTGATTATAAATGGAAAAGGACAAAGTATCAAAACAAGTTAAAGATGGGTGAGCAAAGTGTAAGAAAGTGACAAAGAGAGAAAAATTAGAGTCCCAAAGGTGTCTGTGCAGGCATCTCTCTACACACATCATGTACTGTATACATATACTATATAGTACATACTCATGTACTATACAGAGTTAATCACAAAAATAAACACAGGTTGAATGACAAACTGCAGAAGGTTGTCCTCATACTGAGCAAATAGATAATAAAAATCAGCAGCTGAAATTCCTTGTTCATAAACACAAACTAACACAATGAAAAAGACAACAACAAGGCCACGCACTTAAACCAACAGACTCTAGTCAGGCATTTTCATGCAGGAAGAGATCCCAGTCCCTATGATCAGTCTGGAAATAACAGCTCCCAGGCAGTTCACAGAACCCTGGAGCAGAGGACAGAAGAGACCACCATAATGTCTCCTGAAGAATACTAAGCTTCTGCACCTTAAATATGTCACAGAGATACAACCTTCCCTGTAAAAAAAACACAGAATATACCTAAATATGGTACAAGAAAGGTCAAGCAATGCTTTCATGCATGAAACTAATAAGCTGTGACTTTTCAACTAAAAGAGGAAACAGCTGGAGAAACAGGACCAACATACAGAAAGCCAATATTCTTGGCTTCTTTTAACACAGCAGTTATAAAGAATGCAATGAAACATTTAGTGCAAAAGCTAGGAAATAAGGGCATTTTTCCACATAAAACACAAACTGTGGACTTGCATCACCATGAATTGCTATGAATACTCAATACACAAACTGTCTCCAACTTTTGAAAAACATCCATCAGCATCTATTACATTTTAAAAGACAGATGCAGCCTCTGCTCAGAAATCCTTCAGCTCCAGACTGCAGCATCTTGGGAGGATACACAGATAAAAGCACTGCTGTACAACCAAACTATACTTAACATATTTTCCTTAGCATCAGAACCGAGATATTGAGCCCCATAAGCCTGGTGTTACCCTCTCTTATGATCCTTCTGGTCCAAATTATAACTGATATTAGTATCACAGCTTTCTCCCCCTCCCCCCCCCCCCCCCCAAAAAAAAACCCTAGAAACAACATCTTCCCCCATAAACACCTAGAATGTGAAATCCTCATTCATTGTACCAAGCAATTTCTCTAGGTCTCCTTTCTAAGTTCAATACTAAAATGTACCTACTACGTTCACATTATACTTCGAATACCTCTTATTTTAAGTCATTGCCCTGAAATTCCTATCATACCTTGGCAGCCTATGGAGCTCTGCTTAACTATTTCACTCACCACCGCAAGCAGCAGAGCGTTCTACACAATCTGGGGATGCAGGAACACCACAAACTAGTCTCGCATTGCGATTTGATCTTCAAATTTAAAGCAGCTTTGCTGCAAATGAATAAGATTTTAAAAAAACGTTTTTCAAAAAAAAAGCCCAAGTCACTTACGAAACCTGTACTCTCACATCACGTGAGCCGCCAGCTCAGCCCGAGCAGTCACAAATTCCCTGACTCAGTAGAAAGCTTTACGGCTCTCACCTCCGAGCATCTGCCGCTTGTAGCTTCACAGAGATAGCAAACGCCGGGCCCCACAGACCCAGCCCCGCCGCGGCTCCCCCGCGTCCCCGCGGATCAGCCGGAGCCTGAGACAAGGCAGCACATGTCGGGACCCACAACCCGCCCGGGCCAGCGGCTCCTGCGCCTCGCACGGGGCCCTCCCCCGGCCCGGGGCGAGCCCAGACCACGGCAGCGCCGCAACCCCCGGGCTCGGCAGCGCAGCCCGGCAGAGCAGCGCCGCTCCCTCCGCCCCGGCCGCCGCCTCCCCCGCGCCCCGCCGGCGGCCGCCGTTACCCGCCGCGCCCAACGCCCCGCCCGTGACGGGGCGGAGGAGCCCACGCAACCCCACCTGCTGCGGCCGCAGGGAGGAGGAGGCGAAGGGAAGCGGCTCCCGAGCGAGCCCCGCGGCCGGCACGGTCCCGGCCGGGCCCCGCGGGGTTAAAGCCGCGCCGCGCCCCGCCCCGCCCCGCCGCCATTGGCCGGGCGGTTGCCGGGAGACCTTTAACGGCACCTGCCGCCCGCGGGCGGCCCAGCGCGGCCCGGCCGCGCCTCCGCCACCTGCCCGGCCCCGGGCCCCGCTCCTCTGGTGCTTTAAACCCGGCCCCCGTGCCATCGCTCTCTGCCTGCGCCAAAAGGCATTCTCTCTCTTTTAAAAGCTCTCTTCAGGAACGGGAGGGTGTGGTGAGGTTTGCCCTGAGCCATCTCCAGGCTCCACAACCCCGGCTGTCAGCCTGAGGTGCAGAGCTGCTCCAGCTCCGAGCATCTTCGTGCTCTCCTCTGGACCCGCTCTCCCAGGACAGCACCGTTCTTGTGCTGGGGACACCGGAGCTGGGCGCGGTGCTCCGGGCGGGCTCTCACGGGAGCGGAGAGGGAGCATCCCCTCCCTCCACCTGTTGGATCTTTGGATACAGCCCAGGACAGGGCTGCCTTTCTGGCTTGACTTATGCCCAGCTTTTCGTCCACAAGAACCCCCAAGTCCTTCACCACAGCTGCTCTCAGTGGGTTCTTCTCCCCGTCCCATGTCACAAAACTGCCTCCTGACAGCTTTCTCTGTGGCTGGGAGTGATGCTGAAGGAGCACCAAGATAGCCAGCCTGGCACCCAGCTTTATTCCCCAGAGAGCATCAATTAAACTTCCCAATGTCTCACCATTAAATATGTGACATGTTGCCTTTCAAAATTTAAAGTTTTCATCCTAATGTATCTATTTCCAGGTTAATAAACAACAATTTTCAATATTATCAATCTTAACCTGTTGTGGTGGTTTTTTTTTAAATTAGGATGAGGTCACCAGAACAGGACCAATATTCTCTTTACATTTAGCTTAGAGGAGAGCACTTTGTTGGAGGATTCAGTGCAAGTAATCACAAGCATTAAACAAAGCAATCTCAAGCAAAGGAGATTCATCAGAAAATCTGGGACCATAAAAGGGAAATTTTGAGGCGTGAGGTGTTCACAAACAACCACCAAAGACGCTCAAAAGACCTCATATTCAAATAAGTTAATGGAAATAATTAGCATCTCCATATGAATTCAGGAAATGTAATGAATATGTAGTAGAAATGTGATGAATATGCATTAGTTCCACGGACTTAACCTGGCCTATTAGGTTGCTCTTCATGAATGCTTTGAGGAGAAATCCCCATACATCAAGCACTGCTAATAAACTAATGCCAGCTTTCTAACGTAGTAAATTTACTGAGAGACTTTATTTCCTGGGTTTTGTGACAGGAAGAGATTGATGATTATTCTTGCTATTTTTTCTTCAAAAGCTACGGTGTTATAGACCAGATCAAGAAACTAAAAAAAAAAAAAAAGGAAAAAAAATTACAGAAAAGAGAATGCAGTAGACAGAATGACTATTGTGACTACAAAGACACCACCACAGAGAAATAGCAGTGATTGGGATATAAAATATTTATTTTTAATAGATTGTAGTTATATACCTTTTTTAAAATTCAGTTGTGGAGCCAAGTTGGCAAATTTCACTTATTTTCAGAGTATTTTCAGTATAAGAAAGTGGTAACATAGGACACAAGTAGTACCATTAGCATTTTTACTGTTAGGATCACCAAGTAGACAGAACAATGCTCTGTGTGCAACAAGGGATGGAACTGCGTAAGAAAATGGGCCTGGTAGGTTTTCCTGCCACAAACACAGCTGTGATAAACCTCCCGACATCTCTCATACACTGCTTGCCCTCCTTCCAGATTCTCTTTCATTCAGCATGTCTCATTTTCAAAGGTTGGCTTAAGAATGGAAAAATGCTGAGCAAGGTCAAAACCAGCCTTTCAAAAGTAAAAAAAATTGACTTCCAGGAGCAAAGTATACTCCTGCCATACATATTGGAAATAAAGCTATTTCTCCCATTTATGAGCAGACCATAACTATCTCTCCAGGGAGGTGAAAAATAATATGGGGCAAGTAAGCTGACTATTTCTTGCTGTGTCAGATGCTCTATCAGCTTGCAGAAATACTGATCATTGTTTTGGCTTTTGCTACCTTTGCAAAAGCACTAAAATTTTTTTTAATAACTGATTTTTTTTTTAATTTTTTTTTTTTTTAGTATTATTTGGGTTATAGGTAATCATTCCTCACAGATGCAAAAGAAAACTTCCATTTTATCACTCAGGTTAATGCAGAGACTTTGGATCTTTCTACTGCAGCTTTGCTACAGGTGCACCCCGAGGAGGAAGCAGAATATGTTAGTGGTAATGGCAAGTGGGACAACAGACCTTGTTCACAGGAAGGATTAAGCTCCTGGAGCTTTAAAACATAATATAGTCATGGGTGGTGCCGAATTCCCTTTGTCCATTTGATCTTAGCAGCTGTTCCTGAAGTTGATGCTATTCAAAGGAGAGCTCCCCAAGCACTCTGCTGTGCATCATGGATCAGGTTTGGTTTATGTTTTTTTTAAAAGGCTGGCCAGGAAAGGAAAAATCTTTGTGGGATGCATTCAGGCAAAAGTGTCAGAAAATTTTACCATATGAAAAACTGTAGTCCAACACACTCCTTTACTGATAATGCACCAGTTTGGTGTAACATAGTCTTTGTAAACTGGGGTGAGAAGTGAAACACAGCTTTCTAAAGTGATTCTTAACAGGGTGACATAAGGAGGGTTTTGGTACAGAGAAAGACTGGTATCTTTAGAAACTTGGGGTTCTAAGGGATACAGTAAGGGATAACATCAACTGCTTCCTCTATTCTCTTGAGTAATATCACAAATATGCTGTAGTGGATGTCAGGTCTTTGACAATAACCCAAATGTTAAGAGTAACTCCTTAAACAGTTTTTTCCTTCTTTACTTGGTCTTGCTTGAGTCTAATCAACTGAATTATCTGGAGTCTCCTTTTATTTTGCTTTATAATTCAGTTTAAAAATAACCAAACAACTTGTGTTATTTCATAGCTGTTCCACTCTGTCATATAGACTGTTAGCCTAAAAATTTATTGTAGTTCAATTTCTTTTATAAACATATTTTATAGAATAAATTATTAGAGAAATCGTGAAGATGTATTTATAATTTCCCCTTTGTAATTATTTGCTAAAAATTTGGATTAAGAATTATAATGGGGGAAAAAAATTAAAGAACCAGAGGAAACTGCTTTTTGAAGTGAAATGTACAAAATGCCTCTCAAAACTTAACTTCAAGCTGGATTAAACCATAACACGAACAGTAAGACAACAGGCTCCTACAATTCAGAAAGCGAGGGGGCTGATCCACAGTTTGTTTGCATTTCAATTCAAACTCATCTTCTTAAGTACATTCAGCAAGGCTGTGTGCTGGAGTGGTTTCTATAGCAGTGTCCTGCTTGATTACAAATCAGCAGGGCTGACGAAGCCTGGGCGAGCAGGAGCTCATTAGAATGTCTGATCCGGTTATGCAATAGGCCGGTGGCAGCCTGTGACTCCTTTATTGTCCCTTGCTGTAAGAACTGCGTCTCGACAAAGCCCAGCTCACAGGGCTTTCGTGTCTCTTTGTGGGGATGTGTAAAAATAACCTCATAAGCCAGTCTGTGGGTTGTGCTCTGCACTGGTAAGCGCTTTAAGGTCGGCTCTCCGTTCCAGCTCACACATTAGAAGCTCCTGTCGTGCAGTGATCTTCATAGATGTCTCTGGAGCCCATTGGTGGCTCCAAAGGTGCAGAGACCTACAGCAGGTTACAGGACTTTACATTCTTAAGCCCACCTGTGTGATCCATTCCCTCCTCTCCCCCAGTGTCCCGCTACTTGAGAGTCACGTGGCTCAGCATTTAAAAGACATTCAGCTTCTGGCTGAAAGTTTCCTCTGCTCCTGCACTTGGACAGTGAAATTTCAGACTAATGCCTGTTAGGTTAACAAAAGCAGAGAGAAAGATGCCTGTCTTTCCCTGGGAGTTTGACCAGGGACACCAATAGTCACAAAAATATCCACAGATGAGATGGTGTCCTTACCTGTCAGAGTAACAAGTCTTTGTGCCAAGCCAAAGCCATGGAAAACAAACTAAGCTTCAGGAATCCAAGTGGGTGTGACACAAAAAGGATGCTGACTCCACAGAAAAGAAACCACAGCCAAAACCTTTGACCAAGACTGCCTCAGGGTGAGTGACAAGATGCCAACTAAAACACGGACTGCCACTATTTCACTGCTCCTCCCCAAAATTGTCTACAGAGTTATGATTTTGCACAGGCCCTGGTTTTTATTGCATTTTTGTTGCTCATCTGAGTCAGTCCAGCTCATTAATTCTATTTATTTTAATTTTTGGTTGGGCTAGAGCTCCAGAAGCTTAGCAAGTGAATTGGCTTACAGGGTGTTCCAAATATGCTAGAGCAAGTACAAAACAATCTAGGATAGAAGAAGGAGAAAAGAAAGAACAGGGAGAGGAGTGGGATTCCACAGTTTCAGTGTCAATGAGGGATTAGATACTAACCACTTTCAGGGAACCACAACCACATGTTTCTCTCTCTGCAACTTTATTTCTGATTAAAGATGGAAGCAGATATTTCCCTCATTTAACTACCTCCACACATGATAAAGGTACCATAGGCACTCAGTTTTTTCTTCCATTTTGGGAGACAGGTACCAGGTAAGCTTTCACTGAATTTACCCCAAAGACCTTTGGAGGAAGATAAAACATCAACTGGCTACAATGCCTGCAGCAACTCAGGTTCCCTTCTGAAATTGTTCAGCCAGTAGTTCAAGGGACCTCTTCCATGAAGTAAGGAGCAGCACAGACAATGCCATTTAGTTTAGCTGTTTTGAAGAGTTTCAGTGATGCAGATATTTCATGACAAATTTTGATGTTAGTAGCTATAGCAACTCATGCCATGAAACAGCTGTTCTCCTTCCCACCCTATCCTGTACTACACATACATCATCTTTGGAGAATATGTGCAATATTTTGCATGTCTGCTCCAATCTCTGTTTGAAAAAGCTTCACAAAAATTTGTTCAGCATCTCACACTTGTGAAATATCACTATAGGCAGGGCCAAATGTCACTGAATCTTGTGCATCTGACTGCTCTCCTTCATTAGACCAGCTCCTGAAATAGTTGTGTAAATGCCATTACCAAACTCTAAGGCACTCAAAAGTGTTTGAAAAATGTTGTAGTGTATTTGTAAAAGAGGAAGAGTCAAAGGTAGCACCAGGGAATTGAAGAGAAGCTCCCACAGCTTGTGAAAAGCAGTAAAATAGCATTTCAGAGAAAAGCAATAAATGAAGGGCATTAGTTTGGTGCCTGCAGATGCAGTGTGTGGTTTATCTGATCTCTCACCAGTCATAAAAACAAGACTTTTTTTACTGTCAGCAGATAAAAAAATCTATGTCATAATTCAGCACCCCAAAATAAACACACAACCCCAAACTCTGAAGAGTTATCAGAGAAAAGAGAGCAGGAATGGTGTCCATTTTAAACATGTGGGAAATTAAGCACCAAAGTATTAAGCGTATTTTAGGTAAACCCATTCCATAACCAAGGGCTGCAATTTATTTTCTTAGTTCCAATTTCAGATCATTAGAACATTAAATTTCAATAAAAATATGTCCTGACACACTCAGCTGAGTTTACCATTCATTTTTCAGTCCAATGAAGCAGCACAGGCCTCAGAGCTACCAGGACAGTGCATGTAAATACAAATCTTCTCCTTCCTTGAGAAAATTTACTGTAGCATAATTTGTTGACTGTAAAAACAAGAATTAAAAGCCTCAACCTGTGCTACTATCAACCATGCAGTGAAATATTTAAGAAAATAAGATTTCTAGAATCGTATTTCACCACAGCACTGTCCTTTCAGTCTGATGCCCAGAAAGTAACACGAAGGGTCAGAAAAGCAGCATAATGTAATAATTTCAATCCTGTCTCTCTTTAGCTGATCTCTGATTAGCTTGCAGAGCCATTAAACTGCAGTTGTCCACACAGAACACAGCTGACACTCCAGTTTTTAAGCATTCTCAGCTGCAACTAGTTTTGAACAATGCCTCTCCTAAGAGAGGTGCTTCGTGTCACTCCGCTGAGTGTGTGAGCTAGGGTGAGTTAAAGACACTTCAATCAAAATCCTTTCTTTTTTCTTTCAGGATGAGCTCAGCAAAAAGTTAGGAAACAATTGTGTATGTGATTCCCTATCTCTCTTCAGTCTGGAGAGTGCTGATGCTCAGGTGCCTATGTACAACTTTAACTTCACATGCACAAGTGCCATCACCTGCACTAGGGAATAAAAGGAAATTTCAAGACAGATTACCAGCTGAAAGGCTCTTTAGAAAAAATGCAACATTCAAGTTAATATCTTAAAAAATATAATCAAACCCTTACAGTTTAAAATAAATTTGAGGGACATTAGTATGGGGTGTGCAGTATCTCTCAGATTTCTTTGCCCAGACATGCTGTCTCTGCTGAGAGCTGGCCTGCCTCTTGCACGCTGTGCCTGCAGCAGAAATGCCAAGGCCAAAAGCTGAAGAAAATATTTTTAATTCTAAATGTTTAAAGATAATAAGAAAGTCTTGGTAATGTGAGTTGTTTTCTTCTTAGTCCTTGATCTGAAGCCTGCACAAAGAAACTTCTCATTCACCAGCATATACAGTCTAAACATGATAAATACAGCTGGTACAATAACTCTGTCTAGAACTGGAAAGACAATGATGAGTAACTTGTTCTTACCAATCTCTAAGGTAATATTTTAAGAAAAGTTTTCTGTTATTTGAAGAAATAAAGTGAACTGCTTAAAAAAAAACCAAAAAACAAACCAGATTGAGGCCAACAAATGGATGTTTAAAAATGTCCTTGAGTGAAATAATTTTTGCAAAATTGTTATCAGGAATTGCATTCCAGGAAACACCTGAATATTTCACTCCATAAGCTTAGGTTATTTCTTTGACTATCTGCAGAAACAACATCTGATCTTGTATGCTGTGGGCATGGTAACAAGTCTCTTATGCACTTCTGCAGTCAGTGTCCAGGCTGTGATGTGCTCTAGAACACTTAGATGATGATGATGATTGTTGTTGTTATTATTATATCAGGTTCCTTTTCAGCTGAAATCTGGTGTTCTGGTGTTCTGCATTGTAAAATTGGATTCACAAAAATTTAAACAGTGCCCCTATTTGAAACCAAATAAATCCTTTTAAACATCCGCATTGGAGCATAAAAGGAATCCACAATGAATAAAAAGGACATTTTTTCGAATAAAACTGATCAAAGAGCATGGTGGGGAAGTTTTGTTGTAATATTGAAATCACTTGAACTGCTGAAAACTGCAAAAAAAAAAAATGGTGATTTGTTTTAGGTTCAGTTATAAATTATGCTGTTATTTCTGGCTCCATATCCACCTAGCTGGCACTTATCTTTCCCTGGTGACTCAAGTACACTTGCTGGATTTTGAAAGGCAGTTGAAAAATTAGGTTAGGGATTCCTCAGCTAGAATAAAGCAATCTTGATTTTAATTTCCAACATCCAGTATTGTGTGTGTGTTTGAAATTGCCAATAGAAGGAATGTGTATGGGTTTCATGAGGCAAAAAACTCCTGTATTTACCTCTTACGCAATCTGGAGGAAAGGGAAAAACTTCTTTTTAGTTGTTACAGTGAGGTGCCAGCATATAACATAATTCCCTGATTTAGTGCAAAGTTTCAGAGCAGAGGATTTAAGACATTACTACCTGCAGTTGTTTTCTTCACCTCTTGCTGGAGGTGACTGCCTCTGGAATATCAAGTAGAGCAGTTAAGAGAAGAATGTCTATTCCTTCCTGACAGAGTTACCTCCTGGAAATGAGAAAAATCTACACTACGGCTCCATGGCACAGACAGTGAGGGATTAATGGCTGGTGTGTGGAGAACTTGCACGGGAAAATGGCTGAGGAAAAGCTGGCAGCAGAGGGGCGCACAAGCAGCATTGCTGCTCACACTTTCTGTTACTAGAGCAAGGCTCAGTGCCAGCTCCAAGTGGGAATTTAATTACGGAAAACATCAGCCTGAGACAGTGCACAGACCCAGTGTCGTGGGATGCAGGCGTGGGGCAGCGCTACACCCTGTGTTTATCTCAAGGGTGAAGGGAAAGCCCTTTCGGGGCCAAGGCTGCAGAGCAGTCATGGCAACACCGCAGCACTGCTCCTTGTCCTGAGAGCCACAGGGCTTCCCTGTGGGCTTCCAGAGGTCACAGATCTTGACAAGCTGCACACACAGACCTGAGGATGGTGAGAAATACAGCAATCCGTGTCCCGTGACTCTGCAGACAGGCAGAACTGGTCTGGCTTCAAATACATATATATACAGTTTAAAATGTTAAAAACAGTACAGAGATTTTAAAAGCAAGATAACCCAGACCCATTCACATAGAGAAAATTTCACAGCGTTGTAACACTGTTGTCTTCTAATCCTAATGTCTCTGTGGCATCCAATGCTGAGCTTATCACGGACAGAGGCTCTGAGCAGCCCTGCCAGCTGGGCACCACAGTACGTACCACGACCATCTCCCCAGTGCAGGTCTGAATTTTTGGAGGCTAATGTTAGGTCATTCATCTCTTCCTTTTTTCCTGAATAATGCCTAAATATTCTGCACGATGACAGTGTGGATTTGGAATTGCTTCTCATTAGTCAAAACCTGGAGGTAGTCTGCCAGGGCCTTCAAAGGGAGAGACTGTGATTCCTGCAGGGAAAGGGCTCTGAGCCCAGAGAAAAACCAAATTTCTAAACACATTGAAAGGCATTAATAATTTCAAATCTAATTGCTTGTTTTCTACAGAAAATTGCACATACCAGTGCTATTTGAACTCTCCTCTTTGGGATAGTAAACCAGTCAGAATACAACACTGCACTTCAATTCAGTGGAACAATAGTGGCATCCAGTGGTCAGTCAGCAAATTCAAAGCCCTGCTTCTCCAAGGTTTCACTGGGATACTGTGATCTGCTCATACACCTCATAGTCTGTCCTTGATTTTTTTTTTTTTTTAGTTATTTTCCTCAAAAATGGAGTGTATTTGAATTGCCATAGAAAGAGTGAAATACATTTTCTAAAGTCCAATAGTTAAAATGTTAATTCTCCAAGGCCCTATTGTAGTTGGCAAGTAACTGTAAGGAGGGCAGAGTTGGCCTTGGTGCGAACACATTTGATCTAAAGGCCCTGTTCTTGTGAGGAATGAGGTCAAACAAACAGTAATACATCACTGCAGCAGTCTTCTGTGTTTGGTTCCTCTGGCTGTCTGGAGGAAGATCTGTGTGCAGTTTTATAAATCACCAGAAGTAATACTTAGGTTGCTATAAATCCTTGGAAACTCATTTTGTCATGTCACTGAAGTCAGTTGCATCATGTCTCCTTACTAGCCATTTCACTATTAGGAAAATGTATTGTATAGCTTTATACCATTTCTTTCTAGACTATATTTTAAGATAATATTACTTTCCCTATTTGGTTTTAGAGCTTTACCTTTAAACTGTGGATGGAGAGCTTCCATTGACACCAGGCTGATCATCTTAATGCCCATTGCCTCTGTTCCTGCACCAAAAGAAAGGGGGTGTTCTCTCCACCAGAGCTCCAAGTAGCCCATTTACATCCATCTTCTGTTTACTCCATTTAGATTTCAGCCAAAGCAATGAACCTAGCCCTGACTCAGTAACGACAAAATGTTTTACTGCAGTCTCAGTCCTGTAGGAAACAAAATGCTGTAAATGAGATCCTGTGATACCTAGGGGAAAAATGCAATAAAATTTCTCTAACATCTTGTAACAAGCATGATATTTTTTCCCATCAGATATAATCCTGAGAAAAGTTTAAAGATTCAAACAGGGAACTTGGTTTTGAATTATATAACTTGATAGTCATAATCTATTTAGCACATCAGCCAAGGGGAAAACAAAATACTTTAAAACCTGGATCCAGATCTCTGCAGTGTAGATATTGATACACGATATTGATATATTAATATATGATCTTCACAAGTAATTGTGAATGTTCTGAACAGTATATCTTTCCCATTTCCACCTTAAAAACTAAATACAGCTTTTACTTTCATTGAAAATAATAACATAAAATACGTTGTAGCATTCCATCTGCCTGTGTTGACAGCATTCATGTCTATCTTAAATATGTCAAATATAAGTTCTGTAGTCTTTACCCATTTCCAATTTATACATTGTCTTAACAGCATTTGTGCTACTTGACAAATACAGAAATGCAATTAATTATAATTAGGTGGTGTGACATCTGACAGAGAAAAACTGACTTATCTTCTTTGAGAAGTTCAGAAAAGTTTACTATCCCATAATTTAATTATACGGCTGTCATGTGTTAGGAGGGGCACTGTATGGAGGTGAGGAGGGGAATCTTCAGTTGTGGTCAGTAGATGCTTTCTACCCAACAAAAGGATGTCTTCTATCTCAAATGTTTCGTGCATTTTATTTAGGCTTATGAAATTCCCAATTCTGATTTTGTTCAGGTCTGCCTATCCCCTTCTTTTTCCCTCCCTGCCTTCAAATGTGTAAGGTCCCAACTCAGTCCCTATTGAAGTGATGGTAGACTCCCACTGACTGCAGTGGGAATTGGATTAAATCTCTAAAACAACAATTACATGCCTAATTGCTTTTTATTGCTCACTTAAAAATGCATTCTTTGAAACACAACCGATATTTGTAAGGGCTGAGGGCTTAATGTGCCAAACTATTTGGGTTATTTGGAGACCTATTTTCTACCAGTGCCTGGGGATTTAAATAAATGCTATAAAAGAGTGTTATTTACATTATGCATTTATAATAGAAGTGTTTATACTGCTTCATTATTCTTCATATTGATTTTCCTCTAAATGCCAAGACTTTGCTTCTTTGAAGTCAGTGGGAGATCTGCCCCTGACTTCATCCAAACTGAAACTGGGAGCTAATATGAGGAAAGGGGGATGCAGCTTTCAGATCATTCTGAAAGATAGACAAATTTTGTGAAACAGTCTTCCTAGAACTCTGTGCTGACTGTCTCTTCTGGAGATCACCCTTGTCCTGTGGACAGGCATTCCATATCTCCCAAGCATCAAGAGGCCATGTGTTAGTTTGGCAGGGGCTGTAAGCAGTAATTGAAGTGACTGTGCTGATTGGAGAGTGGCTCAGAGAACTTCCTCTTCTGCAAGTGACAGCCTGCACCAGCTCAGCTCTCCCTGTCACAATCCTAATTCTAGAATATGAACCCCATACCATAATGGGTGTGAGAAGGTTATGCAGAAATTAATTAACCACCAGAGATCTTATACTTGACCTCTGAGCCTCTGAAAAAAGTAGTCACTGAAGGAAAACAGAGCAATCCTCTTCCTCTAAATTCTACTTGAAAGAAACAATATAACTAAAACAACCCTGAATCTCACAAGCATGGCCTAGAGGAAGATTATAAGATCTGAATTTGGCTGCATGCCTAATGACTTTTACTGCAGAAGTGTTAGTTTCCTTCATCACCAGCCTCCCCTCTGAATGTGCAAACCCCATCTCTGCCACAGAGCTCTTCTGACTGTAATGGACCAAGTTCAGGCATCTTTCTAAACAGATACAGCAGGAACACTCTGCATAGGCTTGGAAATGCTGCTGAGTGCTTTTAGTCACCATAAGGAAGCAAGTCAGATTTGGGAAATGGATTGAAATGGTTACAGAATTTTCTCTTTAATTTGACAGAGGATTGGCAAAGGACGTGTTGAAAACAAATAGCCTGAAATGCCATGAATCTACCCACAAATCAGCTGATCAGTAAATAAAAATGAGCATGCCACAAATTAAGGTGGAGAGTACATACATACTCTTAATTTCAGCAGTATTTCAATGTATGGTGATTGCAGATCAAGGGAGCGAGATTTTTCCAGGAATTAAAAGTGTATACCTCAGTTTGCTACAATATATTGATATGCTCAAGACTCAGATTTAAAATCATTTCAAAATCCTATCTTGATATGCTACAGTAATAAAAACAAAAATTATGCTAGTTTCTAGTGGACAATGCCGTTTCTCTAGAGCGAATATTAATGTAAAAAATTATCCTTGTGCTAATTCAGTAACTTGAAAGCAACCTATTAAAATGTCTCAAGATTAAGACTGGCATATAAGCACTTTGTTTTTGCAGGACTCTTGTAAATGTAGAAGGTTTTTCCACAAAATCCATAGGCTGAGAAGATGGCTTCCAACTCTTACTTTCTTTGTTTGCAGCCCTGCATTTCACCCTGTGACTACAGGAACAATTTTTCTCTAAAAGCTTTAAATGTTTTTACAGTTTAAATTCTCATGGTCAAGTTTATCTGCATAGCAAAATTTTCCTTGCCAGTATTGTTTGATTAGTAAGATGTTACTATGATGCTAGAGGCAAACATTTCCAGTACAGTTAAGAACACTGTGAAACTGGGGCAAAGCTGAAGACTGCTGAACACAGCAAAGGGAAAGGACATTAATGTGGGACATAACACTACTGAACTTTATCATGTATTGTAATGGCAGTGGATCAAGCAAACACTTCTGGACTAATGGAAAACGTTGTGCAACAGGACAGACATGATAAAAGAAAAGGTCAGTTGTGTCCATACGCCTGGTTAGTTAAAACAAACAATCCTCCTTCTCAATTCCATTTTCTTAATGATGCTCTCCCTGTTGCTGGGTCTGAATGGCATCTGACTGCAGCAGCACTGTGGTCAGTCAGTGCAATGCAAAGGGAAGGGTTGGACTCGACCAGATAATTTAAATACAAACATGAACATAACACTTCTACAAATAAAACCAACAAAGACCAATGTTTCACAAGCTGAGGCATTATTAGTATTACTACTACTACTTAAGGTCCCCCCAGCACTTTTTCAATATAAGGAGTGATGATTTTAGAGTCCATTACCTGGCTTTCTGTGAGCTCAGGTCCATTTCCATGGCAACATGAGATGCAGCTGTCTGAAAAGTTGTCTTACAGAAGGCTGTAATGTTTGGCTCCTGTGCAGTGCATGGCTGATGACAATCTACACAGCTGTAAGAATTAGTCTCCACTGAAGACTTTTAAGTAAATGAAATAGAAAAAGAAATATTCTATTAATTGACTGGGGGTGTGTATTATTGTACAATTTAGCTTTTTAAAGATTTATTAAAAGAAGTCTTTGTAGTAGTGTTTATTGTCTAAAAAGTTCAAATACCTGCACTTTAGTTATAGCCCAAGCCTGTGCAGGAGAAACTTGACCTGATTCTTCTTTATTTCTTTGGTTGGTTTGTTTGTTTGTTTAAAGTAAGTGATTTTTCTGTTTCTCTTCAGCTCTGGCTTGTTCACAGCCTCTGGCAGGGGATGACAGCCCCTGTAACACTGTGCATACCAAGTGCCAGGGGTAGTTGTTTGGCCTGGTTTATAAGCTGGAATGCAGTGACTGACAGTAGATTGAACAGACTGTGGATGCGATGGGACAAATGGTCTCAGGAAGAATTTGTGCAATTTAATAAAGTTTGTATAAGAAAAATAATCAAACCTCTGGAAGATTCCTAAGTGTTCAACTAGTGGAAAAGCCAGTACAGCCTTTGAAAGATACATGCCCTGCACACACTGTTTGCAGGCTGAACAGCAGCTGGATGTAGCTGTGGCCCTTGGAGACATTCCAGATACAGGGGAATGTCCTGCCCTTCCTGGAAGCCAAACAGCTGCCCTAGCTGACTGCCCTGCATATTAACACAAGAGGAAACCTGCCAAGCTCCAGCTTAACACACCAAGCTGTAAGATGTGTTGGCTCAGTGGAGCTGAGCATTCCCTTCACCACATCTCCCACTGAAGCATTGTCCTTGGCAGGGGCCAGGTGGCCACCAGGGGCTGTGGCTGCAGCATCCGAGTGGTGGCCATGAGCCCTGCTGGCATTGCTCTTTGCCAGAACGCTCCTGGCACCCTCACACCTTTCCCCAGCTGCTGTGGCAGAGCAGTGATTGACAGTGCTGAGTGTGCAACAAGCAATCCATGGGTTAGGCAGCTTTATTCTCCTAACAGGATTTGCTGCTTGCACAAGTTCCTGAAACACGGCACAGCCTGCTCCTACTTTGAGCATATTGAATTGTAAGGAACTCACCAGACACGTACATGGAGCGTGGCATAATACTGTGCAACATATGGCTGTTCTGGTCTGCCATGCCCAAATTCTGTCTAGCATAAATAGGCTCATTTCCCACTGACATCAAGAGTTGCTGTCTTAGATTATTCTGTACTGAAATCTAAAAGTGGATCTTGATCATCTCCCACATTATCAAACACAAACTGGTTGTCCAAAAGCAGGCAAAATTCTCATAACAGCTTTAGCATATGCCACCACTCTTTCCCTGACAAGTGATTTTCCTCTCATTGCACTGACTGTCCTCTGATTCAGCAGATTACTAGCAGGACAATATGGAGAATGGGCCTCTTCCAAATGTACACAGCAAGAAATAATTCAGTTCTGGCTTGCAGCTTGGTTGAAATGGTGCCAGAGCTGCCTCACACCCTGATCAGCTCTGTTCCAGGTGTGACAGAAGAAAAGTGATTCATAAGGGAGGCTGAAACTTGGCTCCTGATTTACTCCCAAGCCCCCTGCTCTCCAAGAGCAGCCATGGTAGGATGCAGCTCATGATAGACATCCACCATCTCCAGCAGACAGCTGTGTGTGTTGCCACTGACCCACAAGCACATTTTAGGGAGCACAAAGCCATGATGTCCTCCATCATGTGATCAGCAGTTCCTCCAGCTATTCATGTTCTGCTTCCAGATAAGAGACCATCCTGGCTCCTCCTGCATGGGTGGTCTCCCCCAGGTGTGAGGCTGGGGAGACACAAGAGTGGGTGGCCCCAGGATGCTCTGCCACACAGCCCAGCTGTAGCACAGAGCCCTGTAAGCTCTGCTTTGCCATCAGACTGCAGCACCACATGAACACCCTTGCCTTTTCATGGCAAAAGGAAGTTCCTCCAGGAAAGGACACACTCGGACATTCTTATTGCTTTTCCTGCAGCTTTTCTGGTGCAGTAAGAGAGAAGCCACATCAGCTCTCAGTGAGATGACCTTTGGACTGGTATTTTTCAAGTGGTCTGCTGTGTTGAATCTCTAATTGCACTAATGGACCTAATGAAGCAAACCTCTTGGAGGAAGCAGAGAACATCACAGTGAGAGGGGCATTTAAAATTAAATCTAATCAAGTGCTTGTGAATATACTGCCAGGAACAGTTCTGCCTCAGAGCTGGTGCTGGTTCATAGGTCCTACTCACCCTCCACCTGTTTCAGTCTCCAAGAGCAGTTGCATTCCCCTTGGTTGGCAAAACCAGACCCACCTCACTCATGATTGTGGAGAGCAGCAGGAAGACAGCTCTGCACCACCTGAGCCACAGCCTCATTCTTTTGCTGGGCAGGAGGGGATTCCTGCCCTGGTACCCTGTCCTTCCAGGATGTTCTGTGTAAATCCATTGCATTGAACCCCATCTCACCCGCCTACAAGGTGCTGGTAAAGGAGGAGGATGCTCAGTCCTGGTTCTGAGAAGATGTCCTTAACAACCCTGCCTTTGCTTTTTCCACGGGATTTGCTACTGGCAGTCATGAACCTCTGCTGATCTCCCATCTCAGCCTTCCACCAGCAGCTCATTCAGCCCTGGAGAGGAGAGGCTCATGAACTATGTTATTTCTTTATCCCCCCAAAAATGCAAAAAAACAGGCAAACCTCTTATTTCCTAATGTTCCCTAATGTACCCCATGGTTACTAACTGGATGTCTGCAGCACGTTCATCCCTGGAGAGGAGAGGGTCATGAAGTATGTTATTTCTTTATGCCAAAAGAAGTGCAAGTAAACAGGCAAACCTCTAATGTACCCTAATGTGCCTAATGTACCTATGGTTATTAACTGGATGTCTGCTGCTTTTAGTTTTAAGCTGTTTTCTATAATTGTTTGGTCTGAAATGGGAGTGTGTAGGGCACAGCTTGGTTCATGGTTCTAAGATGATATTTAATGACTGAGTGGCCTAGCACTCGGATGCTCAGAGCTGTCTTTTACTAATAGAACAGGTTATTTCTGTATCTCTCCTGCTGTAACTGACTGGTGTATAACATCTTTTATTTTATTTTTATTTTCTTAAACTGAGCAAAGAAAGAAGCAGGACCCAGCTCCTGCAGACTTGTGCTTTGGCTAAACCACCAGAAGCTATCAAGATTCCGTGACCAACCTGCATTCTGGTGCTGGTCAATGTAACTGAGCAGAAGGCCATGTGGGGTTTGTTATGCTGTGGTTGCCATAGAATTATTTAAAAGTATTTCATTGCAGGACAGAAAACTTCAAAAAACAACAGTAACAACATGAGCCTTTCACATTTTTTCTTCAGTTACCCTTGCTCCTGTTTGTAAGTGCAAATATTTATATATGAGCCAGGATAGTTTATCCCTCTTGCCGCCTTAACAGCAACAAAATATTACTTAGCAGATCTTTAGTTCACATAGAGACCTCAGCCCAGTTCAGGAAAGAGTTTAGTGGTTAACCCCTTCAAGAAGTCCAGGGACTGTAAGATTATTACCTGCAGATAATGCTGCTCAGGACCAGCAGTGGAACAAGTAGTGTGGTCTGGGAGCTGTGGTTGTGAGGTCTTGTGCTGTGGCTGCCAGTCTGCCTTCCTCCCACTCCATCCTGCAAAACAAGAATGGGGAAAATTTAAAAAACCCAATTCAGCATCTGCAATAACACAGGAAGAACCCAGAACACAGTACTGGGTGAAACCTAAAGTTCTGTTTAAGATGCACCTAACCACACCTGAGGCTCCAACATGCACGCTCACCTCTTTTTGAAGCACTCATTAATGATGCTTATCCTCTCTGATGGGAAAGGTCTAGTATCCAGCTCGATTATTTCAGACATTCCTCACTGGTCATATTTTCTACAACTGCCAGGTTTGTTGCTGTCTGCTGGACACCTCTCAATGTGTCCAGAATGTTCAGCCCCGTGTCCTGGATGTGACCTGCCACTGTCAAGCTCCCATGCTGCTGGTGCAATCATCCCACCAGCAGATTTCAGAATAAATCTTGGATTTTTTCCCTACTTGCAAGACTGCAGAACTAATGGCTTATATCCAGTTTGTGACCCAGTATGTTTCAATGATTTATTTTTGGGATAGCCCTTTCTATTTTTGCACCTGATTCTTTCTCTGGGTTTTTGTTTGTTTGTTCATCCATTTGGGCATTTTCTTTCCTTTCTTTCCTTTTTGCTTTATTTTCTTTGTAAATTGAAATGCAACTGCAGTCAACTTTCCCCAGGGAAAGCTAAATGCAACAACAGCAGTGCTTGGAAGCTGTGGCCATAATCTCACCCAGAAAGTTCCTCTCTTGAGGAGCACTCAAGAGAAACTCATAGCTAGTTCAAGGTTGTGTGCATCACAGAGCACTTTAAATAAGTTTTCTTATGAGTTTTGTGCAATTAAATGCACTTTGATAGCCTGTGTACAAATGCTGTTGCTTGATGCATCCCCTACTTCCCACAAGCGTAGACAAAGCATGTGGCAGATGAACACCAACCTTCTCCAAGTCTGTTGTAATGCACTTCTTTCACCCTTGGCTTGAGACTGCTGCTCCATTAGGCATCATTTTCTCCCCCACGTTTGACAATCTCAAGCCTCGTTCACCATCCCAGATTTCACCTCTTCCCCATGAGTGACAGCGCTGTGCACCCTCCTTTGTTACTGCAAAGAATTAGCTGGGGGGACAGCTCTGCAGGCTTTGCAGCAAAGGCAAATTAAAATCAGATGCACAGACAGTAAGGGGTTCTCAAAGGGTTGCTCAATGAAATGGGGAAAAAGAATTGGAAGACAAAATAAAATAATTCATTTTCCTGGGTCAGCAATGCGGTGAACTCTGAAAGGAGCTGGTAGACATTTAGACTCCAACAAGGAAGGGACTAAAAGAGCGTCAGCAATCAGAGGAAAGGACCATTTAGCAGACACTGGTGGATTCATTTTCTTCTGGTTTAGCTTCAGCATTCTGCTCACAGGATTCAGGCTTTGAAGTGCCCCATTAATTGTACCAAAGAATTGTACCTGCAGATCCATGGCAAAACTCACACAGACTCGTAGCTCAAAACATCCAGCAGCGCTCCAATGCCAGCATTTTTACACTAACTAGCAGTATCCTCGGGATTTCACTGCAAGCCCTCTGCAGGAACTCCCAGTAGCTACTGTTTCTTTTCCAAGGACACATTCACTTGTAGGCACGTATGGTACCTTTCAAGCACTGAGAGAATGTAAAATTAGATAACACAAACCTGATAAGATACAGTTTGATATAGGTTACAGTTTTCTAATTAGAAACCAGCCCTTTTATTTTTACTTTCCCTTCAACAACATTATAAAAACCTCCCAGTCATTAGCTACTATGCTTTATCTAAATATATCCAATGTTTTTAAATAGATAATTAAACTCAGTTTAGGCAGACCCATTAGCCCGTGAATGCCTCTAAAGCTCTGTCTGTGGCCTGGGACATGGCTCAAGGCAGCAGCAGAGCACCGGGCTGGATGTGCCTGCTGGGAGCGATGTTTGTCTTCCCTGCCCCTTTCATTTCCACCTGCTTGGGACAGGCACGGGCGGTGGCTGTGACCTGGCCCGTGTCACAGCTGACTCGGGGGGAGAGCTGAGGGGCAGCAGAAGCACCCTCGGCATTCCCACCGTGCACAGTCCCCCCCTTAGCCGGGGCAGGAGGGGCAGAGCCCGGCCCTGCAGCCCGCTCCGGGCGAAGGGCGCAGCCGGAGGAGCAGAGGTGCCCGCTCGCCAGCCGGACGTCAGAGCCACGGTAGCCGTGGCTGGGGGGACGAAGGCAGCCCGAACCTGCGGCTGCCTGCCCTCACCAAGAGCTTAATCATTTTAAATCGGAGAATGAATGCCATGACCTGCAATTATTCATCTTTTGTGTTGTTAGCTACAGCTCCGTGCACTGTGCCAAATCACACGGTTCCAGACCGGTTTGGTGGTTGGAGCCTTATCAACAACCCCATCTGTACCCTCCTCTGCCCGCCCTCTCCCCAAGCCACCCAGCACCCCTGCTCAGTCCCTGGTGAGGGGCTTCCAAGGTCTGGGCAGGATCAGCGCTCTGTGCGAGGTCCCCAGGGTGGGGAGGGAGCCCTTGGGGTGGCACATGGCCAGCAGGCACCACACAGCGATGGCACCGAGGCGCTGGGCTGTCCTGGCAGGCTCCAGGCAACGGGGAGGAGGGGACCAGGAGTGCCATGTACCTTGCAGGGAACGTGCCGTGCCACCTCCCAGAGTGGCTCCTGCCAGCTGCCCCATGGCAGCACCAAGGGTGCACTGTCAGGGAAAAAAACCAGCCACACCAAAAGCACACGTTACCTGACAGATTGCAGACTGCAGTTGCTGTCACCAGGATGAGCCTGTGCCCCAGCACAACTGCTTCACCTTTCTGGTTTTAGCCCTAAAACACGCATTTCTCCAATGTGCTTTTTATACATCCACAGTCGTGAGCAGGGAGATGCCCAGGAAATGCCGGGAAAGCTGCAGGTGCTGCTGCTGCGTCCTTCGGCTCTCAGGGAATGTGCAGCAGCCATAGGGCACCACTCACCTCTGTGACTACTTGCTGGGGCAGACCAACCACCAAGAGCAGCTGGTGGCCATTGCATCATCAGCCCGGTCCCTCCTGGGCTATGATTGGAAGAACTCAGTTTTCCAGGTGGGCTGAAGGACCAGCAGGTGCTGAGCCCATGGGGACGGGTGTGAGGGCAGCCAGGACCAGGAGCAGGGTACCCAGGCCTCCTGCAGACACACAGCTCGGCTGTGTGCAGCACCACAGAGCTGTGGTGTTGCAGAATTCTTTGGTTGTTTCCATGTGCCTGGTCAAGACTGTGAGGCTTCTGAAGGAACTGCAGTCCATTAGGCAATGCTATTAATGGGACACCTGTCCTTAAGGAGTCTTCAGATCCACTCAATTAGCATAAACAAGGTTAATTTGTTGCTCCAATTATTGTTCATATTTAAATGCACTATTCACTACAGAATTGTAATTTTACATTTCTAAGTGATACACAGGACTTGGTTCAGGGCATCTCCTGCTTCATGAGCTATGCTTATAATTAGACTTTTGATTTGTCATGAAGTCATGGAAGTTACCCAGAATATGAGACATGGGTTTGGCCCAAGTGATCCTTTTTTATGCTATGTGAACTCCCAGAGTTGGGAAGCAACCAAACAGAACACTGCAGGCAGATATAACTGAGAGTTATATATTTGTACGTGGGTTATAAACAATAACACAACATTGTTTAAACGAGGAATAAGCAAATTGTACTTAAAATAATAGATTAGTACAATCTCCATCCTATCAAAAGTAAAATTCCAGAGGTGCTCTAAGTAGTAACATTTCTAAAATCAGACCCAAAGAAAACTTTATTGTAATAAAACTTGGCTTATCTTCAGTGGTATCAGGTTTTACTACTTTTTGAAGATGCCTAAATAGACCTTTGACAGCTGCTACTGTTATGGTATTTGTGCTGCTGGGGCCATGGCATCTAACAGATGGAAAAGCAGATAATGCAATAACAGCATTCATGAGTAATGTTTCAGCAGTAGGAGTCATGGTCTTTAAATAAAACTGGGCAAAGCAGAGCTGAGTCAACTTCACTCCTAGATCAAAGGAAGCTCCAGTTGCTTCAACTTTGACAATGTCAAAAATGTTCCTTAAAAACTAAAGGGCAAAAATGTAAACCTCATACCTGGAAAGATGTCTGAGTGCCTGTGGGCTCTCTGAGGACAGCAGTCACAAGGAACCTGCGAGGAGCCCACGTGCAGGTGGGAGCCAGCTACTGCACATGGGCTGAGCAGGGCCTCCAGGGCTCCTTCAGCAGGGCCACCCACGGCTCTCCTCACTGCTTCCAAAATGTGGCAGGAACCATAAGGAGCTCCCAGCTGCATTTGGTGGGCAAGCAGTCCCAGTCAGTGTGGCAACTCCAGAAGCCCTCGGTCCTTATTCTCACAGTGACATCTCCCGCTAGAACCCGTGCAGAAGGGAGGTGCACAGAAATCAAGTGAGCAGAACACAGCAGTGCCACCCTCTCACAGAGAATGTTTCCAGTGTACTGTTCATAGAAACAACACATCAAAAGAGCGTTGCTTGTGTCCCAGCCAAACATGGAGACCAAATGAAACATTAGCAAAACCCCACTTTGCTGGGCTGGGTGAGGCACTGGTTGTGTCATCTCTGGCGTGTTGATACAAATACATGCTGGATCCAGCTTGCCTTTCGAAATAATAGCTCACTCAATCTTCATTGTGGGATTAAATGAATCAACAGCCCTTCAGGACAGCTCCTGATGGAGCCTGTTACTACCATTTGTACTGAATCAGTGGTTATCAGTGCACAGGAAATTATTGTAGCAAGTCAAAATATTCAGTCTGACTGCCTCAGGGGAGGATGAACTGCTCATACCAAATCCGAGTGTTATCTCATCCCTGGCACCTCTGCTAATCAGCATTTGGCTTGACTGGCCAAAACGTTTTGTACTTCAGCTCTGAATCTTGTACTACTGTTGCAAAGGGTGAAAAAGGACAGAAGGCAAGACAAGAGGGGAGAGAGAGAGAGAGAAGGGAATTGTCATCCACCAGGGATTCCTTTCTAGAAACCCTCACTGAGCCATTTGGGCTTAAATCCCTTGAGATACTGAGGTGTCACCTCCTAATATTCCTTTCAGCTTCCTACCCTTGTGTCAGGGCACTGAACACCAGCACCTGGTCCTGCTAGCCCTGAGTAAGACATCTGAGCCTCTGAACACCCACAGCTCCAGGGTGACCCAATCCCATCCAGACAAAAACAACCACAACTTACAACCACAGCTGGTACACGAACAGAGCAATGAAGAGTCAGAGCATCAGATTTCATTTTCCTCTGCACTGGGCATCTCCTGTGCATCTGCATCCCCTGAGGACCCTCATGTCAATCCCTCTGTGACTCTGGCTCATTTTAACCACTTCCACCAAACGGAAGGTCTCAGAACTCACACAGAGGTAAATACCCAAGTCACTTTGCAAAACCTCTGAACCTCAGGCATCACAAAGTAAGCACACCATACACAAGGTCTGCAACCATGGAAGCCTGATTTTCCTTCACATACAGCTCTGTGTTTACAGATGGACTCACAGCTCCTTGCAAGTCATGCAGCTACCTTTTGGAGAAGTCATATTCATCCTCCTGCAGAGGGAAGCCAAGACTATTTCACCTCAATAATTTTGTAACAATTTTGCTTACTACAAAATGGATGAAGATGGCAGACTGGTGTTTTCCTGGCTGAGTTTGACTGAGTGCAAAGATTAGGGGCACAGCAGTGATGGGTTATCAGGGTGCTGGGGATTTGCTGGGAAGCCACTTTGGGGCTGGCCTTCATCATTTTCCTGCAAGTCCTCACCTATGCACAGGCAAGCATAAAATTCCATCCATAAAACACTTTTATCCTGATTTCTGAATAGAATGAGGCATGGGCAGTGTGCCACTTTTTGTCTGACTAGTCCTTGAAATTTTTGAAATCATCACTCACTTTCAATAAAACTCAGCTGAGTGGCAAAGATTTAAAGGCGTTGCCTTGCCAACAGGTTTTGGGAAAATAAACAGATGGGCAGAGAGTCTGTGCCAGAGAAGCAAGGACCATGGTGCATTCTCAGCCACCACTGGGGACAGGAGGCACAAGCACTTAACAGAAAGTCCCCAGCCAGAGCTCACACTATATTCTGCAGAAGTTCCTTCATCCTTGGCCTTGGTCTTGTTTCTGTAGGTCAGCAAGGCTCCCGGAGCCCATGGAGACAGAAACATGGGCTTAGGTGGGGGAAGGGGGTCAGGAGATCTCCCTCCTGCCTGGATCCCCTTGTGCTGGGAAGAAGCTGGATGCACATGGCAGCTTCTATCCAGTTCAGAGAAACCAATCAGAAAACAGAGTTCTTTGCTTCTGTTGCCCAGAAAACTCACAAATTAAAAGTTTAGAACTTCCAGCTCACATTTTAACTGCAAAAATCAGCCATAAGCTCAGGGTTTCCTTTTCTTTTGACAAAGTATTTTTCTCCAAAATCTTTAATTAATACATGCAAGCATAACTATTTTTGTTATTTTTGGTATTCTGACCTTGCAAAAACTCGAGACTAAAATCTCTGCTCAACCATCTTTATTTCTTTTTGTGGCTCTCTGGTCTGTGAAATTGAAGGGTTGCTATAGGACCCAATACTGCTGGAATTTATCTGTTTAGAGAGAAGTGTGGTTTAATCTGTGCTTTGAAGAACAAAGTAGAACACACAAAAAAATTATATGGACCATGCAAAGAGATTATAAAGGAGAAAACAGAACAAAACAATGTAGGTCAAATGTGGGACACGATCCAATATTGTAAATGTGTGGGTATGAGCACAAATGTCCCCTCTTTAAAATCAGTAATTGTGTGTGGGAGGGGCTGGTGTGTTTGTCAGCCAGCCTCTTGCTATAGGGACAGTTTCCATACAGCAGGGACTTTCCATCTAAACCACACCACTAAATTCTTCACTCACAACTGCCGACACTCACAGGGCTCCTTTCACAGGAAAGGGGCCGCTGGCAGCAGTGGCACTGAGTTAAAGCATGGGGGTGAGCAACTGCGAGTTCACCATTCACCGCCCTTTTACCCCTGCAGGCACAAACCCTTACATTTCTAATTAAATTAACTCTTTTATACCTGTGGGAAAATCCCAGCCCAGCACCACAGAGTGCTCTGCACAAGCCAATACACAACATTCATAACAACTGATGTGTTAACTGGGAGTTAAATAGAGTCATTTAAGCATTAATAACATTTCCATCTCTGGAGATCAAGCCTTTTCACTTCCATGCATTTTGACATCTTTTAGCAACCAAGCATATTGCTAACAGAAATCTAAGTAAAGCAAACACACCAAGCACTTGTTTGCATAAATACAAATGGAACCTGGGGATAAAATTAGCGCTACAGAAGTGTGAGAGTCTTTACCACAAGCAAAAGAATCTTAACATTTAGGGATAATATAGTAGATATATATTCTTACCAATTACACATATGAAATGCAATAATGGGTGAGACAACCATGCTCCCAGGCCAGTATCCCACCACCTTTATCCCACCACTTTCCACAGAAGCTTTAGGGGAAAAGCTAAAGAACCTGTCTAGATAAGAAGCATATCCTCAGGAGATCACATACCAAACCCCCAAGCAATTACTTGTGCTCAGAGACAAGAATTCCTTATTTTCATATATCTCAGAGTAAGTCAGGGAAACTAAAGGGATGGTAAGTGTGCTGACTTACTCCTGGCCTACAGATAGGCACCATATTGGGTTTGGTGTGGTTTTTTTGCTTGCCACAGCCTTTTTAATGGGAGTTTTTGTTTATTTCTTTTGAGCTTTTTAGAGAAGTTAGACCATATCTATGATTTCAATGAAATTGAGATTTAAGTTAAAATACAGCTATTGTTGAGAACAGATTAACAAGTGATTTGTGTTTTCTTATTCTGCATGTTGACTTTCTTACAAGGCCATGTATCAGAATCTGAAGTGCACAACTGGAATTTTAGTAAAGGCTAGTTCAGAAAAAAAAGCTGTCCCTAGCACAGTTGTCTGTGGCAAGTACAGCAGAGGGTAGTTTAAACATGGATTCACTTCAGCTCACACAGGAGGAGATGCATGGGCGCACGTACAAGACAATCCGCAACAGCATACCTGCGAGCTGCACAGTAGCACTTCTAAGTGGGTTGGAAGAAAACAGATGCTTCTGCCTGCTGCAATGAAAAAACACTCTCAATGCTATAAAAATGTGTACAAAAGAAGCCAGGGACCAAATGGTACTTGAAAGATAAGCAGGATGTTTTGAATAATGGTGGAAAGCAAATGAGTCTAAATTCCCTGTCTTCCAAAAGACCTTGTGGGTGGTGAGAAACAATCATGACCTAATTCCTCATTTCCAGATGGATTTATTTTTCCCTGATAGAAGCATGCCTAGTCACTGCAAAGTATAGCATTTAAAGGAGACTGTGCTTCACAAAGATTCCTAGGAAAAAAAAAATAATCTGTGTGACTCCACATAGCAAGCAGAGGAAATAATGCAGCTGCTGGCTCATGACAAATAAAAAAATATTCTGTAGTTAGTAGCAAAATGTGACATGCAGGGTTATTTTTCAGACCTACTGCAGTTCACAATATGACCTCACAAATGGCTGTGCCAGCATAAGTAGGAGTGGGAGCAAGGGGGATCACTTCTTCCAAGTGATTTAATTAGAATTATAGGCTGGGATAAAAAACCAGAAGGTCCCTGCCTTCTTCTTTTTAACATTTCCATATATTTTCTTCTTTTGGCTCTAGTCTTGCAAGCAGCCATTGCTTTGGGCAGGACCAAAGGCTGATCCTGCCCTGCATCTGCTTGGATGGTGACCTGTAGCCAGAACCATAGGGAAAAAGCATAAGAAATATGTCAAGCTTAAAAGGACCCTTCCTCTGTCATCTTCCATTAACCAGTAGTTTAGAATCTTCGTGCAGAGCTCACTAAAACTTTGAAAGTATCATATCAGAAGTATTGCTCCTATAGTTCACTGCTACTTGGAAGAGAGTTTTAAGAGAAGAATATATATAAATATGTATAAAGATCTGATCAGAGAAAGGCACCATCATACAGCTGCAGTAATTCTTGCAGTTCAAATACATGCACAAGCTGTCATATGCACAAATACTGATGTATTTCACCAGTCTGTAGGAATTACTGAAAATAAAAGCTCACAAAAATCCTATACAGAAGGAAAAATAGTCATGGTAGAGCAGCCCCAAAGTAGTGGAAGGGTCGTGCTCTAGAGGCACTCAAGCTTTAGCAATCTGGCTGCTGTCCCAGAGGGACTCATCACCCACACCACCCAGGTCAAACTGACAGCACAGATATCAGGGAAACTTCTCTCCCACGCACACAGCTATTAAACAATGATCAGTCTAGCTGCTTATCCAGAAAGATCCAAAAGATCTATCGTGTAAAATAAAACCTCATTGTTCCCAGCTTTTAATAACAGTTCTCTGAAAAGCATCTCTAATGATTGTGACCACACAGGCTTTATGGGAGAGCAAATCACAGAGGACAGACCATACATCTTTGTCCTGGGAAAAGCCATGGAGCATTTCTTCCTGGACCCTATGATCAACTGGAAAAGCAACTTTGGTTTGGGAGCAGCTGGAGAGAGAAAAGAAGAGGAGAATGTCACAAAGGTTTTTAAACCATAATTGCTATGAAAATGTTGTCTTAGAAGAATCTGCTTGCTACTTCCTGCAATGCAGCAGCTCTCAAATGCAAAAAGAGCTCCAGCACCACCAGGAACATCCAGAACCTCGTAACCATCTGGCTTAATGGTAATTCTTCCCTTTCCTTCCTCTGCCTCCTATGAACTAATGTCCTGGGGTTTCTGTGAGTGTTCACCCTAAAGCCTTCTCCAGCAGAATGTACTTATACAAACAGGAGCAGGCACATGCAAAGTGATACAGATATTTTGGGATATTAGTAAAAAGGGGAAAAAGGGAACTCCGCAGAACTTGCCTTCAACAATTTTTTTTTTTTTTTTTTTTATTAGACAACAGAAAGGATAAGAGACCTCAAACTATCCCACTTACTTGTAGCAGAATAGACCTTAGACCTTAACCCAGACCAGGAGTCCACTGGATGAAGTATGAAGTGCTGTAAAAAAAAAAAAAATAATAAACCAAGTCCTTTACTTTCACATTTTTTTTCCTACTCAAGTGTAAATAATGCTTTAATGGTTTCCTTGAGACAAACTATTCTGACAAATGTTTACGGAGTTAATAAGGAATTCCCTGCTCTGTGAGTAGGTAGATGTTTAGACAGTTTGATATTGGAAACATTACACAGCCTGTGCTGTAGCAGTTCATAGGAAAGTTTGATGCAACATCAGTTTCCTTTTCCAGTCATGTCACATTGCAATTTATAGCAGTAGACCATGAGGTAGCAGCTCCAAGGAAAGCATTCTGCAGCAACAAAGGGCATGCCACTGCAAATAGTACCATTCTCCATGTACCAGTTTGCAGGCTTTTGAGGGCACTTACTTGTAGCAGAATAGACCTTAGACCTTAACCCAGACCAGGAGTCCACTGGATGAAGTATGAAGTGCTGTAAAAAAAAAAAAAATAATAAACCAAGTCCTTTACTTTCACAGAAGTCACCTCTTCCTGCTTACCTGGAAATATCATCCACGGGTAGTTATTTTGCATCCTAAATCCCAAGCTCTGCAGGAGAGATCTAATGCTGCAGATGCTCAGGATCTTCATCCAAGTTCTCTTCAGGGCCTGATTCAACCGAGCAATACACTGGCCAGTACTGCTAGTAAATAGGAAAATTTTATTAGAGCAACCCCAAGCCCCACCCTGGAGCCACAGTAACATGAAACAACATTTCCCCATAGTTGTTCAACCACCATTCAAACAGGAGGCAAAACAAGGCTTTCACTTTGAAGTACCATTTTATTTTCTATTAGGTTTGCATACAGAGCTTCAGGCTAGTTCAGACCAACTGTGCACTGCATAGCCGCAGGGACGGGGTGCCTGCGTGCTGGGCACCCAGCAAGGGCTGGGTTTGCAGGGCAGGGTTTCCACAGCGCCGTGGGGCAGGGGAAACAGGGGTGGCTTTTGTGAGAAGACACCAGAAACTTCCCTACGTCTGGCAGAGCCAATGCCAGCTGGCTCCAAGACAGACCCACCCCTGTCCAAAGCTGAGTCCGTCAGCAACAGTGGCAGCAGATCTGGGATAATGTATCTAAGATGGGTGAAAAAAACCTGTGCAACTGCAGCTGGAGAAGAGAGTGAGAATTTGTGAGAGAAACAACTGTGCCAACACCAAGGTGGGCAGGAGGTGCCCCAGGCACCAGAGCTGAGCTTCCCCTGCAGCCCATGGAGGCCCATGGTGGAGCAAAGATCTACCTGCAGCCTGTGGAGGATCCCATGCAGGAGAAGGGGAATGCCCAGAGGAGGCTGTGAGCACGTGGAAAGCCTGTGCTGGAGCAGGTTTGCTGGCTAGAGACTCCATGGGGGACACATGCTGTTGGAGAAATTTGAGGAGAACTGTCTCCTGTGGGAGGGACCCCATAAAGAAGAGGGGAAGAGTTTGAGAAAACCTCACCATGAGGAGGAAGGAGTGACAACAACTGATGAATGAACCACATTCCCTGTCCCCCTGCACCACTGTGGAATGGAGATAGAGAAAATCAGGAGTAAAGCTAAGCCCAAGAAAAATAGAGGATGGGAGGAAAGTATTAAGATCTGGGTTTATTTCCCATTATCCTACCCTGATCTGATTGGTAATAACTTAATTTTAATCCAAGTCATCAATCTCTCCCTGTCCTTATCTTAACCCATGAGCCTTTTATTTTCTCTCCCCTGTCCAGCTGAGGAGAGGAGTGATGGAGCAGCTTTGGTGGGCACCTGGTCTCCAGCCAGGCTCAACCCACCACACCACCGCCTCTACAAAGCACCACTTTACACGCTTTGCAGAACACCAAAGCAGTGAAGTAGTATTTGCACAAAAAATTGCATTATAATAGCAAAAAATGTGTAAACATTTCTAGCATTGCTCAAATACAGCATCTACCTTGAATACTGGGCCACATCCCAACAAGATGGGATGGGATGGGATGAGCATATTATGGGAGAGCTCTCTGAACAGGGCCTTACTGTCTTTGAAGATATGCCAAGGGCTGATGTGAAGTCCCCCAGTGCATTCTGCAAATCCCCTGCTCAGCCTTTGAGCCAAGGGCTGGTTCTGTTCTGACCAACACAGTCCAGTTATCCATATGCAAGTGGCACCAAAGGAAGAATTTGTCCAAACCGCAGCTGAACTTTATCTTTCAGCTTCATAAAATATATCCTTGGTGTTGGCTCTTCATGTTGTTCTCTGATAATTCCAAGCGGCCAGAACTTCCAAAACTTTTCAAAGTGACCTCTGGTTGTGGTAACCTGCTTTGATACTAGGGATCAGACTTTCTCTAGGAGACAACACAGGAAACTCCTCTTGAGGTTAAAATGGCAACAGGGAGTTCACTGCTGTTGAAACCAGACAGCATGAACCAGCCTTTTAGAGTACTGAGAAATCTACAATCCAGTTTTTAATTTAAAAGTTTAAACAGAAGAAGTTTACCATAGAGCTTTGTGTTGCTGGACCCTCTGTAGAGCGTAGTCCATAAGTCAAACTCCAGCTGTTTGGGTTGCAGCTGCATCAGCCCTAGATTTGATCAGCCACAATGCTGAAAACCCTCCATGGCTCGCTGTTTCATGGCCCCTTCCCCCTGTTCCAGTAAGACCTGTTTGCAAATCAGAGGTTAAATGTGCTCCAGACATGGCCTGACAATCAGTGCAGACTGTACTATGGTAGGGGCTTAAACTGATTTCAGCCTTTTTTTGCCTGTAAATTAATTTCTACTTTTAATAGCTTGATTGAGAGTGGACATATGGGTATTTAAACTTCCCTTAAAAATTCCTTGTAAACCAGAGTTTTGGATCTCATTTCTCTCAGTGGCACAGCAGGCAAAGAGGAGCAAGCACACACATTTGCTGTTATCTAGGGAAGTAAGAAATGAGCATAATGAACACAGCCTCGCTGCTTTTCAGTTAATCCACCCTCAATGCCTGCCTACACAACAGCAGCAGAGTGCACTGTCTTTGCCTGCAGCACTCACCCTACTGTAGAAGAAATAATGGCTTTTGTGCTTTCTGTACTCCCAGATCCTGACAGTCCGTGGTCAGACACTCACACACCCTGGTGCCTGGTCTGGCTCTCCCATCACAGCCAGGTTTCTGGCGTAGCTTCAATAAACTATCAAACTACCTATTTTGAAAGCAAGATAAGAAGGAAGAGAAGAGGTAAGCATTAACTATTTCATGAAATTCACAAACCAAGAAAACAGGTCACAAGTCTGTCCAACCAAGCCTGCAATCCTCCTCAAGATGCACAGAAACTATTCAAAGCATAAATACTCAATGAATGCCAAACCTGCACAGTCAGGCAGGCTTCTTCTCTCTGTAGGAGCTTAAGGAGGGTGTCTTTACATTGCTGACATTTTGTTTCCATGCACAAGAAGTCTCTGAGAGGTATTTATTCCATTCACATGAAAAAACAATTTCATGTACTCGAAAGACAAAAAGGATGGCAGTACAGAAAGTTTTCTTCATTACAAAGTGTTTTTCCATCAGGCAATTATTTATAAGAACTTTTGTTAACACTGGAGTTGAGGCTCTGGAACAAAGTGGATATATTGTTTACTAGCTTTGCCAGTCGATCTCCTCTTACAAAACCTCTCCCTTCCCCCTCTCCTTTTCCAGCCAAGCCAGTCCCTTGCATAGCTCAGGAGTTTCCTTTGTCACCAAGATCTCCTTTTCCACAAATTGTCCCTTGAATGATGCCATCTTCAATGTAGTGGCCTGAGATATCCGTGCTCCTGCAGAGAACTGTCGAGGGGATCCGAGATGAGCGTCTCTCCTGGCTCTTATCCTCAGAGGAGCAGCAAATCATCCTTTTCATGGTAGCCCACATCTCATCATCTTTGTATGAATAAATTATTGGATTCATGACAGAGTTCAACAGGGCCAGGAGAAGAAACCACCTTTTAACATGCTGAATCCCACAGTCAGTACAGTTCAGTCCGTCCAGCAATAATACAACCAGGCCAGGGGTCCAGCAGACAACAAAGGCACCTAGAAATATAGGAGACAATAAAAAGGAAACCAAATCTGACTTCAAACTTCTAGGGTTTTGGAGTGTTTAATATCTTACAAGATTATTAAGTTTGTCAAAATTCTACACAAAAATTAGAAAAGCAGGAGAGGACAAAATTCTAATGATGGTAGCAAGATTATATCTGCTACAGCTTCTGCGCCAAGCCCTGAGCAGGAGGCAGGGCAGCTCTCAGAAGACTGCAAGGAGCAAGAATCTGAGCTGCTGACTGCATCTGCTCAAACACACATGGGAAAAGGTCATCACAACAATGATTTATCCATGCTGATAAATAAACAAGAGCTCTGGAGCATTTAAAAGCAGAGAACTGGCCCTGGAGCACATTTCCTCTGTTCATGTCTTTCATGCACTGGAGGAGAAGACATCAGTTGGTTCACTTCCACCACTGCCATAATATGATCTAAAGAGACAAGTCTCCTGCCACCCCACAGCTGGCTCTGCAGTGCCAATTAATAAGACAGGTGCCATGTAATTTGCACATGTCCTGGGAGGAAACCCACAGCTAATGTAAGATGTGCCACTCCCTACAACACACGAGCACCGTGAGCTCCCCGCTCAGAGCTGAGCTCGCCTCCTTCCACTGCTCCCTCCCAGGCTCTGCATGCTGAGACACAGTAATTCAGCTGCAGGAAAAAATTTAGTTACACAGGAAAAGAGAGGAGGAAACAAATAGGTTAATTGGTGAAGGTAAAGTGAAGGATGTAGCAGTCGGGGCACAATGAACCACATTCCCTGTCCCCCTGCACCACTGTGGAATGGAGATAGAGAAAATCAGGAGTAAAGCTAAGCCCAAGAAAAATAGAGGATGGGAGGAAAGTATTAAGATCTGGGTTTATTTCCCATTATCCTACCCTGATCTGATTGGTAATAACTTAATTTTAATCCAAGTCATCAATCTCTCCCTGTCCTTATCTTAACCCATGAGCCTTTTATTTTCTCTCCCCTGGAAAAAAAAAACCCAAAAGCAAAACAGAAAAAGTATGAGGAAGTAAGTGCATAGTGGAGGGGGGAAGAGAAAACTCTGCAAGAGAGGCAAAAGAAATTAAAGGGAGAATGAGGTAGAAGAGATCTTAGACTGAACACAGCACAAAGAAAACATTAAAACCACAGCTTAGAAGGCAGCTCAATATTGCATTTGCACCTTCCCAAGTTCCTGAACACCCACACTGAGGGTAAGTGACGGTGAGCAGGGGTAACACTTCTACCAAATGCAGCCTCAGCCACAAGCTGGAGAGGGTCCCTGGGCTGCCCCATCTGGCCCTTGGTGTCCCCACTGCACTGCACCCCGTGATCCCTCACCCAGAGCCCAGGGAAGGAGTAGCCATGTGCATGATAATACTAACTTAGCACAAGCCACAATTGCTGTCTGACATACAGAAATAGAAAATTACAACTCTGCCCAGCAGTCACAGTTTGAACAACGTACCGAAGAAATTCCAACCACTTATCACAGCAGAGTTTCACTATTTTGGAGCTTAGAAAAAAATAATTCAACAAATAATAGCATCTACATGCCTAAACGCTCTCTGAGAATGTGGATATCTGTTCAACAATTTTGGTAGAACAATCAAGTCCACCTCATCTTTTCAAAGCTGCTGATAGTCCCGTGTCCAAGCTGTGGAAGGCAGCAGTGGGAGGGAGCCTGGCCAGGGCAGGAGGCAGGCAGTGTCAGAGGCAGTGCCAGGGGCAGTGCCAGCAGCACCCAGGCACCCAGCAGCAGCGCTGCACGCACGGGCTGGGGCCAGCAGCACCGACACCTCCCCACCAGGACTGGAGAGGACACTGCCTATGTGACAGGCAGGCCATTGTGGTATGTTAGGGGGATTTGTGTGACTCACCAAGCACTAGGATTGCTGAAAAATGTATCCAGGACAAAGTATTGTGGATCTGCTGCAACCTTGTGCTCCTGGACTACAGACAAAATTCAGCTGATTTACTCTGCTCTAGGCAATACTGAACAGAAAGGCAAGACACCACTTTCTTCAGAAACTGAATTTTCAACTCTGCTGTACCAAGATTTTTGTGATGCTAAGTGCTAATTTCATGGTGTTAGTTTTGAGATACTGGTTAACATCAGTAACATTCCTCCATTGCCCACTGGCACTGGGAGCTGCATGCTGCTACCACAACACTTGTTTTTCCTGGTCAGTCTCTGTTCTACACACTGGTTTGGCTCCTGCATGCTGACTAAACAGTTGTGAGCAGGGCACCAGCCCTCTTTTATCATCTACAATGGACAAAACACTGTACAGAATTGCTGTCCTGGCGTTCACCTGCAAATCCCATCAGTTATAACAAGTGCTGTAACCCAGCTACCCAGAAAATACTGTGCCTGGTTAAGTGTTCAGACACAGAGCTTTCACTAACAAGGGTCACTGGCAAAGCTGCCAATCCACCAGCTCCATGCACAAACTGAGATGGTAACAAACCTTCCTTAGAACAGACACTGAAAGCATTTTGACCACTTGTACCATAAAGAGTGCAAGGTGCAACCACGCTTTTATGGAAGTCAGCAGGAGAGGAAAGAGACCCCAAAAGGCACACTTAACAAAAGGCACAGAAATCTCTCCTTCAAACAGAACCCCAGATTGCAAGCAGGAGTAGTCCACGAACTCATAGGATGTATCCCTGTCTATCTATACCAGCAAAGCCCTAAAAGGTTTCAAAAGTAAGGGAAGATAAAAGACACCTGCAGGCACAGTTGTGCCTCCACACACTTCCCACGACCGAAAACAAGGACAGGGCAATGCAGTGAGAGTGTCCAAGTTACTGGATAATGCTTTCTTGGGGCTGCTGCTTTGACTCCATCAAAAACACATTTTGCTCTTAGCACCACAGAGATGAAAGTGAAGCACGTCTCAGACTTGCAGCCTTGCTCAGATTTTGTTATTTTTACCACCAAGCTTTCAGAGGGAGCCATGGTTAAGCATAAAAATATACCTTAGTCTCAGCCCTTCAGCAATTTTCTTGTTTGCAGAATATTTATCCCATAGGAGCTCCCCTCCCAGATGAAGTGACACACTCCAAAAATAATTTAACTTCTGGGACTCATTAAAATTCACAAAAGTGACATGAAATACAGTCTGACTGCCACATAGATTAGAACAACTTGGAGTCTCTTCACCAGATTATGGGAGATCGCAATGGCTCAAGGTTAGTTTGAGGATTTTCCATTAGATTTAACCATGGGATTTCTTGTAGATTACATCATCTCTGTTTAAAAATTAATTCCTGTGGATCTGGAAGCACTACTGATGCTTCAACAGCATCATTTCATAAACTCCTGCATGTCAAGGCTGTCCCTGAGCATGCCAACACTGAGAGAAAAAAAGTGCAGTAGGTTCCAGATGCCAGTGCCACATGTGTGACCAAGTTAAAACAGCAAGTTACCAATTAAACTAAAAATTCACTGAAACTGAAAATCATCCCCTCCAAAGCTGCTATTTCAGCAGGAATCTCACTGCCAGGTTCAGAGGAGCTACCACATACACAACCACCTGAAAATCACATACCCACACACCTGCAGCCACTCTTCTTCAAAGCTACAGTCACAGGCTGAGCTGGGATTATGCCACAAGGTCAGCCCAAGAGGATTTTAGCCCTTTTTCCTTGGTTTCACATCTTCCAGTTTCAACTGGATAACACCCTGTGGTTCAGCATGCCAAAGGGAAAGCCTTGCTCCTGTTCCATGATGGACTATTTCAGGGGTTATGGCAGGAATGCGCAGATGACAGAGACGTGACTCAGCCTCTGGAAGGGACCCTCCAAGCCTAAGTGATGGTGCAAAAAGCCACCACAAGCTGTGGTCACCAGGAATCCATGAAATGACCCTAAAATCTCAATTTCCCCCAACTCTCAGCTGTAAGGCCACAGGAGGAGAACACTCGGAGAGGACAGGGATTTTTTGCTTGAAGGGCAGCCAGCCACAGCCCAGCCTTCCCAAGGAGGGAGCAGGAGGAAGCTGGGAGGAGCAGCATGCCAGCAGTACCCAGCTACACATAGCCTCCTTCCACACAGCAGCAGAGGAGAGGGATTTTGTCCTGAATCTCCCATGAAAGCAATAGAGCACATGAACAAGAATGTTGGGGATTGTTATGCATTATCCAGCACAGCATCTTGGAATAGGCTTTTAAGATTGTATCAGGTGTGTACTCCAAAGCATTTTCAGATGTTTCAGGAAAATGTATTTAAAATAACTGCTTTGGGCAAAACCCACGGGCTGTATATAGTTTCTAGGCTCTTCCTTCACTTGTTATAAGCAGAATTTTGGAAGAATCACTTTGGTCACTTGGTGACTCCTAGTAATTGGAAAGTCCAGAAAACAATCTATTTGGTTTTTAATGCATTTTGCACACAGTGCTTGAATTACTTGGCCAGGAGAGCACATTTCAAACTGTTTAAAAAAATAAGTTCTCATTCTTGGAAATAAATGGTTATAAATAGCCTCTCAGAGTCAAAATTTGGAGAACTGATATGAAGGAACATGCCAAGATACTTTTCCTCTGACCCATGAGCTTGTAGTAGACTGTACATCCAGCAGCACCAGCACTAATTTAACTTCTTTGGAAGCAGGCTCTGTTTCAGTTTTGTTTCTGACTGAAAAAGTAAATATACAAAATTAGGATCTCTAAAGCAGCACTCAAGCTAAGTTAAATTTGCCTGGTCCAGCACGCAATAACATTAAATGTTCTGCCCGAATTATAGTTCAATTTCATGGCTGAAAAGCCATATGCTGAGAGTAAGAGGAAGCTAATGCTGAACTTCAAATCAACCCATAGTCCTAAGACCCCGCTCCCTAGGAAAAAAAATACCAAGTTCAAAATGAGATTTTAAGGGGGGTTTATATCCACACAGCAGCATGGTCACAGAGAACACTGAAGGCTTGCCTCAGGCTAAGGACCTTGAGGGATGAGGGAATGGCAGCCACCATCCCTGTCCCTCCAGCTCCCACATCGTCTGCAGGGTGCAGTCCTGCCTTCAACAGAAATGCTCAGAGAGCTGCTTTTTAAAAGTGCTCTGTTCTCTGTGTCTTTCCAATGCAGCAGTTAACTGCAGTCTACTCATCCCTATGCATTAGGGCAGGGTCATATTTGGAGCAATTTCAGAGTTTTTCTGCAGGGATTTTCTCCTTCCAGGTGGATGGTTTAGGTTTCACTGCACGGGAGCTTAGGTGGGGCAAAAGATCAAATCTTGCTCCTGCAAGTCAAGGGCAGAGGGACAGGAACAACCACAAATTGGCTCTCAAAAAAGAACAGTTGGGTGATGATTTAGAAGGAAAAGGCTTTGGCAGCAGACAAGCCAGCTCCAGAAGACACTGAAGTGAAAACCTTGTACATGCTTGAACTACCAGTTCACTTTCTTTTACAAGGTCAGGCACTGTGAAGTTTAATGGGTTTCAGCCTCTGAAGCTCTTTAAGACATCATTTGGTAGACAAAGGTGTTATACAGCACAGCACTATTATTTCAGAAAAAAAAACAATAAAATCAGATACCAGACTGTGCAAACAGCTCCCAAAAACTGCAAGGGGAAGAAAGTGTCCTCAACTTGAACTTCCTATCCTGGCAAATCCTATCTCCATGAAAAATTACACTTTTCTCCCAGAGCTCTCTAATACTACCATGCTGCAGTATGACACACCTGTGCCCCAGGTATACATGACCACCAGCTTTCCCAAAAGCTCCAGCTCTGCTACATTGGCTCATCCAACCTCAGAACAGCTGTTAGAGCAGTAAAGCCATATTTGTGGGTTTAGAGTCCACCACCACCTGAGCCCAGCTTCACAAATGTCTCAGTGTACCCCCAGTTCCACCTGGAGCCCTGCTGACATGATATTTGGTTTCCAGGATACATCTTGTTCAGATTCAAGTAATTCTGGAGAAAATTTACTGCTACAGCTGGTATTTGTTCCAAGGATCAGTCACCTGATCTGTTCATCTCTAATTTAATGTGCACTACATCACAATTCCCTGAGCAAGTGATCTGAGCTGATCAAGTATCAACAGTGTCTTTAGGCTAGAACCCAGGGAAAAATCTCATGTTATTATTTAGAGATCTAAGGCTAGACTCTACCATCATTATCTAAAAGTATTTCTCACCATACAATACCCACAGAATGAAGGTGAATCCTTCCTTGGAAACAAACCTCTAGCAAAGTCACACACCCACCAGCCATTCTCTCCTTTCCCCAGGGAAGGTGCATCTCCAGGGGAAAGGAGTTTCTATGTCCAGGAAACAGCCAAGAGGAAGATGTGCAAAGAAAAATATCGACACCCAACATGTGTCATTTGCTCATGGCCTTGTGCAAATATTAAAAAACATTACTTTGAAAATGTTCTACTAAAAAGTTATAAACCTTCACAAGCCTTTCTCCAAAGTGATTTTGTATCTTCCTGCTAAAAAAAAAAAAAAGAAAAAAAACCCACCCAAAAACCTTTACCTTCAAAATTTGTGTTTTGTAACAAGGCCATCTACACTTTTCTTCTGTGTGTTGACCAGTCCTCTATCTCATGTTTCTGCATAGTGCAACAGCTCTTTCAGTGTCTAAAGCACACAGAAGTCTAGATGTCTCCAGCACTTAAAAGTTCAGTGAGGTTTCTTTGTGTTAGGAGGGCTGAGTTTTTGTGGAGTTTTTTGTTGGTTTGTTTCAAATAAAAACTAAACCAAACCAACACAAACCAATTCAGTGGCACTGCCAGCCTTGCCCAGCATGGTTTGTAGTCTCTTACCTAAGACAGTCATGACAGTCTTCATGAGCTTCACGGGGGTTCTCCTCCGGCTGATGGACCCACTGGTGTGTGAGGACAAGACGTTGGTTTTCCTCTGGACGTACATGTAGATTCTTATGTAAACCACCACCATAATGAAGAAGACAACCAGGTTTAAGACACTCCAGAACACCAGGTAACTTCTGCTGTAAATGGGTGCCAGGGATGAGCAGACAGTAATGTCACAGAGGCAGTTCCAGCCCAGGGTCGGAACAGCACCCATGAAAATTGCAATGGCCCAAATGGATATAATCAAGAAGGTGACTCTCTTCTTGGTGAGATTGCTGTGGATCTTCATGCGCATGATGGACATGTGGCGCTCCACGGCGATGACCAGCAGGTTCACCAGGGACGCCGTCAGGCTGGTGTCCAGCAGCCCCTGGCGCAGAAACCAGCGGTTCACTGTCAGCGTCTTAGACACCGGGCCCGTGTTGAACATCAAGAACACGTAGGCGATCCCAGCAAAAAAGTCTGCGGCTGCTAAGTTGGCCAGAAGATAGTAAAAGGGAAAATGAAACCTCTTGTTCTTCACCACAGCTGCTATGACCAATGAATTTGAAATGAAAATGAAGAGGCAGAAAAAGGTGCCAAAGCATAGAACACCAATGAGCTGCGGTCCTGTCCACTCATCCGCCGTGTCCGTCTTTGTCCTGTTGTAGAAAAAGTCCATGCGCTTGTCATAGTAGCATTCGTTCATCCTGGATCAAAGCCCCTGCATCCTAGGGAGGGTGGAAGGGAAAAAGAAGGAAGAGTAACAATCAGCAAATAGTCCTTGCTTCAATCAATACCTTCCTTTCTGGGAACAAGGGATGGTGACAAGAACACAAGAGGGTGTATATTTGGAGGCCTTAAGTAAAAATTCAAACTGTGCAGGGTGGAAGCAGAAGATACTCTGGAGGACCAGAGTGCATGATGCTTGAATGATCAGGAATTTAAAAAGATTTTCCTACTTAAAAAAATCCAGCACAGTTCTTTTGCACTAGCAGTCATACTGTACAAGCAACAAAGTGGAAGTTAAAAAAATTACTTTCTGGAGATCATGGGGAAAATCTGAGCAACAGCCAAGCCATTCTTGCTGTGAAATCCCATGTTTGAGCCACAGCCCCATCATTATTTCCATTTCTCAGTGTAGCCAGTTGGGACAGGGAAGCATAAATCATAAGCCTTCCACTTTACTGACTAAGCAATAAAAGGCCCATTACAGAAAAAAAAAATCTTTTGGTTTTTCAATTTTATGTTAATAAATGTAAAAAATGTATGTATATAAGATACTACAGGCATATATATTCTGAGTGCATATCTGTTATTTACTACTAGAGGACTTCAGTAAATGTGCTGAAAAGGGAAAAATATTTTCTAGATATTTGACTGTTCTAAAGCCAGGGACTATTTTACTGGGCTCTCAAGCACCACACAGCCCACTTAAGATAAGCATCCAGAAACCAAAGCCCAGGTTCCCTAGGTAGGGCTCCCTACCCAACCACAGGTTAAAGCAAGCCCCAGGAACAGCAGCAGCGCCGGGGTTTATTTCTCATACCCACTCAGCACTATTTTGGACACAGGGCTATTAAACCTGATGATGGAGAGGGAGTCCAAGTTCTAGATTACATCACACTTCTGCTACTCTGGGGAGGTCAATGCCAGCTGCTTTGGCAATTTTACTGCCTTTTTTATGAACCAAACTGAACCTGGACTAATTTACAGAGGAGATCTGACAGCAATTACTCATGGCTGCTGGACCCCATGCAGGGTCTCAGAGCACAGAAGGGAGAGTTTGTGTCTGATCATCACCAGCCCTCACATTCACTGTCAGTGTCTGAAGAAGGGTTTTAACAGTTCATTAAGAGATATGTACAGTTTTAGCAAAACCCAGGAACACAGCCATAGCACAAGATCCTAATCATACCAGATATTATACAGAGTGGCAACCAACAAAAAACTTAGAAGAGGTGGTTACAGGCAGAAAGATTTTAAAAAGCATAGGCTTTCCATCTCTGCAGCTAAAATTGTTGACAGATAAACACCAGGTTCACTTAGTCTATTATTACCCTGTGGTTATTTTACAGTTAAATATCATCTCCCCAGGGACTGAGAAGCAAATTAAACAATCCCCAGCAAGCTGGTTAATGCACCACATTAAAGATTCCTTCCAAGCCTTGAACTAAAAAGGTCCATCTTTTGTCATTTATGTTATGCTACCTGTGTTATTTCATGGAATATTTACAGTCATTTTAAATCAAATTAAACTATTCCATAATTAATATTTTCAGGAAGTTTATCTTTTTTAATATTCCATTTTTCTGACCTAGCTCCTTAGCCTTTTTTTCCTTGATTTTTGTTAATTCTCACCTAGTAGTCAACATGAAAGCACGCCACTTGACATTGTTGTCCATTTCATTACCATCAAGAACCTGGCCAGCTACTCTTTTTTACAAAAGGCTATATTACTTAAAGCATCAAATTTAAACACATAGTCAGAACTAAGAACAGCTACTTAAGGACAAGAAGTGGAAGGAAACAAGTAAATCATCCCTTGTGCTGAAATATTACAGAGCATCCCTGCATCTAAAAATAAAAAAGCCTCAGCAATGCAGATCCACTGCAATGAGTCAACTGGAATTCAACGCCCACTGCTCTCTGTTCACGGGAACAAGGGGGAGCTGGGCAGTCAGCACATTCCCCATTCTCACCTAGGAGCTACTCAAAAATCAAATTCAGTCTGCAAGTGACCAGAAGTCCCTGAGGAGCTGCAGACAACAGCTACTCGAGTAGCCCAGTGCTGGGAACCCTGCCAGCAGAGAAGCCTCTGCTCTAACACACCAAGGCAGCAAAGGACTTACTGAGCTTGACATTAGGCTTTTATAGAACAGCCCAAATGCCTGCAAATAGAAGCAGCATTTTGGGCAAGAATGGAAGGGAAAAAAAAAAAAAAGCCAAAACTGTGAAAATTACAGGGAAGGTTTTCTCAACATGTTGTATCTTACTGTGTAATCATCTCAACAGATGAATCTCTTGCTTGCAGTGACAGAAGAGTAAAGAAATCAACAGATGCTTTTTGCATCTCATCTGCTTAAAAACTTAAAGAAATCCAAAATATCAACTATGAATTTATTTGAAATACTTCAGCTTAATGAGGTCCCATCCTTATTTGAAGTAGTAACCAAAGAAAAAAACATTCACACATCCGTAATTCTCCACTGAAATAATTACACTACAAACACTTACTGTCACACAGCAGAGCTCAAACGACAAATGATTTTGAAAGAGATGTCTTGAGGTATTGAGGTAAGATGAGAAAGAGTAGAAAAGCATCCAGCTGAGGTCTCAGAGTCACAGGGCAGACTCTGGAGATTTCCAAATGGAAGCTGCACCAAAGCAGAAGCTGAACTGGAGCCAGTTTACATCCCAGTCCTTCGAAGTGGAGATGCAGCACTTGGCTATCTGTGTGCAAAAAAGCACTTACAACACCAGGGGCCTTGCAGACAGTGCAAGTTTTCTTCACACCTTTGTCTGAAGTCCTCCCAGCAGAACGAGCCTGGTCTCAGGGGAGCTGTACAGCTGTGACACAGCTATGCAGCTGAATCCTCAGTGCTCCTGCCCCAGTCCACAGCAGGCACAAGTCGTGGGATAGCATATTCCATAGTTCCTGGCATGTGACATGTCCTGGCAGCACTTTCTTCTCCAGGTCTTCTCTTCTGCAGCCAAATCAGAGATGTTTATCTTAATCAGGGCAGGTTTAAACTTAAGAAGAAAAAAATAACCCTTAAATATAACCCTTTATTAAAAATAATCCTTAAATATCACAAATTTCAGATCTGTTTATTAAGTACACAAGAACTTGAGTATTCAGGCAAAATACTGTTCAAAGTTAGTAGAGAAACAGCTAAACTTGTCAGTCCAGACTTAAAAGGCAAGAGAGTCACCCAGAGTCTGCAGCAGAGAGCTCCCCTGTTGTGCTACTCACTTAAAGAATAATTGCCTTATTTTGCTTTGAAATTGGCTCTCCCAAGCTTGACAGTTCTTGGGTTTTTTATGAGAAAGGACAGTAGACAATCTCTATTCACCTGTTCTACACCACTTGGTGTTTCCTATCCCACCACGCAGATCTCCAGCAGTTACCACATACTGCATGTTCTACAGGTGAGTTGAGCTAACAGCTTGCTCTTTTACTTGCAGAGAAATACATCAAAACTTGTCAAGTGCCAAAAACACACCTTTGTCTAAAAGGTTCTTTCCCTCATTTCAACTTATTTAATTACCTCCTTTCAACCAATAGTAGCCACAAAGATCACAGAGTGATGGACTATGAACTGCATTTTCCTCTACCACTCTTGAGTAAACGTTCAAGCTTTTTCTCTTTTTTGAGTGGGAAAAATCCTCTGTTCCAAAAAATCTCAAAGGAGTTGGGATTTTAGCTAAACAGTTTTCAAACTTAAAAGGACACTTTAAGAATTCTTCCCAATACATAACATCTTGAACATTATTTGTGTTAATGACAGATGTATGTATTTTAATTGTTTAAAAATTCCTTTATGACAGTATAACTCCTACCAAGTCAGAATATGTTCTTCACTATTCTTTAAACAAAAGCCAAGAATTTGCATGAGTATGTAGAAATATATTACACTAGCTACCTGAATAAAGAGTTAGTGAAATAAAACATCACCTAGATAATGTTTTCGACAAAAGGTTTGGCTAGTTGCAAGCTAGCATGCTTTAATGGTTGTTATTCAATTGGAATCTTGTTTGCATCAATAAATTCACTGAAAATGTGTATATTTATAATGAAATTTAATATTGTTAAGTTATCTAAGTCAAGGACTTAAAGACAGTTATTTAAGTGAAGGATTTTGCTGATTGAAACTGTGATTAAAATTAGCTTTAAGTAATCTTGATTAAAAATTAAATTTTGTCTGTAAATCAGCTCTAAGTTGAGTTTCTCATAATTAATGCAAACGTTTCTGAAGGAAAACACAAATAGTATCTTAATGATAAAGTCATTATAAAATTTAGCCTTCAAGCCATAATATAATTCAAGGCACACTCCCATGGTTTTCTTCCCTGTCCATTAAAAACCAAGATGTTCCAAATACATTGGCTACAACTTTATTGAAGGGCTGGTTTCATTTGGGGGACTTTGATGGCTTCTGCCCTGTTTCTGTATAAATGCAAGAGGGAGGGAGCAGACAGGCTTGGGGTGGCACAGAAAGCTACAGTGAGAGGATTCTAGCCAGCTTTAGAGATGGACTGAAAGTCCTGGGAGCAAACCTGAGCCTACAAGGAGGACAATAGTGGTGAAGCCCTTGAGCAGGGCAGAAAGCCATCTCAGGGAGAGGGAGGGTGTGTGCCCAGGCACAGCACCAGCCTGGTTTACTGAGCTGGCACAGGAATTTCTGTGCAGAATTTCAGGGTAGTTAGACACCCAAATCGATCCACTGTGGAACAGGAGAGACCACAGAGCCAGTACAGTCCGGGCAGGTCTGTGCGATGGCGCAGAGGAGCGAGCTGTGCCCAGGCTCAGCCTGCAAAGCAGGCAGCCTGCCAGCTCTGCCTGAGCTCTTTGCCTCCTGGCTCCCTTCTCCATTAGCAAAGGCCAGGTATTAAACACAGATCTCCAAGAGATTTTGAAACTTATTACAAAAGTTTCTCTGCGGAAAGCTGAGTTTATCACAATGACTAACCACAGGCACAGGTGGCATACTGTGAAATACTCTCTTCACATTCAGACTGTCACTGCAGAGAAATATCAGCACAATTGCCTACTTGCACATATTCCTTCAGCTTTTTTAATCGACCCTACAAGCAGCAGATGGCTCTTGTAGAGCACCACAAAAGGAGTGTCTGGAGGCTTGCAGCCAGCGCAGCCCCTGCCAGGGCTCCCCACAGCAAATTTGTCTGCCCGCACCCTGTGCCACAGGCAGACACAGACACCCCCTGTCCCGTCCTCTTCTTCTGGATAAACCACCCCTGCTGCTTTTGTTTTTCTCATTTCTGAAAAGCTCTTGCTCACCTTATAGCCCAGAGGAAGGCACAGGCAGAAGGAAGCCAGGGTGCTGGGCAGCCAGAGCTGTACACAGCAGCAGCACCAGTTCAGAATGGGAATTGGTTCCTTGTTCCCCTCCACAACCTGCTACATGTATGGCCACGGAGGAAAACACAACCCAATGATTGCACAGTAACCCAAGAAACCCATCCAGGTTACCTCAGTTTAGAAAGAAATACCAGGGCAGAAAAGGGTGTGTAACACAGCAGAAGCCAAAAATGTTAATATGTAACTGTAAGGAAGAGTTTTGTGAGCTGAGTGCTCCGGTTCACTTTTAATTGTCTTTAATAGTTTATTGATATTATAACTAAAATAAATTTAGGGAAACAAACTGAAAGGAAGCACATAGAGAACACAACATTTTGCATACAAATATATCTAAACTGAAGCTTTTTTTTCATCTGGTACTACTAGAGGACGTAATTGAAGGCAACATTCATTTAATAGGTCTTACAGAGACAAATTATCTCAGAAATGCAACTGTTTTACATTTTGTTTATTACAGAAATTGTGCAGGCACTGCCTGTACTTGAAACAGCATGGTACACTTCAAGGACCTGAGAACGTAATTTTTCACAAACATTTTTTAAAATGTAGCTTTACAAATTGGAAAAAAAAAAAAAAGTTATTACTAAAACACCATGAGGCCAAATGAATAAGTTTTTCAGCCAGAGAACTTGCTTATTAGTAAGGGAATCTACTTGTGGTTTTGATTGGCTCTAATTTTTTTTCTTTAACTGTAGTATCTCCAAGTTCAGATGACTTGCTGAACTCAAATCAATCACTCCCAAGCAGCATTATCCCACTACCTTGGTCTTGGTCTCTACCTTTTAGACTAAGGAGAGCAAAGTGCCACATCCATTTTCTCTCCAAGCCTGTTTCACTGGCATAATGCTAACTTATGGAAAGTACAGCAGCACTCCTACTTCCACCATGGTTCTGAATATTTCCAGTAATAGTCCATTTCTGTGGTGTCATCTTCTGGACTGGGAAGGGAGTGGGGCAAAAGGAATGAAGACGATTCTTTGGTAACTCTTAAGCATCTGTGGTAGAAACATTTAAGGTTTTATTTATCATACATCCTGCATAAAAGACCAGCGCTATATGGTACAAATAGAGAGCCTCAAGAAAAGTATTAAACCTACCAAAAATGTAAAACCTCAAGACTAAATATTTAAAGTTGCAGAGAGAGGAAGCAGTACCACCAGCCACGAACCACAGCGCTCTGCACACACAGCCAGATAAGAGGCTTAATAATCACGGTCAGGGCACAAAGAGTCACCCTGTGCATGTAAGTGACAGTGCTGTTCCTCTGCAAACTGCTGCAGGCTGACACTGACAGCTGAACTGTGGCACAGAGATGCAGGGGCACCTCCACCGAGGCATTACAAAGCTCAGGCTCCAGCTCCTGAAATCCCTTTTGTACAAAGCTGCCCTAAGTTGTCTGAAAGCTCTGATACATTGCAGAAATTTGTTAGGGACAGATAGCAAGTAACTTACTAGTTACCACAAGTTTAGACTTCAGACTTTGGTAATTTAAGACCTTCTGAAATTATGGTTTACTAGATCTATATATGGAGTTCAAACTAAAAACTTTGCTGCAAAGCCTTCATTTAGTCTCCTTTAAGTGTGGTTCTGGAAGGAGCTGGCAGGTCATCCTATAATGCGGAAACAGACACAGCATTTAAAGTATTTAAAAGTCATTCAAACAGCCTATACATTGTGAAACATGCCTAGAAGAAAATACCTGTTCTGCTTCTAAAGTAAGTTTCCCATTTCTGCAGAACTTCCAGGTCCTCTCACTGATCACTATCAGCTCCATTTTACCATTCAACAAATCAGCTTTCTTTCACAAAACCTACAGAATGCAGATACAGACTATTTCAGCACAGTCCCAAACAAGTCAACTTTTACTGTTTATTTTCAGGACATACTGATGAGGACCTAAATCACACCACTGCTGATTAAAACAAGTCACTTGACTGCATCTGATCTGTTAAGAGATTCAGAGCCTGGGTTCACAAGCAAATGTGTCAGTGGAGCTGTTCGAAATAGCACACTCCAAGACATATTTACTCAAGACATAGAAGTTGGCCTAATGGCATAATAGTAGAATTCAGGTATGGCAGTCTTTAAGACTAATACCCAAGAAAAAAAACATTCTCTACAGCATCAAATCATATACTTCAGAAATTTTATTTCATTATCTGATAACATAAAGCCTATGCTGGAAGACATTCCTAAAAGGTCAGTGTAGCACAGAAGGATAAGGACACAGCCAGTCTAACTTGTCTGAAACTTTCACCTAGCATTCTGAAAAAAAACCTAAATACATCTCTCAGCTTTGCATGGTGGTAAGAACTGCTGCTTCTTTACTGATTATGCAGATTTGGTTTGTGGGGCTGTTGGATTTGTTTGCTTTTAGTTTAATTTTCAGTACAGAGATAAGCTTAGTGAAATCAGATTTTTCACCATATAACTGGATTTGAGTTGTGCTTTCTACTGCACTTTTTAGAAGACCATACAAGAAACCACACACAGAGCATAGCTTAAAGAACAAAGCTACAGCAATGCAGCTTACCAGTCCGCAACAAGAAATGTCGTTTTCTAGACTCATATCACAGATAGGAGAACAGACCTAAGTACAATATCACAGATAGCAAAACAGACCTAAGAACATGGTCTCTGGAAACACAAGGGTACAAAACTTCTTTCTCTCCCTCTCCCCTCGGCTCCGACTTTTTTTCCTTAAGGGAAGGAACGCATCATGCAAAATAACGCAGTGTATTTTTTCGGTGTATTGCACAGATTAAGATAACACCGTATTAAGAAAGCACTTAAGACCCTTTGCCGGCGCCCGCACTCCGTACGAGCTGGCCGCGCCCCAGCAGGGCAGGGTCCCCGCGCAGCCCGGGGTGTGCAGACGGGGTCTCGAATGCACGGAAACTCACGTGTGCGCTTCTGAACGCGCGTGGCCGTGTCCGCACACACCGCGACGTCTGTCCGGGACAGAGCGGCTGCGCTCCGGGCTCGGGCTGGCTCCGGCCCCGCTCCGCTCCGCGCCCGGCCCGCCCCGCCGGCCTTAACCCGTCCGGCCCCGCCCGCACCTGCCCCCGGCCCGCGCCCCGCGAACGGGACAGCGCGCCAGGACTTGGTTTCCTCCCCGGGGCCAAGGTTTGGCTCCCCCCGGCACGGGCGGCTGTGGAGAACGCTAGCGAGACCCCCGGGCTGCACAGGTGTAAAGGGCTGTGCGGCCCGAAAAGCCCGTCAGAAGGTCCATCACCATTCACACATTAGGAAACGAATGCAAAACCCAGATAAAACTGCAATAACTTCTGCGAATAGATCCGGACAGTACAGACAGGTAGAGCCCACACGTAGCTGTTCTTCGAAACAGTGTAAAAAGCAAACAAGAACCATTTCACACCCAACAGTGTGATACAGAAATTTGGCGGCTCATGCCACCTCCAAGGGGCCAGAGTGAGCACAGACAGCTTTGTAAGCAAAGACAAGTCAAACTCGAAAGTAGACAGTTGTGCAAAATCAAATTTATCTGGAGCCTGTTATCAAATGGATCTGACCCACTGCTACCTGCCTCTATCACTTACTGAGGCCAGGCATATGTCCACACAGTGCAGACCTTGCACAGGTCTGCGCAGAGCTGAACTGACTAAACAAAATCTCAGCAGAAGATCTCTGTCCCATGTCTCAGAAATCCTGGTAACAATTACAGCATGAAACTTAGGTGTTAAAGCTTAGGTACAGCCTTGCACCTGAACATTATGAAATGCCAAACAGACTCCATGCCAGTTTTTTTCTGTTTTAAACAAACAAACAAACAAAAACAAACAAACAAAAAAACCCCTCCTCAGAATAAGAGCCCAAAATCTTATTGACCCTGTTCCCCTCAGTTGAAAGCTCACCTTGAAGATAGCTCAGGAAATTTTCTTCTCTTCACTCCTGTCCATCTCTAATACAAGCTTCTCATTGTCTCATCCATTTCTATCCTTTTGTTAAGTCCTATAAGCAATTAGCAAAAGCTTCCTATTCCCAAAGAACAAGATTATGAAAGGCAACAGCCCTTTTTCAGAGCACTTTGCAAAAGTTTATGTTCCAGTTCTGCTTCCATTACTGTGCATTACCTCCTTAGCAGCTGGAGTGGGACCACCTATCAGCCAGCAACTGTGTTCAAATCTGTATTAATGTGCAGAATTCAGAGCCAACATATGCCAGATTTCCTGTTAAGTTTCACCTCTGGAACAGAGAGACAGTAATAGCCTCCAGCAAGTGTGTCTTATCTTCCTTTTCAAGAGGAAAAAAAAAAAACCCAGAACACCAGATGGTGAAGATAAAAATTGGTTTCTACAGCACATTAGTGACCTGCTCTAATATGGTAGGGCTGAAGCAGCAGTCTAGCTAGCAAACATTTCATATGATTCAAACCATAAAAAAATCAATACTGGACAAGAAAGCCTCCTGATTCCATTACAGAAATTAAGTCTTAAACCCAGTTAAGAATTATTAAGTATTCTCTGCGTTTCTTTTGTTGATAATGCTTTCCCTCATTTCCTGAGGGGTTCTGTCACAAACAAGTATTTATCTGAGCAGTGGTTTTGGCAGGTCACATTAAGAAAGAGTTGGAGGTTGAGTGAGGAGCCAAGACTCTCCACCAGGGCTCCATGTCAGGGGCAAGGAAGGCACCTCAGCTGCTCCAGGGAAGAGAGGTACCAAGCCCCTGGAGGTGATGAGCCTGCACACTGTTCATACATTACACCACAAATTATCCACACTCATGCTTTACTCTCTGCTCCTGCTAGGTTCCAGTCTCTAACCCAAGATTTCTGTAAGTACTGGCAGAGGGCAGAGCAGTAAGGAAAACTCAGTTCATTCTCAGACATTATGGAACTGTTTGATTTAGAAAGAGGCACTCCAGAAAGCTAACCAGTAAAACAGCAGCAAATTCAGAAAATATCAGCATCTTGTACATAACCAAGCAGACTGTGCATTGGAAGGGACAGGGGACCTTGGCAGTCAGGTAATTCTGACCCTCCTGCAGAGCGCAGAAGAGTTTCTGTGTTATCCAGGGCCCCAGAGCACACACCAAAAGACTAACATTGCCCCAAACAAGTTCTGCAAATGAACACCAGGAGAAAAGTTGACTCTTCTGTCAACAGTGGAAGACAGTAATGCTCTGTTCTAGATCACACAAATTATGAAAAGACAGTTACAGAGAATCTTTGCTAAGAGCACAGTGTCTTGGTTATTGGTAGCAATTTCAGTTACAGCCACAAGCTGTAGTGAGATTAGGCCACAGCAACACATTGCACAGCTGGGATGGGAAGAAAATTCACTGTCCCAAATACATTTCAGCAATAGAAGCATTGAAATGTGCAGAACCTGGATGCATCAAAATCCTGACACCAAAAAATCTGTTATTGACACCTAGCTGCAGCCAAGGCAAGGCAAAATGGCATTCACTTTCAACAACCACAATAAAAGTATAATTGTTACGAAGGTAAACACTAGGAAGGAGATTAAATCAAACAAAAAAAAAAAAAGGGAAAAAAACGCTGCCACTCATATCAGGGCAGCATTTTGAATTGCCTTTGCCATTTGAAACACTGACAAGCCAGAACCTGCAGAGAACACCGCTGGTAGTTAAGAACACAGAGCAAGACTGAGTCCTAGCCAACACACTGACATCACCTACTTAAGAGTGGCTTTTTTAGAGAGCAAATAGTGGAGAGAAAAAAGCAGAGCATCTCATATAGTAGTACACAGGAAGTGTCAGTGCCCCTGGAAGTTTCCAGAAATACCTGGTTAACATTTATACACTATTATCCTGGAAGTACTTTTAAGTTCCCCAAAATCCTCTGTTCTCATTGAGTAAAGTTTATAAAGAGGCAAGAGGAAAGTACAGTCTTTATAGCTGACCACCCCAAAGACAGCTAGAAAGTCACCTGAACAAACCAACTGCAAGGCTCAGTTGCTACATATTTTCTTCCAATTAACATGTGCTTGAAATAGAAGTAAAATTCCATGGCACTGGTTTTGCCTGAATTTGTCCTCTGAGTTATGACAATACAACAGTATAATACTCACCAAAAAAAAAAAAAAAAAAAAAAAAAAAGAAAAAAAAATCTTTCCAGGAGCCTTCAGTTAATGCTTACCATGAAAGTTTCCAACCCTGTAAAGAAGTATTTAATTATAGCTAAAGCAGTAAGTTGAACTTGGACACAGTGTAAATCAATATTGTGGGTATAACAGAAAAGACAGCCAAAAAGGATAATAAACTGCTTTTTAGTAAAGCTGTTAAAGAAAAGACTGTGACTTATAAGTAGTTTGTGTAAAAATTATATACAAGAGGGAAAACAACAGTTACTTTCCACTTTTGTGCAGCTTTTCTACGTAAATTTAATTCAAATAAATTAAATGTGCCAAGTAGAAATGACAGGCTGAATGCATCAAGTTAAGTGATAAATTCCTCCCTTCATGACTTCTTTTTATTTAATACTTTTAAACACAGGATTTTTTTTTAATTATTTTTGTATCATTCTTTTTCTTATTAACAACAACAGTTGATTCAAGGCCATTTTCCTTTCTCCTCAATGTCATTAGCAAACAGAGCTTCCACAGACAATGCTCAAGGATCAGTTTTCTCTAACATGACAGAACTTGAGGCAAGAATACAGAATTCTTCACAGCTCTTCTCCAGACACAGCTGCTGGGTCTCCTGTTGTCAGCCACATCAATACCTTTCTTGCCCCAAAACCTTAATTAGCTAAGACAAGTCTGTTCATGAGGCAGATCCAGATGGCAGGTTCCACTGCAATTTGGAGAATTATCCTTCTCCATACCACTATGCTTTCTTTGCATATATCAGTAGTGAATTTCAATGTGCAGCCATCAATTAATAAGTATCAAGTTGTCATCACTCTGTTGTCTGCAAAGAAAAAAATTCACAATTCTCCAATCAGCAAGAAATGCAACAAGGAAGTATCTACCCGTATGAGCTCAGTTTTGATCCTTTGTTCTCTGCTTACCCATTTCCAGACAAAACTCCTACTCCTGCACTGGACAATGATGCAAAACCTGCTACAGTAGCAAAAGCTCTAGATCTTCACTCCAACCACCAGCCTTGTGCCCTCAGTACTGCGCAGCATATCATGGTCTATATTTATTATGCTCAATAATAATTTTGCTCACATAAATCTCTTATTCTGCACAGTGATTTGCAGGTGAAACCTGAAGCTGGGCCTGGCTGGAATTCTTGTTAACTGGTTGGTTTTCATGTGCCCCCAGCAGCCACTGGGGATACCTGCCCATCATCATCTCACATGTTCCTTTCTTGGCTATGGGGTCCCCTTCTGCCAGGGTACACCAAAAGTATAAAAATGTACTTCACAAAAGCATCAGTATATAAGCAGACAACTATCCTCCTGCTAAAAGGGGATTTGTTACACCAGTTGTGATTAAGTGTTCCCATTTTGGTCTGCTCATTCTCCCATAGCCTGGCTTCCTTGCACAGCGCCCACAACCATTCTGTGCACAGGAATGGATCATCCTGGACTGTCTAGGGACAGTGACAAGGTCCCTCCTGTCTCTAACAGGGCTTCAGAGGTGTTATGTTGCCTCAGAAACAGAATTCAAAGCAGACCAGCAAGCACCAGATGAGACATTTGTCTCTCACCACCGCCTTAAAAAGGACCACTGCCACAATGCCAACAGGAAGATTTTTACCAGTGTGTTTCCAATATTCTGGCAGATGGTGTTCAAACAGCTTGCCTCAGACACAGCACAGTTTCGGGATTAAGCACCAACCTCTGGCTGAATCACCCTCTCACTTTCTACTACTCCAAGCTTAGCAAAGCTTTTTAGAAACAGACAGCTTGAAGCAAAGACTTGGTTTGCTCCAGAACCCTTGGTAGTTTCCTGCTATACTCCTCCACAGTCCTCTCATCAGCTTCTGCATAGCAGTTTTCATAAGAGTCTAACAGTTAAAACAAGTTTAAGCTGAAAACTGCTGCCTTTGCATCATCAGCTGACTAAAGATCTAACATGAAGTAAAGTACAGGAGGAACAACAGCATCCAAATATCAACAGGCTGAATTCTGAATACTCCAGCATTCGTGGAGCAGCATTTTCCAGTGAGAAGGTAGCTGCTGTACTTCTCAGGAAAACACTCATTAAAAAACACCCTACTGACCTCCTGCAGCAGCAGATGAGCGGAAAAGTTGTTCTGTCTTTTCTGTAGCCAGCGCTGCTATGGTCTTTTAGAAATTCATGTAAATCTGTTGCTGGAAAACCACTTTGTTGGTATTTCTGAAAGGAAAAGCATTTCATTTACAACACATGAGAAGTTGCTGGGCATGAAACATTCTAAAAGTTCCTCTAGAGCATGGCAGTTAAACAGATTATTTGGTTCAATAATTCAATATTGCTGTAGGAAGGAAAGACCCCATTCCCATCCTAGAAACACTACATAGCTTGCTTTGTTCCAACAATATAAGTGACAGAAAATTCACATTGCTCACAGATTCTCTTATGTTTTGTTTGCTGCCCATAAGGCCAAGCGAGTGACCTCAGGCCATAATGGTATTGATTCTCCCTTGTTCAGTGAGCTGCTGTGCTCACTGCAAGTGTCCTGGGCTCCCTTTCCCTAAAACCTCTAATTCTGGATGTGAAGGGTTCAGTGTGACTATTCAATATTGCCATGCTGAAGAAATGCTATGAAAAAATACAAGTTCAGCATACTGAAACAGCTCCCAGCTGATCCATGTAAAATGCTCAGGGGGAAGAGTCACTAAAACACCATTTTGCAGATCAGACCATCCAGTAGACTAAGAAGCACAGACAATTAAGCTATATTTCCAGGTGCTTCAAGAGCAAAACTCTTGCTTGGTCTGGAAGTTGTAGTTCATGTCAGACCAGCCTTGTTTTGCTGGCCTGTGTGTGACACCAAGACAAGAACGAGATGAGAGCTGAAGGGTGTGATCCACATTGCCCTCCCACTGGTCACTGAGCCTACCAGCAGCACAGAGGGCAGAGAGCATCTGAGGTCAAGAACAGAAGGTAATTACTGAAAACTGAGGTTCACTTTCAGACAGTCCATACTGGAAATGGATGGCACAATTTTAACTTGAACGAGAAGTAGTGCGCCTCTCAGAAGACATTTTCTTTTAACCACACATTTCTAAGCAGCACATTAAGGAGGCCTGGACACCTACATGACTTTAGAGTTATCTGCTTGAACCTTTCAAAACTCCTGCCAAAGGCACGTCTCTGAGACATTAGCAAACCCAGCCACCCTTCCAATTTTGCCACAGACTAAATGAAAAGATTTTCATAATCTCATCACACATCAGAAGCAATAGTAGATGGTATGGTGTTGAGCAATTAACAAGAATGAATACAAAACTGAAGTGTAGCAGAAAACTACTAAATGCTTTACCTTTATGGTGTCATAGGAGTCAGTAATGAGTGCAATAAAAAGGCTGAGGATCATGTATATAAACAGACTAATGAAGGAGTACAGATATAACCGGCTGAACATCCACACCAGGGAACTCTTCTCTTGGATTTGAGCAAATGTGGCAAACATATCATCACCATTGACCAAAGAAAACAGACATTCAGCCACTGTGTTCAGATCTTCAAACTAGAAAAGGAGTACAAATTATTAGCAGAATGTGAAGATCAATCAAGACTCAAAGATTGAGTTTTACTCAAAGCAGAGAAAAAAGCCAACTCAGGCAATTAAATGCTACCACCCTTCCCTGTACATTCAGGCCAAAATATGCATCAGTAATAGAAACATGTAGAAATACCATCTTGACTACGCATGATGTGTTGAGATAAGACATAAGAATATTTATTATCAAGAAATAAAACTTGTGATGCTCAACAGGCAGAACAGTAAATAATTGACCACCACAGAAAGCTACTGAATTATAAGCAATTCTGGACCTGCAGAAAAGTGTCATTCCATTTCCCAAAGCACGGCTGAAGTGATTTCACAGAATCTATACAGTGGTAGTATGCTGGGAACACAATCCACATTCTCTGGCTTCCCAGCTCAGCAGCATTACTGGAGTGTGGGTAATAAATCAATACTGTGTAAGGGGCTGAAGTCAGCACATAGCCTTCAGAACTCAAATGGTCCAAACTGAATTAACAATCTGTCACTCTGTGAGCTGTGAATACAAGCTATAGTTGTATTATGAAGCTACCGGAGCACACCCTGTACAAAAATCATGGTTTAATTGCAAGGGCAGTCTCTTAAACTCCAAACTCCATTTCCCCAAACTGGAATGGGTCCTGAAGCTACCAGGTAAGCCCACTTCCCATTTTGCTCTGCCCTTCCAAGTAACTGGATTTCTTAACTATAATTTATTGGACAATATGAATTAATAGCCACATTAAAACATTGTGCATTATCAATGAACTAACACAATTGTGGCCCTACAATGAAAACAAGATGTCAAGAGGTATATGCTTGTAAGGAGAATTTATTGGTGCACAGGAACAGCAGGTCTGGTTTACACCTATGGCTTATTTTATTATTTTTTTTTAATTGAATTTTAAAGCCATTGTGAAACTCAGCAGTACATTATCCAGGAAGAAAGGAGGCATGGCACACATAACACAGAGAGAGACCTGCTGAGGACTGCTCACCTGGAAGCCCCTGGACTGACACAGCACAAAATGCAGGATACCCACTCCCTCTCTCTGACTGTAGTAGAGGGTGTATTTCTATATTTGTGAGCATAAGGAGCTCTCCAGTGATTCTGCACATCGGGGAAGACTCTTCCCATCTCTTCCAGGATGGCTCAGTGGCTGGAGAGCCCCTGGGAGCCAGCCCAGGGCTGGCCTGCCTTGCACAGTGCCACATTGCCTTCCTGTGGGACACTGGGGAACTGGCAGGAATGGGAATCCTGCCCAGCTCCAGCTGCTTTCCTTGACATTGATACACGATATTTAGGCAAGAGGTAACATTGTCATAGATACGCATGTTGCTGACTGTCCTTCCTTTGGCTCAGATAACATACTTGTGGCAGGGAAGTTACAACAGTAATTACGCTGTGCCTTAAAATGTTATAAACAATTGAGCCTGTAGCGTGGCAAAAGATCCCACTGCATCCAGCATTCCCCAGAGAAATGTATTGTCATCAGCTGGGAATGTGCAGGCTGAACGCTTGCACTGCCCAAAGGAGAGAATCACAGTAAGCTGGAGCAGTGCAAGCTCTGGGGGCAGAGCAAGCTGCAAAAGCACTGCAACATGTCTGTCACACACACTGTGTGCACCCAGAGACCAAGAATGAGAAATCAGACATTTGTTAGTCATTAATGGGCATTCAGAATTTGCCACGACAGGAATCTGCTCTGTTCAAACTGTCACACTGAGCATCTGCCAAGGGGAAAAGCAAACAAGCTTTAGGGTTGTTTTGGCTTGTGTTCTACAGTATACAAAGCCTTACTCCTGCACCCAGGTTTCAGACAAGACATACCAGGCACACACTTTGATACAAACCTTAAGAAAACAAACAAACAAACCCACAACACACCCCCACACAGGAAGCAAAGCAAACAAGACAAGCATTCATCCATCCCTTTATGAGTCACAATTTAGGAGCTGAAGTTACATGGCACGGGGAAGATTTGGAAAAACAAGGCCAGAGCCAGAGATTTTTTTTAAAGAAAAAAAAAAAGTTCCATCGAACTATTTAGTGCCTCTTTAACCCAGCTGAAGTGGGATTGCCAGAAGAGGGCAGAAGAGACAGACCAATGCACGTGGCCTGGGCAAAGCATCCCCTCACCACAAACAGCCTGGTGCTGGAGATCACCCTGACTTCGAGCACACAGTAAAAGCAAGAGTAGTTATTTTGTTAAAAGGAGCAGGTAGAAGGAGGTACAGATGGAATGAGAAACACTCCCATGTTCACATTACAGCTTTTAAACAGACATTTTCATTTAAGACACATTTCGCTTGGTTTGGCTAGGAGCTACATACACACACACAGATATTCCCGTCATTACACCACAAAAGGAGGGATACTGCTGATGTACCTTCTCATGATAAGGTCCCAGGACAATCCAACCACAGAAAGTATAGCCAAGATAGATCATCCCAGCACAACAACAAAACCGCAGCACTTTCGGCAACGATGCCTGCATAGTCAAAATGAGCACCTACAAGTCAGAGCAGAGCAAAGAAGGGGAAAAAGCAAAAAAAGAATTAGAGAGAGAGCTGGAAAAAAGTGACATGTATATATACATATATATATGCTTTAATTTTTAGACATTTGATTCTCTCCTTACATTGTAGGTTTGAAAATATCCCAGGTATCGGATGACTCCAACCCAGACAAACAAAGTTGATGTTCCAAGTAAAATGCTGCAGACATCATAACTTGTGAGGTTCTGAGGGATCCAAACAGAGCAGGTGGTCAAGTTACAAAGCAGTAGATATGTCTGCTTGACTGCTATTCAAGTTCCAGCAGTTCAAACAAACAAAGCAGGGCAGCCTAATACAGAAAGCCTGTTGCAACATCACAAAAATCAGATCAATGTGAACTGCAGTTATTTACTGAGATCATCCAAACACAACAGTGCTGCAGATGGATATGCTGATATTCTTGAAATTTTGCATGGAGTGCAAAGTCTGGAAGAAAAACGTCCTTAGTTTGGTTACAACACAGTTTCAAAATTAGATTGGATAACTCAAAATTTTTGTTTAAAAAGAGGGTTACTATTTGCTGTTAGGCAAAGAAGCTCTCGTTCACTATTTAAAAAACATGAGCCATCATTTAAACAGAAAGTGACCCTTGGGACTACAGCCCTTTCCATGCTTACATGCATTTAAATCTCTGAACAGGTTCTCTGCCAGCAGATCAGAACCTGAGCATTGTTTTATTACAGATTTTACTACAACCAAATCTACCGGCACTTTACTTTAGAAGGCTAGAGCTGGTTGCAGTAAGTACAAGAGAGACATCTAGCTCAAGTTTTCCTGCTCTCAATCCCCACCTCAGCCTGCAGCCAGTGACTCCCAAGTGCTTCCTCTGAAGGCCACTCTGGGATCTGCCCTTTGAGCCTCAGTGCACATGAAGCAGGAGCAGCACACCACCTACTCTGCTTTTCCCAGAATACAAAGTTTTGTGAACACATGAATTGTTGACACACATCTATTGAAGATTTAAAAAAAAAATTGAAAAAAGCCAAAAAACCAACCCCAAAAGCCTCCTGAAGAGCTGCCAGCTGGACAAAGCACATTGATTTCAGCAAGTCCAGGCAGGGAGGTCAAGGATGAGCAGGTCACACTGTCTGTGCCTCTGCTTGCCAGGAAAGCAAGCTGTGACAATCCCTCAAGCCATCAAGAGCCCTGCTTCATTCAAGGGGAGGACTCGTGGTTTCCCAGTCCTGCACATGCTGCTTCTTACAGAACAAAAACTCAAATTGTTGGGTCTTCCTGTTAGGAACTGTCCACCCACATACCAGGAATTAGGGGTCTTAGCACTGTGGAAATAAGATGTTTAAATGGCTTACATGGTCTCACTGAAAGACTCTGGGGAAGAGTGAATGAAAGTAGTTATTAGATAAACTAGGAAATGGACTGAAATAAGCAAACAGATGACTATTGACTATTATGGCTCACTTCCACCTGTCCCCAAATTAAAGCACATTACACATGGTTGTAGCAAGATTAGTATTTTAGCTAAGTATGAAATTCTTACCTTGGCTTTTATTTCCATTTTTAGGATTGACCCAATGATTGTCATCACATCACTGATAATTACCAGGACATACCACCCGTTCAGGAACTCCAGGCGGTCAGCATAGCAGACGCGGCGCTTGTATTTCTCCAGGAAGAAATTCACAAATCTCTGTTGACAAGCATTTAGATGTTTAGCTACAGGTCGCCTTGGATGAAAAATGTGGCAATGTTCAAGTTCCATACAACAGTATTCACTGGAATAGTAGTTTAAAACTAAATCTCAATAGCAACAGAACTAAATAGGAAAAAAACTAAGACGGATTTAGGCCAGTGAAAATGAACTTTCCACAGAACACTTGATTTCATAACCCATTCCCACTAACCTGACCATGGCCTGTTATCTCCTTTACTATAAGTGCTGTCCTCCTCTAACAGAGCAAGGCCACCCAACTAAAGAAGGGAAAAAGCACTCAAATGCAGCTACAGGGCAAGAGCTCTCATTTCCAATAGAGCAAACAATATCACCTCTATGCCCAGCACAGCCCATCTGCTTTCACTTGCTCTTTTTGCTCAGGAATAAATGTGAAGTGCCTATTCCTGAGAGCAGTTTGACAATGCCTCTGTTGAATCATGTCCTCTTGACTCTTGGTCTTGTTTCCAAGCTACAAAAAGGATATATTGAGCTAGATAAACAAGTATTTGTTTTCATATCCTACCAACCGTGGACTCTTCTAACTCTCATCAGCCACATGCTTACAAAAATCAACAAAACAAAATTTTAATTGTTGCAATAGCCCTTCAGCTCACCTTTATTACTGAATTATGCATGCTCCCTCAGCTGGTAATTAGACACAAAATAAACTACTCAGGAACAGGTAGTTGAAAGAAATCACCGGACAGAGATGCGAGCCAAGGCACTTTGAGGTTATTCAGAATATTCTATAAATTACCACTTCAATATCAGTACAACATGGCAGTATCAGAGAAAAGCTGGCTTTGCTGAGGCAAAAGGCAGGCCACTTGTCCTATTTAATAATCAAGATACTATATAGCACACTCAAAAATATTGTTCCATCACAGTCCTTTACAGCAAGTCACCACATGGGAGAAGCAGTGGCATAGTCTGTCACAGCTGCTGTTTCTTTAAGGGTCCTTTAGTGCACATTCCTGAGCTGTCAGACCAAGCCTTGACACTGGAAATACATGGCAGATGCCAGCCTTTGTTCATACTTTTTGCCAGCAGTGGCAAAAAAAAAGCCAACACAAAACCCAAACTTTCAGAAATAGTACGCTTCAATCAGTTAGAAGAAAAATAAATTGAAAGCTGTAGGAGGCTTCAGTTGGAAATTTATCCAGTGTTAGTGGATTAAATTGAGTTATCTCAGAGCAGCACAACAATTAAAAATCTATGGAAGAAACATTCACCCTCCTTGCAGGTGGAGCTCACTGCTAACACACACTGGCATGCAGAGATGATCACGTCAACTCACAACACCCTCACAAAAGGAATTATTTCCTAGCTCCTGAACAGCAAGAGGTAATGAATTGCTTTAGGCAAGTTGCATTGTCTTACAGGCAGGGGGATGAACAGGCTGGGGAATGTCTTGCTGGGCAGACTGCTACAGAGCAGGGAAAGCAAAGGGAGACCCATAACTGCTGTTCTGCAAACACACATGCACCATACTTACCTGAGTTAAATATGTGCCAGTCTTTGCATTCCTGAATGTCGGTGTCACTATCAAAATAGACCTTGATTTTTCCACTGTGGGCTCTATTATTGAAAGTTATCTGAAAATACAGAGCTACATCAGGAACAGTAGTAAGTCTGCATTCCAGAAAAATTAATCCTGCTAAGTGCCTTGGACACAGCATGCATTAATACTGTTGATCAGATAGGCTTTAAGAAAGTTGCCCCCATAAATGATGGTGCAGGCATAATTTGAGTAGATCACATCTATTGCCTAATGAGCAGTATTCCAAGAGGCCAAACTTCACACTCAGTCTTTAGATGAGGAACAATTCCTTATCCCTCTCTCAGGTTATGAGGTTACCAACTGGAATATGTTACAAAGCAACATTGTCCCATGGCAACAGCACTTCAGCAGCCTTTGGGAAGGAGGGGAAAGAGCCAGCACATACTCAGCTGTGCTTCTCCTGCAGGCCAGATGTGAGGATGACACCTACACCTTAGCCTAAGCTCTCCTTGCATATTCAGGGTTGGAAGTGCCACAGCCCATTTTCACTTACAGTGTTTTGAAATGCATAGCAGTCAGGCAATTCACGAGCATGGATTGTCTGAAGAGCAATGCCTTTCAGCTTGAAGGAGATTTCAACCTGTATAAGCCTGGATATTTGAAAAATTGCACAAAGATATTTAAATATCACAGAATATCACACTGCACAAATCAGAATCCACCACATGAATATAAGAGAACAAGTCAGAATAATTTTTAAAAACTCCATCACTTTACCTGTAAAATTCAAGATTGAAAAAAGAAGAGTTCAGCTTCAGTTCAACCTTCTTACCAGTTAGTTCCTTTGGCTTTAAAAGGATACATTCTGGAAAGACAAGAGGAAAATATGTTATAAAAACTTCACATTGAAAATAGCATTAAACTGAGATGATTAGTGTGTATAGCAAGTCCTAATCAGGCAAAACATTAATTTTGAGAAAAGCTATTCAGAAGCCCAGCTAGTGGGGTCAGAAGCAGGTTTGTGTACCAGCTTGTGAGCAGCCAGGACTCAGCTGTGAGAGGCAGTAAGGGCACCCACCCATGGAAGGTGCAGACTGACCAGCATCCAGAATTCCCTGTTTGAACCTCCTGCACAGAGGGGGAACAGGTGTGTTTAACAAAAAGAACAACAAAACACCACCTCAGCATCAACTGCAAAGATTTGTAGGTAGTTGAAGAGAGCCTCTTATAATCACAGCTGTCTTTTCTAGACAGGTGCTAAAAACCAAGAGGGAAATAGGCAAGAAGTATGCTAATGTTCCTGTGATTGCTACACAAAAAGCTATTGGTTTTAAGCTTTAGAACTAGGATTCAAGTACACCACAGCACAACATTTTAAGTGCAACAGTACTGTACCTGTTTCAGTAGAAACATCTATGCTCAGTGTATCATTGGAAGGAAGCATTGTGCCTCTCTTGTACTGCTGTTTACAGATTTTTAGACCTGATTCTTCATGCTCATAACCAAGTGTCCCCAGGGATATGTTCTTTAAGTGCCTGTACTAGTTTAAAAATAAAAACAGAAGTAGAAGTTAGAGAAAGTAATTTTTTTTTTGCACTAGAAAGCAAATTGAAACCTCAAAGTTATATGTAACAATACAGGCTTTTGAATGAAAAATCTTTCACATAAAAGCTTCCCAGTCAATTTACAGACAAGAGGGCTGCTGGCCACTAATTAGCAGTGATCAGCATCCTGGTGACACAGTGGCGAGGAGCCCTGTGCCTACTGGGCTGGCTGCAGATGGTCACCCACGCCACCCACATGTCAGAGAGCTGCTCATTAGATGCCTGCAGAGACCTCAGGGCAGTATTGCTGCTAGCCACACACCCCCAGGGGTAGCTTCACCTATGAAGTGACAGTTTTCACACCACCTGAAACTCAGTCGTTGTACACGTGGTCCAAGTCATGGTTCCTATCAAATCCATGTCAAGACCACACCCAAAGCAGCTCCCTGTGTGAATATAGAAGAGGGAAGCCATGCATTCACTGCATAATCAGCAACCAGGGAACAGAGCTTGAGCAGCCTCCAAAAGTAACTTAACCTGCATGCTTTACACAAGCACAGAAGCAGCTGAGAACATGCCAGTGAGAAAGGTACGTTCTTTTTCCACTTACTCCAAATATAGCACAAGTCACCTTCTTCATTTGCAAAATACTCTTGAAAACAAGGACTAACAGTGGAAGCAAATGAAGCTGTGCCAAACCAAGCATTGTCCAAACATGGATCAGCCCTGAGCAACACCAAGAGCTACATTCCAGCCCAGTCCTCTCCAGGCTTGCTTCCCACAGAGCCTTGGTGCCTACTGGAAGCAAAATACACCCTGTGGATCCCTGGAGTCACACCTTCCACTCCTGCACAAGTGAGGCAAGCCCCCAGGGCACTTCTGGTGGCCCTTGGCTCCTCAACAGCTGATCAACGGACCAACCATGAAGGACAGGAGATCAATGGACCAGCCATGAAGGACAGGAGATCAATGGACCAACCACGAAGGACAGGAGATCACTGACTGACCATGAAGGACAGGAGATCAATGGACCAGCCATGAAGGACAGGAGATCACTGACTGACCATGAAGGACAGGAGATCGCTGACTGACCATGAAGGACAGGAGATCAACGGACTAGCCATGAAGGACAGGAGATCAACGGACCAGCCATGAAGGACAGGAGATCAATGGACCAACCATGAAGGCAGCTGCCTGCCAGCTCAGTTTCCCAAGAGCTAACACTGTCCAAGAGAAGCCAGACAGAGCCATGGCCTTTTGGGGAAGAAGGTAGGAACACACAGCAATTCCTTAGTTTTTATCATTACCTGTCCTAACAAAAGGACTCAGGGCAGCGTACAGCAGTGGTCTGCTCCCAAGAAAGCATTTAGCTCTCTTGGAGGCCTGAAGTAAATAAACATGGGAAATCAGGCAAGGTTTCTCATTACTTAAAAATTTGTTCAACTGGCTTTGACAAAGATTAGTCCCTTTTCCCGTTTAACATGGATTTTTTTATCATGCATCATTCATTGTCATCCTATTTCCCCCTTCCTATGGGCATTGTGGCCACTAGCCCATCTCACCAGTGACATCCCACCAGCCACCAAGAACCACACACTGCATGCCCAGGAGTGGAACTGCAACAGGAACTGCCACACTGGTATGCAAAGCTCTGCCTTGCAGTGCCACTTCGAGGACACCGTTCAGACAGCCAGGAGCAAAGCACGGCCTCCTCACCCTGCCAGCATCTGAGCTCAGAGCAAGCCAAGGAAGCCACATCTGACTAAGGCAGGTCAAGTGAGTGGAAACAGCAGTTAGTCACAGCTCCTCATCCCACTGAGGACATCTCCAGAGCACTGCCTGCAGCAGCTGCTGCCCCAGCCACGTGTGCTCTCAGGCTCTGCCCTCCTGACAGACAGCACGAGGTGCTGGGCTACCCACACACCACTTCCAAACAACACCACAAAACAATAAAAGCAACATTCCTGCTTATAAATTTCCAAACAGCCTCAGAGCAGGCAGCAGAATATCCTGGCCTTACAGCCACAGGGCAGAGCACAAGAGTAACAACTTCACACAGCTTTGTGTGAAGCAAATAGCTGCAGTTGCTATTACACTTGTTATAATAATATAAATTTTAAATTTGTATTAGAAACTTTGTAAAAGGAACTCTAGCTTGAACCCAGTAGAGAAGCAAGGGAAACCTGTGTACTCTTCCAAGTGTAAATGTATGTTTGGGCTTTAATGTTGGTGGTCTGTTTGGGGTTTTTTTCCAAAGTGTTAGAATATCCCCAGTGGTATATTACACAAAGGCTAAAATTCAGTTTTTACAACTCCAGCTTTGCTGTGCACAATTACTGTTTCCTGTAATGTCATTTCCTTCTGCTTTACCCATCCAAGCATGCATTTCAAAAACACAAACCAGAACACCAAATCCCATGTCCTCTAGCTGCCCATCTCAAAATTTAAAAAAAAAAAAAAAAAAAAAGCTTTGCTTTTAGCTTGGGAGTCATCTAGATTGCCTCTTCCCACAAGGCACCCTCTAAAGACAGACAAAAAAAGGCAACAATAGTCAATGTTCACCTGAAAGCATGCTTTTTGAATTCTTACATGCAATATAAAAGTCTCAGGAATGGCACAGGACACTAAAGAACCCAGATTTCACAATTTAAATCTCCTTAAAGGATATGACTATATTTATTCCACACAGACATTGTATGAAGAGACCTTTTTCTGATGCCTGGCTCATTCTTGAGGATATAAAGCTATTATTTCTCTACTGTCTTGTATCTGGAATTCACCTCAGCCTTAGTGCCTACAAAAGAAGGAAAGTGAAACAAAGCAAGCAAGGAAGGAAAATAAATTAAAAAGAAAGCATGGCTTATTGCAGGAACAGTAGCAATATGGAGAGTTCAAAGAAAGACAGAGAAAACTACTTCACCATTCATTTCAAATGGCAGTAATGAGAGTCTTGGGTCTTGTCCAGCACTTTTGGCATGCTGCTGGCTCTGCTGCAGCTTACAGGAGAGCCCAGGAGAGCAGCAAGCCCCCACGAGGGGCTGATTGAGAGGGGTTTGGCCCTTCACAGCCCTGAAACTCTCAGATGCTGCTGGGCACAGCTGCACTGGCAACACTGCTTTAATCCAGGTGCCAGAGCTCATGTGCCAAGGCCAGTGAAAATGAAAGGTGGTTTAAAGCCGCTTTTTATTCATCCTGTGTTAGTAATTTCCGGGTTTATCATCATTCCCAACACAACACACACTTCATATCCCAGAGTCTTTCATCTCGGGATTTCCAAATGTATTAATACTAAATACAAAAACTTTTACAGAATTTTCACCCTAGATTTACTCACTTTTCTCTGACAATTATAAAGGGACTCTTTTAAAATATCATCCCTAATCAGAGTGAATGCCTCTACACTCCTAACTACCATATTCCCCATTTTGAGGCCTCAAGCCCTCACCACAAAGCTCTCAGTTCAGGAGAGCTGTTAAGGACACATTGTTTTAAAGCATGCATAGGTATATTCAGGCTCATAGGGCTTCAAAGTAAGACCTAAACTGAGGTTCCAGTCCATGCAAGATGAAAAATTTTCAAATTTTCTGGATTTTGGTATTAAGAACTACCTGAGTAAAATTCTGGTTTGGATTCATCTCCAAGAGATGAAAACTCAGCTACAACACAAACTTGAGGAAATCCCCTTTTCACTGATTCAGTGAAACACCAAACTGAAATCCAAAAATGGAAACAGAAAATCAGAAACTTAGCAGACGTTTATAGCTGTAGCTTCAGCTTTAACACAGTTATCAACACATACTCACACCTACCTGATTAATAACATAAAAAATGCTATCATAAGCATCCTGTTGTGTATATATACTGCAGCTGTAGTCGTCTTCATCAGCTCCAGAATAGCCCTTCAGGAATAGGTGTTTAAAAGCAACAATGTTTTCCTCTTTGAATGAGACCACCAGCTGGTTACTCAAACCAAAAAAAACAAGCTGACAAGAGAAAAAAAAAATGGATTTGAATTTTCAACAGTGGTCAAGCAGCAGCACTTTGGAAACAGCTTTAAATTACAATAAGTACAAACCAGACAGGTGCCTGTTGCTGTAAGTCTGGCAGGAGCAGAGCACCCTTTAACCAATGGCATTACCAAAGATTACCAAACCAAGGATATCACATGCAGGGCAAATGAAACAGAATCTAACTGCAGCACCTGAACAGACAGCTCCACCACTTGCAGCTTTTACATATCGTGGACCAACAACTCCAACTGGGATTTGCAAAAACCTTTGTGGAGGATGCAAATGGAGACAAGCTAAAACAGCACAACTTGCTGCCCCTGAAATGCTCTGCTTTGCAATGGACAAATCCCTGCACCTTTCCTACCTCGGGCATGGCACAGGATTAGAGCAATAGAAAGCCTCACCTGCCTGACCCAGGTGCTGCCTAAGGAGGATATAACAAGCAGGAACAGCAAACAGCAGACTTACTACTAAACACTTGTGTTCCTCTGCTATTTGGATGGCCCCATTTCCACCACTACCACCAAGGAAAACATAAATAGAGCCTAGAAACTGCTTGGTTTTCCACAAGAGCTTCTTCATAGGCACAGTAGGAGGAGGACACCCCCAAGCCCCAGCCATGTGCCTGACAGCTGAGCAAAACCAAGGGCTTACAAGAACAGTCTCAAGGAGCAGTCCAGAAAAATCTTGTGGCCTTTGAAAACCAAGCAGCAGAGCACCCCTTCTGCTCACAAAGGACAGTGGGAGACTGGGGCAGCAGACAGAAAAATCACATGTTCAGTGATACCCCCAAAAATGGAAGGCAGCGGGTTAGGACAGATGGCAGTACTCAACCTCTCCAGAGACATGTAAAGTTTAGACATGTGAGGTCTTTAAAGGAAGAGTAACAACCCAGCATGTATATTTAGCTGCTCTTGCAAGCTGTCAGATATCAGTCTTGCATTTCAAAGGCTCAGAAAAAGTAATTTCTACCTATGTGTGTGTCCCATTTTGCTTTCCTCCACATGCAGTCCCTGTTAGAGGACTGTACCACAACCAAATGCACTGTGATACCAGTGCAGTTCACAAACACCCTCTTCTTTGCCTCCACGAAGTATCTCAAACAGTACATGACTTTTCTAATGCATTGTCTGACGACAGAAGCAAGAGGCACATCCAGTTCCTGCAGCCCAGCCATCCCATCATCATCAGAAACCATAGCAGCTTCACATTGAATGTGGACACCTTAATTTTCTGATTAGATATCAAGAAATAGCACTTTTGAAATAGTCCAGTGAAACTGTAATCTAAGAATGTCACAGTACTGTGACAACAAGCCTGAAGACAGTGCTGAATTTCATGGGAAGAGTAACTTGCTTTAAAGTATGTCAAAAATGGCAAAATTTTGACATAACACTTTAAAGCAAATTACTGCCCTAAAAAAATACTTTAAAGCAATGACTGCCCTAAAAATCTCCAGGAGGCTTTTATAACATACGTTATTCTTCCCCCTTGAAACACCTTTCATAGTATTTTTTTTTCTTTATGGACTGAAGTGGGAGGTTGAAGCCAGTAACAAGTACCCAGGGTTGGCAAAGGCCCAGAAGCACAGACCTGCTTCTCTTGTACATCATTGCTACCCTAAGAGTAAAACCAGAGGATTACCTGTGTCGTAACCATAAGTATCTTCAAAATCTGCAAAGCCAGTTTCCATGGTATCTGACGTCTTGCTCTGTATTTTTCACATGGGTTCATGAAGTAAAACTTCAAATCCTCTTTCAAAGTTGTCTCTTTTAGATCTAAATCTGACTGAGTCATCATGTTTCTGCTACAAAAAACATATTAATTAGAAACCAAGAGAACATTTTGGCAGAAAATTTCCTCATTGCAGTATCACCTCAGATCACCACACGACATAAAAGGTCCAAAATAGTTTTGGGGTTACCTTATGGAAATGTAAAAATATTTTCCTGTGATCACATCATTAAAAATCATTCAAACACATCTGATCATTAAAACACACCATTTAGACAAATAATAAATAGGCATTAAATAAGAGGGTCTGTAATAGAAAGAAATGTAGACTTGCTATTGCTCCCTTAAAAATCTATCTGAAACAAAGAGGGACCAATGTTAACATATTTGTCTGAATAACCCAAATTCTAGCAGAAGAAAAAGGTGTCTCAAAGATTAAACCAGAGCAGGCTTTACACACACTTCTCTTATGAACATGCAGCTTCAAGGGCTAAATTCATAGGCATTTATTTATTTAAATACCTGGGCATTCAAAAATCAGAGGACTAAGTACAGAGGACTGTAATTGTGTTTTAAATCACCTTAAGTTTCTCCTTTTCAACTGAATGGGACATTGAAACAACTTTACCCATCTCCTAATAATTTTAACCCTGTTTGCCAGTGTCATAATTTTTCGGAACTTTCCTACTTCACACATAGATCAGATCACAACTTGTAATTTTTTTTCTCTCTTTACAGGTTAAGAGTATCATATCTGACACCAGGTGATTATCAGTCCCATTGACAATTTGGAATGTTGTTCTCAATGCTCTGAATTTTATAAAGGATTACATTTTGTCTGAGGCTCAAAACCGAATGCATCGATTCCAAGTTTTCAGATACTTGGAATACTTTTTCATTTTTACTTTTTCTGTCCTCACCTGTCTGAAGTGCACAGATATTTAAGCTCAAACTGTAGATCACAAAGGACACTTGATTTGTTAGAACCAGCTGTCCCACAAGAAGAGAAATTTCAGTTAAAGAAGAACAGTAAAGCTGACACTGTGGTGTTTCCTCAGAAGAGGAAGTGAAAACAACAAAAAAATCTATTTTAATATTAAAAGCTCAAAAGTTATCTTTCCTACCCAGCCTTAAATCAATCTTTCATGAAGATGATGAGAGGCAGAATGACTTTGGTTTTTGAAGCAGATGTCCCACAAGAAGAGAAATTTCAGTTAAAGAAGAACAGTAAAGCTGACACTGTGGTGTTTCCTCAGAAGAGGAAGTGAAAACAACAAAAAAATCTATTTTAATATTAAAAGCTCAAAAGTTATCTTTCCTACCCAGCCTTAAATCAATCTTTCATGAAGATGATGAGAGGTTTTTGAAGCAGGAAAAACATGGCCAGTTTCCAAGAAAAAGAAACTGTGGGCACCATCCCTATTTAAACATATAATAAAAACATTCCGGACTAGCTTTAGTAACATCTAAGATGCAAGAACTTTGAAAGGTGCAAACACACCTGGCAGAAGCGCATGTGCTAGTTACAGCTGTGAGCACTGGTTAGGGACACAGGGACACACACGCTCCCGTCCTGCACTGACACCAGACACGGCTGCTCCTGCACCAGCCTCCCTCCAGCAGGCAGAGCGTGGGCACACAGTGAGCAAGAGCTAACCCACAGTGAAAGGGACAGGAGGAGGTGGGAAAGAAAGAGGAAACAGGGTTAAGCCAAATCTGGTCACATTTTAAAGCATGAAGGCATGACACAAGAACCTCTCCAAGACTTCAGCAAGACCCTTCCTTAAGCTTCCAGTAAAAGCATATCAGAAGTGACAAATCTTTAAAAATAAAAAAACCAAACAAACACAGGCAAAAACCCTCACAAATCAAACAGCAAACTTTATAACAAGAAGTTTTTTTAAATATTCAAATACATAGCAGGAAATTTGTCAAAGAAAGCAGCACTTTTTTTTTTTTTTTTTGCTTAAGAGATCAAAGATTCAAGCCTGTATCACTGCTGAACTTTGTCTTCCAATTAAAAAAACCAGTCATTCTCTGGTGTAGTATTTAAGAAAGAATTCATTTTTAAACAGGTGAAACAGGTAACAGGACAACAGGTGAAACAGATCAACTGGTTTTGAATTCATTCATTTCTAGGACAGACTAAAAATTACATCCAAACAGACCACATTAAATCAGCAGAACTAGAACCTCCAACCAAAGCACTGAAAGTTTAAAAGCTCCAAGAGACTACCAGTGATTTACCATATTTAAAACAAACCAGCTAATTCTACCCCACGGTCATTAGCCTAATAATCTAAACCTAATTGAAGCAAAGTACCCAGCGCAGGGCAGAGCAATGAAGCAATTAAGTTCTGACACAGTGGTGTAATTAACACCACTTAATGGGTTTCCATTGCGTCTTCTGTGAAGCACTGACACAATCAAATTTTCGGCGAATGAAGACTAACTGCACAATGCATGGTGAGGTGCACATCCAGGTGTCTCGTATATTACAACTGGTACTAACTCAGCTCTAGCAGCTGCACTGCCGTAACCAACACTTCACTGCTGTAGCTGGCAGCACGGTCTGTTGTAGCATTTTAGAGCTCAACATTCCACTCAAGAAAGAGGTTTCAACAGTAAGGACTACAATTTACAGCGACCTACTCATGAAATACACTTGTAGTAGTTAGCTCTTCACCCAGCAGAAAAAGCAGAAAAATTGAACCAAGTGGCTAAAGTGCGCTCAGCAAGAGAGCAGTCACTTTCTTTAATGAGTAACTCACTAGTGTAGCGACACTAACAGCGTCCATCAGAGCTCCGTATCAGCGACATTTATCTGCTTGAGCTCTGTATCTTGGAGAGGTATTAACGAGAACCCTGGGGTCCTAAGGGGGCAAGAAGGAGAGAAAAAAAAAAAACCACAAAACCAAAAACGGGAAAAAAGCCATCACTGAGTTGAGCTCTACGTGTCAGTCTGGGGAACCCCAGCTTCACTTTCCCGATCTGTACTAAGCTCAGCACCCTGCCAGAGGACGGCACCGCTTCACTCTTCTCAGAAACGTCGGGGAAAGCCCTCCCGTTCAGGGCTCCCACCGTCACCCCCCGCTCGGCTGCCGCGGGAGGAGCGGCCGCAGCCGGGCCCGCACGGAGCGCTGCGCTGCGGGCGGAGGGCAGGACCTACCTGTGCGGCAGCCGAGACACGCGTGTGCCACGCCGGCCCGAGAGGGACACGCGTGTGCCGCGCCCGCCCGAGAGGGACACGCGTGTGCCGCGCCAGCCCCCAACGCGTGTGCCGCGCCCGCCGCCCACCTGTGTCCGGCGGCGGCAGCGCCCTCCCGAGCGGCTCCCCGCCGTCCCCGTGCCCCCGGCGCTATCGCGGCCCCGGCCGGAGGATGGGACAGCCCGGCCCGGCCCGGCCCGCTGGCGAAGCAGCGCCCTGACCCCGCTGCCCTCCGGGCGGGCTGGCCCGAGGGCTCGGCACCGCGCCCACCCCGGCTCAGCCCGGCCCGCTTCCCTCACCCGCTGGCGGCGGCCCGCCCGCCGGGGAGGGACTTGAGGGGGATCTCCATGGGCCGCGGGACTCGGCGGAGCAGCCCCGGCCCCGCAGCCTGCCCCACCGCCTTTATGGGCCCGGCGGAGGAGGGCGCCCGCCGCCCACGTGCCCTGCGGGCCCCGCTGCCCCGGCCCCGAGCGCGGCTCTGCCTGCCAGTGAGGCTCGCTGCTCTCGGGCACATGGCCCGCGCGGGGCTGGTGTGACTCTTGGGGATGTCCTGTGCAGGGCTGGGAGTTGGACTGGATCATCCTGGTGGGTCCCCTCCAACTCAGCATAATCTCTGATTCTGTCATAACAGGAGTTACCTTACTGCCAACTAGTAGTTGTAGACACGGCGATAGCATGCAGGGAAGACTGAAGGTGAGATTAGCTACTACAGAGGTGGTTGTCTTGCAGGTCAAGAGGTATTTAGTTCCTCCGAGGATGTGGTTTAATGCAGTTACTCCAAACTAGGGCGTTCAAAACATAATGTAGATTCATAAGAGGCATCATTGCAGCAACTGAGCTCTCTACCTGCCCACACAGTGGACATGGGCAGCACAGGGTTCTTACATAATGCTCTCAGATGATGCTGTATTTGGTTGTGGTCACACTGTAAGGGAGACGGAACAAAAGCCCAGACAAACATCCATATGCAGTTTCTCAACATTAGCTGCAAGAGCATTGTGTCAGTTCATGCATGAAAGTTTTCTTAAGGCTTCCTCTGGCACTAGCTACTGCTTGAGGCAGGAAGATTCTCCTCACAGGTGCAGCCACAGGATTTGTTTTTTACAGCAGTGTCTGGGTGTTGTCCTACTTCTTGTTTCTGTTCCTGTCCCCCCATCTGCCAGATAAATTATGCCCTTACACATTTTAATACTGAATAGGTATGAACACATTTGAATTAGATTTCTTACTCTTTTGTATACACACTGTTTAGCTTCTCTTGAGAATGCACTTCAATCCAACATGGAAACTGGTACTTAGAAACAAGTAAGACCACCACCTCTTCCTCTCATGAAGTTTAACTTCATTATGTTAGAAGATCTGAGCTCTGCTGAAAACAAGAAGTTCTCCCTAACTGTACATGCAAAACATTGGCATTGAAATAAGCCTTGGTAGGAAAACAGCTGCTGCCTAATACAGCACTCTGCGACTTATTTTCATGAGGAAATACTGACTATTGGTATTTTCAGGTGACTTTCCAGAGCCCAGTGAGAATCTGAACAAAGAAAATCTCTTACCCCTCCACATCTTCTTGGTCAGGGCTGAAAGCCCTGTTTCCCTTAGGAGGGCATATTTAAGCATGTGTTTATCAGATGCTTTATCTGCTTCCTTGTTCTCCCCAGCTGCATTTTACAGTTCTATCTGTGCCTGCTTGATTGTATCAGCATAAAGATACCAGTGTCTCCAGGATGCAGCTTTACATGTGCTACCAGCATTGCTAATGCTGAGATCACTGATACTCTGAAGTCACAAGGGTTTTTTTAGAATAGGATCATTGTCACACATCTCTGGCTCTGCAAGGCCATAACCAGCACATCGTATGTTGATAAGATTAAAAAGCCTCACCACACACACAACAGCAGCAGCCACAGATCTGGCAGAGCTGTACTTCATCTCAAAAGCAGCCAGCAGGCTGGAAAACACAGCATTGACTCGCTTCTTCTCAGGTGGGCAAAATAGTCAGGCAGATGAAGATCAAGCAATAGAAACCTTGACTTGATGAAGAAGACTTTGCCACATGTATTAGCAATAGAAAGACTATATACAGTGTATTTTCCTGCTTTGTGGTCACCTGTTGTACATTGCCATGCCTTATGCTCATACTGCAGACTTCTATTAACATGCTTTCTCTCTGCTATTTTAAAACTCTGTAAGAATTTGACACTTTAGAGCTCTGTCAAATTTTGTGGAAACTTGCTGCCAATTTAATAAGTTAACAGTAACAAAGCACATGTTCTACCCCATTTCTAAATGAAATTAGACCATTTCTTGCCTTATAACTGTATTGGCAAACAAAGTATTCCATAGCTCTTTACAAAATATACCTGTATTTTAAGTGAATTATTAATCTTAGCTTTCTCTTAACTCTGTATGAAAAAGCCATGTAAGTCTGCCTTCTGCATTTCATTGATCTTAAAAGTGCATGCCACCCTTGCCAAATAAAAGTACATAAATTACTGTACACAATGTGATGTGCACATTATATTTTGTGTGTTGTCAAAGATCCATAAGGAGTTAATTTTGTCAAGAGAAAACATGGTCACTTAATATTTTTTGAGGCAAGACTGCCTTGCATCTTCTTCAAAAGTTTCCAAAGTCTTCAGTCTTAGATGAGTGTTGAAAGAGAAGGAACTCAGTACACAAAACTTTCAGATACTGTGAATAATCTGTTCTGCCTATGCCTTGTACTTGGTTTGCCTTTGCTGAATTTGAGAAGTGTTTTTAGTGTAAGGTTAAATACTTGAATAGTTGTTTCTATGGCAAATTCTGAAATGCTGTTAAGCATCAGCTGGAAACAGGTCCTCACCAGGGTCCATGGGAACTAGCATGGCGACAGGAAATCCAAGTTCACACATTCCACACTCCATTTCATGCTAGAAATTGCATAGCATTATTAAAAAACAAAGCTCCTATATAAACCTGGCAACATATTTACTCTAAAGATGAATACTGACACAGCCCGTATTTACTGCAGCTGTTTATTGTAGCACATTTACAATGTGTAAGCATTCAGACAGAACGTGTTTAGTGTCCTCTACAGCATTATACATTGTCACACTCAGCTACAGCAATGTTGCTCACAAATGCAAGTTCTCTAAAATATGCTTCCCTTTAGTATTCTATTCTGCTCCCAGAGTGAATAGACTATAGAAAATAAGGCATCCATTAAATAGTATCACAATCAACAAAGAATATAAACTAAGTTGTCAAAACTGAACTTTTATAAGAGCTAATGTTTCATCCAGCCACTGACAGTAGCAGGTTATTAGGTTGCTAGGAAACATCCAGTTTCTAAAGCGTGGAGAGATATGACTCACAGAGACATATCTCCTGTGTCCTTAACTCAGTTTAGACTTCAGGTTTACAGACTTGTATTCCAGAGGAAGATTTCAAATTTTTTAAAAAATAGGTTTTTTGAAAGGGTTTTTGTCTGATTTTTCCTTTAAAAACATAAGATCCAAACACTGTTAAGCTGAAGACTGTAACTGACTCTGCCCAGTGCTTGATACATGAGAACATTTCTCCATTCAGCTCATCCCTGAAATTTCAGTTCAGCCTGGCATATCCCAGCCTCTCTGAGAACAGATTGCCACTTACATCCAGTGGTACTTGTGTTTAAAGAAATATTTATTTTATGCTTTCAGCTATATTTGAGTGGTTTGTGTATCAACTCAGAAACAAATTATACCAAATTTCATAGTATTTATTTTTACTGTGACTGCAAATAAACAAAAAATGCTGAAGGATCTAGTGAGTTTTTATTCCTTCAGTAGCAGGTCAGCCACAGACAGATAACGCCTGCAGTACTGAGGGCTAGGTTGGTGTTCAAAGCTGAAGTTGTCCAGCACTAGTTCTACTTATAGTTGAAAGTTACTACATTTATATTCTACTCTTATAATCTAACCAAGTCTCTGAACACAGGCAGGTTTTTACGCCCTTTGCATTCTAGCACAATTTAACTAAAGAATCAAAAGAATAAATCTACTAAAAACCATCCCCAAACCCCCTGAACTAGCAGTGAATGTCTAAACAAAAGTCTGTAAGTTTAGCATAAACTTCTGCCATAGGCTTACACTGTTTCTTGAGAAAAGCAAATTAAGTCTTCAGAAATAGGGTTTTCCACCAGCTCCATTGTCAAGTTCTTGCAATGTGTGCTGTTTTAAAGCCTCCATTATACACTCCCAGAATCCATTAAATATGTCCACTACAACCTGTACAAGAGAGGAGGGGGAAGCTGTCAGGTACCTGCATCAAAATAATAGTTTCACTGTACAAGGAGCCTTAAAAATGCAACTGAACTATTAATAATTTGACATCCATTGACAAGAAACTGCTGTGAACCACCAGAAAACATTCTGAATACAAGACTGCTCTCCTAGATGCTTGATCCCCACTGCACAGTCAGTAGGAAAATTATTACATCCCCACCCTGACCCATCTTATGCTGGCTTTCTTGCCTGGTTAAACTGAGAGGTGTGTGCAGAAAAGGAAATATCAATATGTCCATGCCCTTTACCCAGGAGCAAGATGCCCTGCTCTGCTTCATCCCACACTTTTATCTCCAGTAAGACACTCGGTCAGAACAGAGGGGGGCTCACAGCAGGCTCTGTCATCTCCTTGCTCCAAAATACATCCCCATCTCCTCTGTCTCATAAATACATTCTATCAGGCATATAACAACACAGCTCACCAGGAAAGCCTATTACCAAGGAGTTGCACCTTTGATCTTTTTAATCAAGAGGCAAATATTTTTCAGCTCCCCCACCGAAAGGCTCTCCAGCAAGGAAGACTCAGACTTGCTGCCAGCCAGGTTAAATATAAACCATGTATCCTGCAATCAGTATTCCTGAAGAAACACAACTTCAAATAACTGAAGCATTTTCCCTCCATAATGGAAGTTAGGCAATGTTTTCCAAGTGCTGTGGTAGTATCTTAAACTACATGCTGTCTTAAAACCTTGACAAGCTGATTTTCTCCCCAAGTTTCAGGCCTGTTACCTGCACAAGGTGTGATTAAAAAGTGAATAGAGAACTCCTTCAGTGTTCTCTTAAGTCCTGCCTATTGCAGTGAGTACAGGAAATGTTAATGCTTGCACATTACACCTATGGGGTTCCCAAGTTACTGTATATATTATCTTTCTGTATAATTTTTCACATTGAGTCTTAATTTGGAAGTCCCCTCACATTTTCTAAGAAAATTGTTGGCTGTAGACATTTTGCTGAAGTGCTCTGTTCATTAGAAATAGTTTGGGATTTTTGTGTGGGTTTCCCCCATGCACACAACTTCCCCCAAAATCTAAGTACTTTTCACAAACATTGTACCAGGGACATTTTTTAGCATGTTGCTTTTGTATATACCTTAATAGATAATATTAATATAGATACATACCATTACAACAACAGAAGAGAGATGCAGAACTTTCCTCCTCTAACCTGTACCTCCCAGAGGTTGGTGAGTCTTTGCACTGTGATATAAATTTCTGAAGTTCCGTCTCTGGAAAGCCATCTTGCTGGTAGTGCTAAAAATTGATACTTAATTAAACCTTTAACAAGGCTAAAACCTACAATAAGCCAAATTCTCCCCAGACCACTTTTGAGACACTGCTCAAGTCTGAAAATAGAAAATTCATAGGACCTAATGTGAAAATACTGCTTTTTAGTAGATATTTAGCTTCCATTGGAGCAGAAAAACAGACAGACTTTTTAAGAAAAACAAAGTAGAGAGGGATTAAAAACCCTCCTGTCATCAATTTGCACCCTCAAAAGTAATCATTATATTTATTCTTTAGATTGGCATACACTGCAAGTTAAAATATTGAGGGAGATGAGAGTTTTGGTAGCACCCATCTTGCACTGTTATTCCAACCGAATAGTCTGTGCTTACCTTGACTGTTTCATATGTATCTGTAATGAGTGCAATGAAGAGACTCAGCACCATATAGATGAACAGACTGATGAAGGAGTAGAGGTAGATCCTACTGAATAACCAAACCAAGTAACTTTTCTGCTGCATTTGTGCAAAGGTGGCAAACATGTCATCTCCATTGATCAATGAAAAAAGGCACTCAGAAACCATGTTCAGAGTGCGGAACTAGAGAGGAGGGAAGAAGACAATGACATGTGACTGCTTTATTTGGACACAAAGACTATACATAACATGAAGAACATACACTGAGATGACTGGCTGCCTCAGATCTCTTTTTACACCCAGGGGATGACAAGGTGCAAACAGTAAAACATCTGAGGAACAGTTTGTCGCCTCCTATATGCATGCACATTCAATTCAGATAAGCAAATTTCTCTTTTAAGAGGGATAAACATAATGTCTCTGAAGTTTTAGTCTGATACCAGTGTTCTGCAAAATGGAAATTATTTCTTAAAATATCAGCATGTGATTGGGAGTCACGGCAGCTTCCACTTCTGACTTGGAGCTTTCATAACTTGAGGAAAGTCTGATTGAGTCATGGAAGTCAGACTCCTCAAACAGAGCAGCATCATGTTGAAGATGCACTATTTTTACATTAAGGGAAGCCTTGACATGGAGAACTAGAAAACAGCAGTAGTAGTCTCTCATTCTGTTATTCAAGTTATCTTTTTTCATGGTCAGACCATTACCTTCACGTGGTACGGTCCCAGTACAATCCATCCACAGAAACAATAGCCCAGGTAGATCATAGCAGCACAACAGCAGAACCTCATTACATTGGGTAATGCTGCTCGCAGTGTTAGGATGAGAAGCTGCACAAGGCAATGCAAACAGTTAGAATTTAACCAGAAACTTCTTCCAGTCCTCTTATAGCAACAAACAGAATAAATACCAACAATATGAAGATCCCAGGAGATCCTTACATTATACTTCTGAAAGAAACCTAGGTAGCGAATGACTCCAAGCCACACAAGCATAGTAGATATTCCTAAGAGTATGCTGCAGACATCATAACTTGTCAGGCTCTGAAAAAAAGCAAGATAAGAAGCAAAAAAAAAAAAAAAAAGGAAAAAATTAATTATTGCAACAACTGACAGATTACAAATTATGACTCTCATTATTACAAAGATTTGTTTAGAAACATTTTTCCTTCAGCAAACTCTCCCATTTAGAAATCAGTTTGAGGCAATATACATTAGAGAGAGGTCCCATGAAATAGCAGGGACACTTTGAAGTGCAAGTGATTTCATGAGCTGCTCATGCCTTTACACATGGCTGTTTGTACATCAGATTCTAACAAGATGAGCTTTATTTGCAAGGCCAAGAGTGCAGGTGCACGGCAGAAGCAGAGACACCTCCTCTGTACCCAGCTCACCAAGATCTACAGTGGCACTGCAAACATTTTTATGCTGCTTCTAGACTTGCAGTAACTGCTTCCGGAATCTGCATTAACAGATTCCTCAGAGTATCTTAGCAATCTCTGCACTGCATCCAAATGGACAGTGTAAACATGACACAGAACAAATAAAGTTGTTTCACTAGTTAGGAAAAGCTCTTTGTAAAAATTAGCATGACTTGTCAGCATTGCTCAGATAAATACTCAGGAGGATCTTGTTATGTAGTTGGGAACTATGAGCTGTATAAAGCTATCAAGGAGAAGACTAATTAGCTTCTAATGAATTCTATGTGGAATTTATATCTATTGGCACTTTGCTGGTTTTTCCACCTATAGATACTGGCCTGTTTTCATCCAAATTAGCATGTACTCTGTTCCTGAACTGCAGCTCTACTCTGGCATGGATCATGACAGCTTATTTGAAAAGTTTTCATTCATTTCTGTTTCTATTCTCCTAAGAATAAAACATAAATAATAGATATTGGCAATATATATTGGCTAATCTTTCCTATCAGCATAATTCATTTAGAGCTTGACAAGAAACAATTTTAGGATACTTTAATGTGAACTTATTATTCAACCACATTCATAGAGTAACATGGAACAGGATCTTGTTTTGCAAGTCCACAAGGCTTGCAAAATGGACGAAAATGTACCTGTAGAGAGGACTTTTAGTAAAATACTCTTACATATATAAATACATGTATGTATAATATAAAATACAGGAATCCCAAATGCAAGGTCTTATTCCAATCTTGTTCTCTTCTTTGCTTTTCCCAAAGCAGGATGGAGGTATCTGTTGTCTTAGCCAGCTTCCTCGCAACTTCTTTCTACTCTCAGTGAGTTTATAGGTCCTATGGTGAGACAGGGCAGTTTGTACAGGGTGTTTGTGATAGTCAAGCTGTCAGCAGATGGATTTCAGACCCATCCTCTCATCACTAGTGTCCAAAGTTCACTATGTTGCAATGTCACACTTCAATGTCTGCTACAGATTTTGTGAAGAACAATATTATCTGAATATCAGAGTGCTTCAGGATAGCATATTCTAATAATTTTTCTCCCCTAATTCTGTCAAACATAATGTTTTACATCTTTTGAGTTTTGTCCATATCAAGTTTATTTTAGAAAGTGAAAGCCCAGACCCTGCTGTGGCTGACTGTTATGTACTTGCTGGAAAACAGAAGTTGGGAAAGCAGCAAAGTGATATTTAAGGAGAGAGACTCTGTTAAACACTTGTAAACAGAGTTCCAAAAGTTAAATTCTAGATTTGAAGAAATTCATCAAATGAGTAAATATAAGTGAGGAAGGCAGGAAGTCAACAGTCAAACTTTCAGAGATGAACTACATTTTATTCCTCAGAGTCACAGGGAGCAAAATAATTCAGCACTATAATATAGAGTGATATTTGGAGTTTTTAAATCTTGCTACTAGAAAAAAGATGCATGAGTTGCAATTCTGGAGGAGAAGATAGAGTTTTAAAATGTCATGCCACTCAGAAGCAAGTACAGCCAGCCTACAGTCTTCTGAGAGATTTAAACCTAGGTTAGACAGAAACAGTTTTGCTTCCATCTGACAGTGTGAAAAGCCTACCTTAGCTTGTATCTCCATCTTTAGAGTTGATCCAACAATAGTTAGGACATCACTAACTATAATCAGGATGTACCATCCATTGACAAATTCCATTTGATCACTGAAAGATACTTCTTTCTTATAATAATATAGGAAAAAGCTTACAAATTCCTAGGGGAAAGGAGGAAAGAAAACAGTTAATAGTCTTACACAAGACAAGGCTTTCCAAAGAAGGAGCTATACCCACCCTTTGGAGCCAAATTCCTTTAATCACTGATCGTGTGCAGAGGATCAATGAAGCCAGACAAGTCACTATGACAAAAGCATCAAAGATCATCATGTAATGAGTGTTCTTCTGTACTGCAAGAACAAAAATGTACATGTTTATAGTGCATTTATTTTTCTTGACCATTGCTGAAGTAAAAATCAAGTTTTGATATTAACTATATTTATACAACTGAATTAATAAAAATCTTAGCATTTTTTCCCACAAAAGTTTATCTGACATATTTTATGAGAGACACAAGTGCATCTGCACTACAGATACCATGTCAATAAATTTAGGAGGGTTGATACCATATCAAAGATATACCAAAGTGTGAGTGCTTCTTACAGCCCTGCAGGATTATAGATGAGAGTTAATCATTTTACAGGGACTGGAATGGCCTTTGGAGTCATAGAGCTGTTCAGAAATATTTTTTTTATATCCTAGGAACATTATTATATGTATCTTCTCTCTCAGATCAGTATTTGATAATCAGTTTTTCTGTCCTAGGGCAGCGCAGATAACTCGTACTATTGCTCAGCTAGTCAAGACCAGCACTGAATTAGACACGAGTACTCCATCTCTTATGTTACTAAAATTCACATTCTTGGTCATCTTATGTTAAACATTGCACCAAATCTTTTTGTTTCTTTGTTTGTTTTTATACCTACCATACAGCAGAAAATAGGTGAGACAGTAGAAAGATTCGATTTTTAATGCTGAAAGGATGGTGGTTTGAGGAAAAAAAATCAGACAAGTAAATGCTAAATTTGCAAGGACACACACCAGTTCTACAAAATGGGCTGGTAAAATTCTATTTGACTTCACAAACTGCCCTACTCAGAAAAAGCCCACCCAGTACTTCCTTGTTACACTGCTGCCATTTAAGTTGGTTTTGCCACGTAGTGCAGAACAGCAGTAAGTTGTTATTATGCAGCTGCAGCCTGCTACCTGCCCACCTTTCCCTGGGTTTCAGAGAGGGGCTCCGGGAGCTGCCTTTGTGCTTGAGGCACCCTCGGGCACCCAATGCGGACCGCGGGGCAGCGCCGCCCGCAGGGCACTGCTGGCACGGCAGCCGCGAACCAGGGCACCGGGGCTGAGCTCCGGGATGCGCCTCCTTCGGCCCCCAATAATCCATTGCAGTCTGGATCTTCACAAAAACACCACTTAGCCTCTTCCACTACCAGCCCTTCATTCCCTAACACAGGCATAGCAACAGAGAAAGTGGCAAAGTAGAAAGAAGGACCCAGTTCATCCTATTGCATTGTGGAATCTAAAAGTCCTGGAAAACTTCTAACTACCAAAGAGATTACTTTTGCTAATGAAAAAAAGATGCATCCTATTGCATTGTGGAATCTAAAAGTCCTGGAAAACTTCTAACTACCAGAGATTATTTTTGCTAATGAAAAAAAGATTATGTTTTGACCAGGCCAAATATCTGCCAACAAAGGTGGCTCATTCTTGTGAGTGACTATATAAGAAATTTAACTATCCCGTGCACCTCAGTTATAGCCAAATACACAGCAAATGGCATTTAAACAACAATCAGAAGTATTTCTAGCCATTCTGCTCCAGCAAGCTTTACCAACAATGCTTCCTTATCTTTCCTGGTGCTAAGTGCTGAAATAGGAGTAAATCAGCTTCAACTTTCCACCACTATCATGTGTCCTGTTACCTGGTGCTAGAACATTTCACAACTCTGCCTTAAGAAATCAGCAGCGTGCTCAGTAATGAAAGAGAGAAGGGTGCACAGGGAGGCATTGAAAAAGTTTGGTTTGACATTATCAGTGATGCAAGCCTTAAGAACTGCTACAGAAAGCAATGGTGTGACTGGATTCCCAGGTTTTCAGATCAGGGTTGAAGAACAACAAATTCTTAGAAAATCAGATTTAGAGTGCACATACCAGAGATTGTATGTCAATGGTGCCTCACCTTTTCATAAAGAAAAAGGTTAACAAACATTGTGCTAGTGGACAAAATTTCATCATGAAAATTTAACACATCTATGTCACTTACTTGATCCAGAAACATGCCAATCTTTACATTCCCTGATTGCTATGTCATTGTCTAGACTTATTTTAATTCTTCCACTGTGTGCTTTATTATCGAACACGATCTGTATTAAAAAACAACAAATTAAAAAAAGATGCATGTCTTTATAAAGTTAAACAATTACATATGTAGCCCACTGTATTGCTAAGCCTGCATAATGATGCAGAATAATTATCCTAGGGGAGAAGCTACAAAACTTTTCTAAGCTTAAACTAATTCAAGTATCTTCAAATAAATGCTGTCAAAATGAAAGACAAATCTGCTGAACCATGTATTTGTCATAAATTGCTTGATCGGTTAGTCACTAGGTGAAATTTTTTGAAACTACGTTCTCATTGCTCCATGATCTGAAAACAACCTTTCCCAGAACCATCTCTAAAGAGAAGAGATTTACACTTCCATTATACTTCAGATGGATTAGAGCACAAGTGGCTGTAAGCCAAGCAAGTACTTCAGGACCACATCAGGAGCACTCAAAGCTTAACAGTGACAACTGCTAGTTATTTACAGGGTACACTAAGCCCTAACAGAGTAATCCAGGCACCACTGACCCAGTGGTACTCAACACTCTTCAGAAAACACCTGTGCTGACTGTGTGCAGTAAACCAGCAAGTCATGTTCTGGTTTTGAACAGGAAGCCACGTGGCAGCTTCCACGTACCCGCAGAGTGAAATCGTAACAGTCGGGGAGCTCGTGGTGACGAACGGTCTGGAGATTGATTGCCTTCAGATTGAACGTGAGCTGCACTGCCACCAGCCTGCAACAGAGCTTCGGGTTAGCCCTGCACAGGGACAATGCACCAAAACCCCAACACAGGAGGTGTCATTCCTCCTCACCTGGGGAAATCCAGAGTGAAATTCAAATTGTGCTTTCCCATTGTTGTGTTGTCTAGTGAAGTCGTTGGCTCAATGTACAAGCAGTCTGGAATGGATAAGGACTCACAACAATATCTCATGGATTATCAGGTTCTTTAACTGTAATCTGCCTGTCCCACTCCCGAGGCTGTTATGAGCTGTAGGCTACACCAGACAAGATAGCACACTTGAGTGAGGAGTCATCTGAGAAGCCAACTGACAAATACACTGGCTTCCTTGAACACCAGCCAAGTTGCTCATCATGAATTCACAGGGATCACTCCTAAAAATTAGCCCCAAACACTTGTACTAGATGGTTACCAGAGCTAAAGGCTCATTGCTTCTTTGTGGCATTAGACATTGGAGATGAGGGCTAGAGGTTAGTTACACAGAAGTTTTCTTACCAGTTCTGGCTACTAGTAAGTTCAATACAGATTATGTGATAAGACTATACCATACTGTAAAGTTTTTAAAAGAATTTATCAAAAGTGTAGGTCCCACTCTCCCAAAGAACAGATAAAGTAGATTAGGTTCATCACCAGTCACAATCTCTGGGTCTATATCAAAGGTGTCGTTTCCAGGACAGATGATTCCTCGCTTGTAGAACTGCTGACAAACAGCCAGAGGTGTCTCTTCTGCTCCCCTCTTCTCATAAGCATGATTGCCAACAGAGATGTTGGGCAGCTGGAGGTACTAAAGTTCAAAACAAACAAACCAAGTTAAATAGCAACAAAACTGTTAGTCTCTGAGAAAAAAACAAAACAAAGCAAAACAAAACAATGAAACAAAGCAAAGCAGAAGTGTTTGAATTGGTAATAACCCATCTATTTTATTTAAAATATCACTTAAAGAACTGTGAAACCTCAACCATACAACAGCTGAGTCCTCAAATGTCTTAAGGTATTTGACAAAAACATTAAGTACAGGATTTGGATCTAAATATCTTTTTGCTTATTGTGTTTTTCTCCTTACAATCCTTAGTAGAAAGCTAATTTGTTACTTGCAAAGGATTCTGGCTAAAATCAAAGGAGTGCTTTTAGTATAGAACCAGTACACTGATTAGCTTTAAGGATGTTATCACACTAAAGTGCTCTAGCAATGACAGAAAACCTAAATGAGTTGATGTTTTAGTCTTAAGCAACTGACATAGAAGTTCAATTCAAAAAAAGGTATCCAGGCAAAGATCATATATATTGTACATATTGCAGCAACAATTCCTACCTGGTTTATTGCAAAGAATATCTGGTCATAGACATCTGTTTGTGTGTATACAGCATAGGTATCATCCATTCTGTCCATATATCCTTTCAAGAACAGGTGTTTGAATGCAACAGTGTTCTCTTCTTTGAAGGCAACCACCATTTGGTTGCTCAATCCAAAAACCACCAGCTGAAAAAGACATTTATATTTCCTGTTCAAAGTTGACTTCTAGATTAACATATGAACCCTGTTCTAGCAACAGTCAGTCTTTTGCCTCACTGGTAGACACAGCAATTACATGCAGGCTGCTCCATTCCTCAGCTGGTCAAATGAAAGCTTGACTTTAAGGAAACAGTGAGTTTCACAATGTGTCTTTAACACGTTTACAGCATCTTGGCCAAGGACTTGAATTTTTACAAAGAAAATTATACCATCTCACTATCGAGCTCCCTATATACTGTTACACATGCTTTGTTAGTTGGCCTGGCGTCAATTGACTTGCCCTGGGGGAATATCATTGTTCCTCGAGGAGCCAAAAAGGCAGGACGAGACTTAACAAGAACCCGCTTTGAAGTCCTTACTCCAGTGCACAAAAGGGAAATTGAGGACAACTGAGGAAAACAAACATCTCTCAATCAAGTTTCAGTGCAAAGCACTTTGAGAATAACTCATCAAAGCTGTGCTTGTAACAGGATAACACCTGAAGCTGGTAAAAAATATATATTGCAACCATTCATGAAAAGTGAGCACAAAACTCTGTTAGCTACTATCCAGACTGGAAAAGCTTTCCAGAAGTACATGATGTATTGTTTCTGGGAGCTCACAATTCTCTTGACTGTTGTTTCAAATCTGGCATCAGGTGCATTGTGAAGAAACTCATCAGAGATAAGTCTGAATCAGTAGTCTACAGATTTATGGCCATGGTGCAAACTGGATATGCAGGTTTTGATAAGGGTAACTCAGTTACAGAGATACTGAAATGCTCTGTAGGCAAGCTCAGCCCACAGGAATACACCAGCAAACCAACACTGCACAGACTGAATTACCACAAGGCAGATTTAATCTGAAAATACGAAATCAGCATCAGCATTAGTTTCTTTCTTATTTGGATTCTTCCATCATCAAATTTTACTTTTAGCTGCAAAATGGGAGAGATGACAATCAGAGAATGATGACACATTTAGAAACGAAACGGTAAGGGACGCAAACATGCTGCCAGATGCACAGCAGGAGAACTTTTTCTGCAGCTTGTGCCATCATTCATGCAAATGGAAAGAAAACATTCTTTTCTATACATGTATTGCCACAGCACTGGCATGATCATAAAGAGAAATCACGTGTGGGCAACTCTGAAGGATCATCTGAGGACTTAGAAAGGTTTTGTGAAAACTTTATTGTACCTTAACCACAGAACTTTGAGACAACCAATTGTGTTTTGAGCAGTAGATAAATATGTTATATAAAACCTTTGGTGCAAGGCTGGGTGAGAGGAAGAGTGAGGAAGAATTTCTGAGGTTTTTTTCAATGCAAGAGTTTGTATGTCACCAATTTCAGTTCTTATCACTGTGATATTGAAACAGAAACGACTTCTCCTTCCCTCAAACACAACAGTGAAGCAGGTATTGGGGTAACAGATGTGTAGGGATGCCATCCTTTGCGGGGGGAAACGTCAAAGAAAAAACAAAAGTGAAGTAAAAGGTCAAATGGAGCCATTAAACACCATCTGTTCCTTTCATCTGTACTGGAAGGCTATTTTTTTCAGTCCATAGTTTTATGAGAAAATTAGGCCACCTGAGATCTTAGCTACATATATGTAAATAAGATAATTTTGCAATCTATCCTTTCCCTTTCTCTGCACCACACTATGAATAGCACATCACCTGCATTCATTTGACTCCCCATAAGCTGAGTCCCTGCTTCCATAGGTACTCACCTGGACTGTAACCATTACTATTTTGAGTAACTGAATCCCAAGTTTCCAAGGCTTTCTGCCCCGAGCCCAAAATTTCTCACATGGGTTCATGAAGAAAAATTTTAACTTCCTTCTAAGCTGGTCTTCCAAAAGCCCCTCCTGTGATACTGATGAGTGTCGTTTGTAGCTGCAAAGGTTTTCATCGTCATGTGGACTGCAGCTGCTCACAGCCACTTCGGGATTTTCCATTTCTGAAAAGAAAATCAGTTCTTGTCTGGTGAAAAACCTGCAAGCATCAATATAGTAGCAGGAGATCAGTCTGCACTAACAACCTGGACTCCAGAGGTGTTCATCTTCTGTGAAAGGCACTTACACTGTACACTGAATTTCAGACCTTTCACTTATTATTGCACACGTTCTGCAGAACTCCAAGAAAAATATGGCCAAGTTCTTAAATTTACAGCTAGGCTGCCAGGACACTTATTTAATAGTGGAATTTCTGTCCATTTGGACTTACAGGATCACTTCCTGAAAACTTCTTCCTCTCTCACTTGACAACAACAGCCTATGTGCGAGACATCCTGACTCAAGAGGAGCACCAAAAAGCCTCTCATGACCATTCACTCTTCTGGAAAAATTGCTGTAGCTAGGATTTTCTCCCACACCTACAAGCCTAAGCCCAGTCCCTGAAAGAAATGGAATTTTCAAGAGAGGCAGAGGTTTTCTTATACATTACTATTAGCATGGTTTACTCTTGGAAATGAAGCATGACAAATTGCAATTCAGATAAATCACCTGAGGCCATTAACTTGTGATTTGGCAGGATTATGTATTTTTCTTTTGCCCTAAAAGACTCAATGCAAATCACCAGTGATAATGAACCAAACAAAAAGACCAAGAGGTAATTGAATCATGATTAGCCAAAGAGGCTCACATCTGAGTTCAGTATGAGGGGAAAAGATTAGATAAGAACCTTATAAACATGTTTTGAGACATTACTCTGCATAGTATTCAGCATGTTCATATTTTGATCTGTTACTAAATTAAACATTTTATAAATGCTTTATAAAATACTAAAGAACTAGCCAGGAATATTTTTTTTCAGATGACATTAAGAACAGAGAAGACAGCCTTGGCTGTGAATAAAGATGCGCCTTATTTATTTTTGATTCCCATAAGAATAGTTTTGTATATAACTCAAACAAAAAATCATCATCAAGATTGACCAAAGGCATTTTTACAAATGTCCAGTCACATCCAGTCTCCTCCAGCAGCCCCTGCACCCAGAAGAACAACAGTCTGTTTTAGACATGACTCGAGACCTTCAATTTCCTCAGCTGTCAGGGAACGCAAGAAAAGTCTGGAGTCAGCAGTGTAACACTAAGAACAGGCCCATACAGAGGCCAAAAAAGTTCAGCTCCTGTTTTATCAGACTTCCATTGTCCTGCAGGATAGAGTACAGTCTGCTGTGGTTACCGCTCACCTTTCCGACAGCTGACCCAGCATTTCTAAAATTAAGCCCTATTATGCCACTGCAATACTCCTGTCAATATCAGTGCTAGATTTAAAACAATAAAAAAACCCACAAAAAATAAAAATCCCCAAACACCGACAAACCCAAACCCACTTCTGGCCCCGCGGTGGGCTGGAGGCGCCGTTCCCGCCGGCGCAGCCCCGTGCTCCCCCACAGCCCGGGCCGGGGTCTGGCCAGCCGGGGCGGTCACAGCCGGGGCGGTCACTGCGGGCCGGGCCGGGCCCTTCCCTCAGCCGTCCTCCCCTTGCCAGCCGCTGCCGGCGGTTCCCGGCCCCGCGGGCTGCCGCAGCCTTGCGGACGGCACAGGGGCCGAGGCGGAGCCGCCCGCGCCCGCATCGCAGGCCCCGGCCAGGCCGGAGCGCGGCAGCCGTGCCCCTGCCGGCCTCGGCGCCCCTTCACCGCGGCACCCCACAGGCGAAGCCGAGGGCGCACCCCCGCCCGCCTCCCCGCCGCTAAAGGCTCCCGCGTACCTGCCACCGGCACCGCTCCTGCCGCTCCCCGGCCTCAGGGGGCTGCCGCCGCCGCGGGGGCGGCCGTGGGAGCGCCGTGCCCGCAGCCGCCCCCGCGCCCTCCCGGCTCCGCTCGGCCGGGCGGGAGAGCCGCGGCCTCCGCCAGCCCGCCCCGGCCCCTGGGGTGCCGGGCTAGGCTGGGCTGTGCCGTGCCGGGCTAGGCTGGGCTGTGCCGTGCACACCGGCACCCGCGGCCTCTGACACCTTGTGCCGCGCATCTCCCTCCTGCCGCACGTGACGGGCGGCTCTCCGCACTGTAATGCACTTCCTACAGGGTGGTAGTGCCGGCTCCAGATTTACTGACCTAGGCTGCTCCACCAGGGGAAGTCATGTTGTTATAAATAGCTGTGTCGCACCCCTCATAAAAAAATCCCAAACAAATTAAAAAAGCCCCAAAAATCGCTTTCAGGTCGCAGAACTGTAGTTATGAAGGGCAGCTAGTGGTACGGTGAACATGCTGAAGTCATTCCACTTATACACAATTAAGCTATTAAAGTTATTAACTGAACTTCAAAGAGAATGGATTCCTGCCTCGGGTCTGTGCCAGTCCCACTGCACTGTGGAAATGATCCCTTTGGCGTTGCTGCCTGACAAGAGGATAAACCTCAGGTTATAACTCTGCACAGTCTTCAGCTGCCTAATTTGCACCTCTGGTATAAAAGGAGAAGGGAAAATAAGGCCAAGACCAAAACAAGGAGAGTAGCAGGCATTTTGAGAAAGGGAACTTCCCGGCTGTACAGTTTGACAAGGAAGACAGAAGGGACCCTCCTGCTTACCATAAGAAGGGGTGGATGAACCTCAGTGGCACCAAGGACCAGCACCGGGTGCTCCGCACAGGGAGAAAGATACTCCGGGGCTCCTTGTGTTTTACATTGCAGCAAGGCAAACTAAATTATTTTTATGCATCCAAAATGCAAAAGATATAGATTACAAATCGTCATATTAACAAACCGCATCGAATCGCCTCAATCCCAGCGGGAGACGGCCTCAGCACTGCCCGGCAAACACCGAGGCGGTGTCTGGGCTGGGGTGCGCGGGTGGCCTGGCTGCAGAGGGGACTGCCACCGCCTGTCGCCTACAGACCCCATCATGCCCCGCCCTCCAGAGTCCCGCCGGCGGCGCGTCTTCCGCGCACGGCCTGCTGGGACGAGTAGTTCTTGTCTGGCGCGTCCCTTCAAGCTGCCGCCGCGGGGGCGGGTTTGCAGAGCAGGGCGCTGATTGGCTGTCCGAGCCGTCAATCACGGCTGGTCCCGTCGCCATGACAACCGCGCGCCGCCGGGGACGCGCCGGGCGGGGCCGCGCAGGTAGGGGACAGAGGGCACGGAGGGGACCCGCAGCGCTGTGGGAGCGGTGACAGATGCACGACCCCCGAGCGCACGGGCAGCAGCCGGCAGGGCACAGCCGCCGGCGCCGAGCCCGCCACTGCCCCGTGCGGCCGGGCCGCCTCCGCCGCCTTCCCGCGGCACGGGCAGCGGGCCCGAGGCAGCGCCTTCCTCAGGGGCCTGAGGGGAGCTGGGGCTGCGAGCGCTGCCCCGCGCCGCTGCAAACCCCTCAAACCCACACGGCATCTCGTACCAGCCACCCAGCTCTCACAGCTCGAAGACGAGAGGGTTCTTTTTCTTACCTCTTCTTAAACAAGTCTTATCTAATGTAAATTTTTACAATATGGCATTTCTGTTTCAAAAGTCGCGACAGTGCAACATATGTTGCTGTTCGGTTCCTGGCAGGACCATGTTATCACAACTTCTATGTCATACTTAGTAACTTTTTAAGCACTAACCACATTGTTACAACATTTTAATAAGCTGGACCAGCGGTACTGGCTATACCAGAAGTTCTGTTCCGGTAAGATAATAGTAAAGCCCCATTTCCACTCTTTCCACCCTTTTTTTTTTTTTTTTTTTTGGATTTGTGGTTTAATTTCTACAGGCAGATGTATTATCATTATTTTTAGTAGCCCTCAATCAATTTTTCATCTGTCAGTTTGCCCTGTTACATTCTGAAATTGTGTGCTTCTGGCAGCTGTCCTGTCCACAGGCAGTATATTTTCAAATTCACACACTTATTGTGCAATTAAACCCTTCTGCACGCCTGTTGTTTGTTCCCAGTTGTTTGTTTCACATGAGCTGGCTCATGTGATGCCAGCTCAATCTCGTGTTAGGACCATGAATCAGCATCTCCTGGTCACTTTCTCTGTGTCCCTTGTGATTTCACTGACTTCTATCATATCATTTTCAGGCTAAAAATAATCCTAGTTTATTCCCAGTACAAAATATGTTCTATGTCTTCAATCATCCCTGTTATACCTTTTCCAATTTTAATCTATTAGAGTAAAAGAAAGGTGAGAATCAGAACACAGTATTAGCCAACATTCTAATGAAGTTTTCCATTTTGTTCTCTTATGGCTTTCTTATTAATTCTTAATCTAATTTTACATATATTGTACTTACCATCCCAGATACTGTAATTACACCTACTGGTTTCTATCAAATAACAAAATCAACCCCAGGTTCAAGTAAGCCTGATTTAATGGAAAGTTGTAAGTGTGAAACCAGGTACATTCAAATTGAACTCTTTATATGCTGAAATGATCATTGTCAAAACTTCAGCTTAACTCCCTACAACTTACAAAGTGAAGTTGTGTCCAAATATGCACGAGGATTATTAATAATTTTTAATAAATTTGTATTATTTGCTCTTTGTGTAGAGCAAAATAGAATAAATTTAATTAAAGGCAACATTGCATGCGAAATTCTAGAGAGACAAAGTCATTTTCAAGATGGTATTTTTAACAAGTTCCTAAATGTTTACCAACAGAAATGTGGTTTTTAGCTTGCTAGTGATACAACAAATTAAGCAATTAGCACATGGCTTTGATCCTTTCCTTGTAGTGCTTTTGTAAAATGGACATGCATCCAATGCTTCTGTCATTCCAAATTATAGTAAATTACAGTCCTAAAATAGTAATGCACACAAAGTTGACCTGAAATCATGCAATTAGGCAACTAATGAATCATTCTGTGTCCTCAAATCAGGTGGCATCTTTTGCAGAGCTGACAGCTAATTAGTTTTTGCCTTTTGCAGAACCTAGCAACTTCACGGATTGGTTTTTAGCTGTAAATGTTTCAGTACATTAAATGATTAGGAGAACACTCTGATCTTATTTTTTCTCTTAAGCCTAATGTTCAAAATATTAGAGCCATCTGTAAACAAACCAGGCTATTAAATGTCAAACAGAGTTGTCAAATATTTACCCAGATTTTAGCAATTACATAATGTAACACTGTGTTCCACTGGAAAACTGCTGAAAAACTAGACTGAACATAATTAATGAAACCTAAATATTACTTACTTTCTAAAAATAAAATACATGGCAATATTTATGACAATTCTCAAATCTATAATTTTATAGCACTCTTAAAATTTCCAAATTATGTTCATTTAAATGTTGTTTCCAACCTCTTCTCAATCACAGAATCATGAATTTTTATAAACCTAATGGAAAGGCGTAATACATTTGTGTGTGCTTGACAAGTCCTTTTTAAATTACCAGTATAGAAATACCCTAGAGAGAGAGAGAATAGGAACTAAGCATAGATTAAAAAATTAATCATTTTGGTCACATTTTCAGAGAGTCAACTAATATAGAATGATTTTTTCATGGCTTTCTTGATAGCATTTAGTATTCTGCATAAAAACTTAGGGAAAAAAAAAAAAAAGCAAATCCCCAAACTAAGAGGTAACTACTGAAAATAGTAGCTTTTGACTTACATATTGGGACTTTTGTTCTAGTATACTTTTTTGGAAGAGGTGAGGTACAAAAGGCTTCTCCTCAACACATATTTGAAAGTTTGGTGTGTGTGTTTCTTGAAGGCAACACCTAGAGGTTACCATATTCCTGTGTAAGAACCAGCTTTGCATCCAGGCTTTGTAAATGGCTGTGGGCCTGGTTGTGCTTCCAGAGAAGTCTCTGGGAGTTTGCCTCGGCTTTCTCTGCAGGCCTTCCCTGTTTCCTGACCACTGACAATCCCACGGCCACAGGAGGACGGAGGGGAGGGCGATACAGTGCTGGGGGTGTTGTAGAAGAGGATAAGCAGGCTGTAGTTGTCTATCTGCTTTCCGGCCAGGAGGCCCTGTGCACCCCAGAGGGAAGCACCAACAGCCCCAGTGACTGCTCTGTCCTCTGCAGCCCTGAAACCTTTGCATTAACAAATGCAGATACAGGCACAGGCACTGACACCAGCTTCACCACCACAGCCCTTCTCTGTACTGCTGCAACTACCTCTGCACCTCCTCCTTTCAGTGAAGGAGGAGGGGAACTGATTACTGGGATGCCATTTTCAGAGTTTTAACTTTTTTTATCGGTAAAAATATGCTTGAAATCTGTTGAAAGGGATGTTTTTATTTGCGAGTTATTTTACTAAACATAGGATGTGACTTATGTCGGCCTTCTCAGTGTTTCCTCCATTCATGTGACTTAGAGATTAGGATACTCAGAGGAACTCACTCAAAATTTCCAAACTAGCTTTGTTGCAGTGCATAATTATGAAACGGTGAATTAAAACATTGTGACTGGAATATATAAGAGATGGTTTATATTGTGCTTCAACTAATTTCTACAACAGTTGCCCTCACCTCTTATCCTGGAGGGCTGTCTCTCTTATACAGAGGTATAAATGTTGGTTTCAAGTTAGAATAGTCACAGAACCTATTTACAAAAGGGGTCACAATTTTTGTATGCAAAGTATGCAAAAAGATAGATATGAAACAGCTTTGCACAGCTTTCCTCTTTTAAATAAGGAAAAATTAGTCTCTTTTGACCATCTAAGTTGATATGCACTCTCAGTGAGGTAGGTCAATAAGCTAAGCATATTGTATAGGCTCCTTTGAAAGATTATATATATCTATGAACATAGGGAAAAATACACACACACACACACACATATATATATATATACGAAAATATATTGGCTTACACAGAACTATGTTAACAGTGTTTCTACTCCTGTATTTGACAAAAAGACTGTGAGAATGAGGTCAGAAAAAATTTCCAACTTTCTCCTTACATTCATTATATATATTGGGGGGATGGGGGGTTAAAAACATCATCCCATGCATAGCAAATTTTCAGAATTCTGAAACATTAATTTTCTTTGCATTGGTATCACCATTGCTTTTTGGAAGAAGCAAAAGATTAAAATGCTACTATTCTTCAGACAGACTAATGAAGGGGACTGCATTTGCCATAATCAAGAGAGATTAAAGAGAGATATACACTAACATGCCATGGATGCAGCCTGCCCCCTGTGATCTGCAAGATCCAGTATGATACAGGAAAGAGTCTGAGGATTTATACAATATATTTTTCTACTTTGACTGGAGTGAAAAAGAAATCTGTATAACTGCTATGAGAGTGTCAGACTGCTCACATTAAAGCCAACACCAAAATTTACCTTGAGTTCATGGGAGGCCAACATGTATCCCAAACCTCAGCTATTCCATCAGGCTATAATCCATGACCTATATTTTGCCATCAGTGGCCATCTCCATGCTAAAATTTCGATCAGAGGCTAAGATTATATTGCTTGCTTCTGGAGTATTTGAGAACTGTGTTACAAAACAGTAAACCACTGTTTCTCAGTCTGGGTATGCCACTGAAATTGCAAATGCACAGGCCATAGCATGTTTGTTTTAGCACTCACTATTTTTAGGCTGTTCATAAGGAAGCCCTCAAGATAGAACATTTATTTTATAAACTCACCTTTTTACCTTAAGCATCTTGACAGTAAATGTGCTGTTCATGTGCACAGGCAGACAGGCTGTAGCTCCTGTAAGAGATCATCAGAAATATTTATGTCATGCCATCGTCCCTGAAGGTGCCATCTCTTTCTGTCCTATCTGCATCTACTTTCCTCTTGTTAGTGGTAAAATTGTGATAGCACCCAAATACCATAGGTGATCTCTAGACATTTAAAAAATGTTTCCTGTCCCAGTCAGTTTACAGTCTTAAAAGTGTGAACATGAAGAGGGAGGATACAAACAAAGTGAGAGCCCCATTGTCCTCACCCCACCTGAACACCTCTGGCTCTTCAGTATTAACATGAAGCAATTTTAACACTGCTAAGAGAATTTGGGCCATCCTGATGTCGTTGTTCCATCAGCTGCTATGTGAGCACCTCCCACATGATGGTGCTGTCCAGCCTGAACTGCGTTTCTTCTTGCCATGGCAGAGTCTTTCTTGCCCTTCTGTTCTAATCCTTTCTCCAGATATTGGGATGAAGGAGGGCAAATGAAACAGAAGCAGCCTTCTATACAATATCATCTCCTGCTGTGTGGTTGCTACATTTAAAAAGGCATATATCTTCTTCCCGATCTTGTCCTCCGCAGAGATACCCTGCAATAATTGCAATATTGCAAATAAACTGCAAATAGAAATGCTTTGTGCAGCTGAGTAATGGTTTACACTTACAAACACTGGAACAAACATTTATAACTGGTGAATTTTCACCCATGCTCTTCCCACTTTATCTCAGGTCCTTAGCTTTCAGTAAGGGAAACCTCTATCCTCATCTAACCTGCCATTATTTTGGACAGTGCTCATTTGTAACACCCTGGGCAAAAGAAGTTTTTCCATCTATTACACATGATATGAAAATACAGCTTATTATTTAAAACTGTGACACATACCTTTAGCTGCATATGAAAATATTATTATAATGATAAGCTACATAAGGTTATGGATGAAATTTTCACTCATACATGGTGCATTTTGTTGTCTATTTAAAATTATTAATGAAACATATCTTTCTCTAGAGAAATCTGAAAAAATGCCAAAAGACGTCAAATCCAGCAAGACCGCCTTGAAAGGTTCAAAACCAGCGGCAAAGAAACAAAAAGGTAAAACAAAGCTAAGGAATTGTGAAAAGGAAAAAGAAACACATCTTGGTATGTAAGGTACAGCAACAATAAAACAAGCAGCAACCTGGGCTCACACAAGATCTACCTTAATTATTTTGGCCCCATACATTAAAAAAAATGAGATCAATTACAATATGCTATTTTAGATAAATAACTGAGAGAGGTAAAATTACTCATTATAATTCTGTAACCAACACTACTGATAACATCATGTTATTATATTTCAGGTAAAAATGATGAAGTTGATCTTTCCATGGCCAGTATAGGTAAGTGCTATGATGACTGAGCTTTAAAGTAGTAGTTCTGGAATACTCAAAGCATTTTGAAGCTTCAGCGTTAGTAATGCAGGGAATAAAACCAAATTTTTTTGTTATGAACAGGAAAAAATAGAAACTATTTAGAAATGCAGCTATCACAGTAATTAGAGTGGCTCTGAGTAGCAGGCAGTGCAGCAGGAAACAGGTATGGGTTTTAGAAGAGGTTTTTTTCTTGGTTTGAGAGGAGTTGGGATGGGGGAAATAAGCATCATAACAGCACTGCATAATAGGTTGCAAAATCTTTGCATTTAAAAATAGTTTAGCAACTGAAAGAAAAACATTTTTTTTTATAATTCTTTAATCTTTGCCAAACCATTATTAAATTTCATGAGAAGATTATTTTAGCATATCACTTGAGGTTCTTAGTCACAGATACCAATAGACATCGATTAGCATCTTTTTTTTTTTTTTGGTAGGGGAAAAAAATTAACCATTTAAAAGTCACAATTAGCCTTATATTCAAGTAAAGTTCAGTTTTAGGCATGGCCATAATTAAGGGCTAAAATTATGCAATTATCCAAATTTAAATATATTCTTTTTTCTTAGACACCAAATGATTTACAATTTCTGGTTGTATTTTTCTTTTTAGCCAATTTGTGCAATTATCCCTCAGATACAACTTAAATTGATATTAAAGTAAAATTTATCTATGGTTTACAGGAACAGTCCAAAGGGCTATCTTATCAATTGGCTTGTAATAATACAGCTTTTATTATTAAAAGCTAAAACAGTGTAGCAAACAAGGTAGCTCTAAAAGAAAATGTAAATCACTTGTTTTCCTCCATAATCCCATGAGCACTGGGTGAAAATTGTTCTCTGGTTAGCATCACCAAAATGGCTAAGCTGCAGTTAATGAAAATGCACAAAAAAGTGATCCCTCTGATGATTAAAGTGGTACTTTTAAAATGTGTTTTCAGTGTTCCAGGAGACAGTTAGTAAGAGAGAATTGTACCTCCACCTACTGGCAAATAAGGTTAGAGCTCTAACAACTAAACCACTAGTAGAAACCTGGTGCTGAAAGCAGGAAAACAACACTGGTGCAAGCAAACACTGCCTGTGCAAGATTTAAACACCATACACACACTCCTTAGGCCTGCAAGTGTTCTTTGTTTCTTCCTTAAGGTTTCTTGGTCTTTTTTGAAGTTGTCCTAGCACTAAGAGCTGCTGACTGTTACAAATGATGCAGGTACAATTTACAAATAGAAAAACAATGTGAAGCCTATGATCAGATGTTGAACACTTTTTACTGAAAAAGAGCATTCAATAAAAATGTTTATAATGTAAGAACTCCAGTATCAGCTCCTTATATTATAGATTCTGTTAAAAATAATATTCTGCAATATAGAATTTTAGTTCTTTAGATGGAAAGGTGTAATTTTAATTCTGATCATTGCTTTGTTTTTAGCTTGATCTTACAGCAATAAGAGTTGAAAAAAAAGGTCTTAGCATATCTGTCTTACTCTGTTTCCTCTTGTAGTGATGTCCATTGTATTCTTGCTTAACTTTAATGCATGCTTGTATTGTTTCATCTGGCAATGAAACCTACATCTCTTTAAAAGGATTTTTTTCAGCATTAGCATTTGTGCACAAGGCTATGCACATGATTCAGCATTTAAAAAACAGCACCATAAAAGCTTATTGTTAAGAACAATAATGTCTAAAACAACTCCTGGCTGGGATGTTTTAGGTCTGGTGCTAGCAACAGTGAGTTTGGACTAGATGACTTGGAGGTCTTTCTCAATCAATATCCCTATGATTCTGTAATTTTTGGAAGCATCCACACAGAAATCCTGGAAATCTCCAAGATACCAAAAAGGAAATTCATGCAATATTGTTACAGCTTGTGATGAAAGTGAAATAATGACTGTGCATGCTACAGATTGTATAGGCTGTGAAATAAGTAGTGGACACTAAGTAATCCATACTTGAAACAGTGTAGCATGCACCAGAAACATCAGGCATGCCATTAATTTTAGTGATGACTATGGCAGAGCAGATGCAGTGGAGTAGCAGCACTGGCAGATTTTAAAGGATAAATGTCAGATTCATCAAACATAATGTATTATGTGATAGGATTATGCAGAGATTAAGGAGGATTTATTGTTTTGTGAGTCCTTGCTGGCTTAGATTAGAGACGACTTCTCAAAACGTGCTGACACAGCTGGTCACAATCATTATCTGAGGTATGTTAACTTCTCTTCAAGGCACGCAGAAAGAGGAAAAGCCCCATAGGTGCTGGGAATTAAGATAAAATACTAAGTAATTTAAGCTAAGAAAAGAGACTGAAACAAAGATAGAAAGTATCAGCTATTATCACAACAGCTAGCAAATTTCGGTACAGTAAAACAGTATACAAGTCCCCAAGTCTTTCGGTTTCCAGTTCACCAAAAAGATTAACATCTGCTAACCTACTCAGGCAAAAATGTAGTGGCCTTCATGAGGAATGCTCTTACTAGGGCAGCTGAGACAGAGCATGAGTCTGCTAGCAGGGCACTATAGCAAATTCAGCTAGATGGGCCTGGAGTGATCTTAGCCCTTAGAGCTGTAATGCAAGCTGGAGACAGAAGATGTAACGTGAGAAAGACCAGCATTACATACATTGCCTTACTCACACCTGGCACACAAAGTAAGAAACATTGCATGTTATCCTCAGATTGTGTTTGCAGAGTGCAGCTGACAGGTCACCTACTGCATCCAGCTTCCCCCAAACCAATGAAGATATCCGTGCTAGCACAAAGATAAGAAATATCTTGTTCTGAATTAATAGGAATGAACCTTACAGACATCATGTGTCTAGAAAAAAACAGCTATATTTTATCCAATAAAACTGAAAATAAATATCTGACTTTAATCTCAGTGAGTTTGCTTTAGTCTCATTTGATTAGTGAGAAATAGTCTCTCCTGCACTCTGAACTCAGTGGGAGCCAGATGAAAGTCCAAGATCAGAAAAGCATCCTTACTTGGGAGAAGCCTCACCTAGATTAAACTTTGGCTTAATATGGTGCTGCCCTACAAGGAAGGACCACAGGGTATTTATTCAAAGGCTTTAAGTCAGAACCATGCAGTTTTGCCCCTAATATATTAAAACCAATCCCATTAAATATTTTTCACTGAAGTTGTTAATAACCTGTTCATCAAGAAGAAAAAAAGCCCCCCATACCAGGGAAATAATATTCATTATGTGCAAAATGTTGGGTAGAGTATTTTCAAAGATAAATAAAAGAAATATAATTTGTATTTCATGCCTTCCAAAATACCAAAAACAAAGCTGAGAGATTCAAAGGCATTATGCTAGAAACAGTAAAGACACAGTGTTATCAAAGTATACATGCATGTTTAAACAACACTCTGAAGTTATCATGCAATTTTGCTTTTTTTCAAAGGCCACCCAGAAATCTTTCCTTTGCATTTGACTGCAAAGACCCAAGAAATTTTTAATTGCCAACCTGATGAAGATGTCACAGAAGAAATTTTTTTCAAGTGTATTAAAAAAGAGGATATAATTCAGGACCTGGAAACAAGAGCTAAATCTTCTGATTTCCACCTTCTCAATAAAGTCATCCTAGTATGTAGCATATTTCATTCTCACTTTAAGACTTATGCTCTCAGAGTGTCCATTCTTTTGAAGAGTGGGTCTGTTCTTGTTTGACTCTGTGCAAACACACTGATGCTGTAATATCTGAGTGCTAGAGGTCATGGACTGTTGTTGACTCAAAGTTTCTCATGGCTTGCCATGCATTTTTTTTTTACTAACTTCAGATTGAAAATATGCTAAAAGCAACATATATTAGTTTTGATTCTGTGAACTGAGAGAGTTCCACATATTTGGCTTCCCCTAATTCATGGCCTATTTATTGAAAATTATTAAGACAGTTTATTTTCTGTTTAATTCTCTGTAGGAAAGATTAGTTTTGTCCCACACTCATTTTTATTACAAAATAGACCCCATCTATTCCTTTCAGTTGGCACATGAAATTCTCCACTAAGAATACAAAATCAACTTAACATACTAAATTGGTGTTAGCTTTTCCAGTCACAACCTTATGTTTGTTTTGAGTATTTTTTGTTTTCAGTTTTCCACTATTTTTTTTTCATTAAAATAGGAATATCCAGGGGAAGAACTCTTGGTAATTTTTGATCCAAGCTTCCAGTATGGACAGAACTTTTACATTGTTGCTTCTGAAGAAGCCAAGGAAAATTTTCTAAAGGTAAAATCCAACTATACCAGAGCATTGTTCTCTCTATAAATATTTCAGAATCTAGTCTCAAACAAAGATGTCAGGAATGGTATTGTTAAGCGCCCAGTATTTCTCTAATGGTTAAGCTGATAATGGAAAAATATGTATATCACTGTAAAAATATATTTTATTCTGAGGAGGGCTAAATTAAGGTTTTGCATTTTGCATCAGAGGGCCAGTATAACCCCCACTGCTGCATTTTTTATCATAAGCATTCATTTTCTCTGCCAATCATCAGGTTTCTCAGACATAAAAATAACAGAAAATAAACATATAGAACATTTTCAAATAAGTATTATACTTATTTTTCATAATATCTATGAATATATTCTTCAAATAATGAAAATGTTCTTGAGTTCTAAATAGCTCTAGATAAATAGAACTTGTTCACTGTACGAGAATGTTTATAGAAAGATTATATAATTTTTCAATATGAGTTTGCCATCCAGCATCAGGGAATCAGGAGAAGCAAAAACTAAGAAAAGTAAAATGCTGTTCCAGTCTAGAGGACCTAATGGAAAAAATCACTATAAATTCTTTTTCTATAAAATTATTTGCTTTCAAGACAACAGTCTCACTTTAGTAGTTAGATATTAAATATTATTGGAAAATTCTAATGCACAAATGAACAGGACCTAAGCCAGCCCTATGCAGGGCCACAGTATACCCAGACTCACTGCACAGAGACAAAAGTAAAGAATGTGTGAGTGAAAACTGAAACATGTGTTTCTATTTAATACTTACATTTCAGTAACAAATTTTTGAAAGAGTAACATTTCTCACTGTTTGATATCAAAGTCTTTAGCAGCTGCTGAAGAAAAAGAAGAAACAGAAGAAGAAAACATAGAGGAAACTCTGGAAGTCCACAAACCTTGGGTTTCCCTTGGCAGCGAAAAGGAAGTTGAAGAAGAATCTGTTAGAGAAAGGGATACAAAGGTCAGAATCAACAGATGTTAGTCAATGAAATAAATATAAACTCCCTATGTTTATTTTAAGTTCCTTAAAAAAACAAGTCAGGAAATTGGAAGTTGCAATCCTAGTTTTTCTTGAGGTCTTTCATGAAAACTAACAGAGAGAAATAGAGAAATAGCTAAACTTTTAACAAAAGCTGAAAGTGCTGCAGAAACTTTTATTTTGAGCTATGTTCTCTTTAAGTCTTGCAGATTAGGTATGTATCACCACCTTGGACATAACTATTTTTTAAGGTTTAAGATCAGAAGTCCTGATCATCTTTGATCACTGGCACCTCTGCCACTTTTTGCTCAATTTACCAAGTGACCAGATGACAAGGGAGTCATTGCTCTGTTTCCATGAAGCTCAGTGAAGTGTTCTAGTATATGAATGGCATTTAAGTAGCATGCAATAGTCTTTAAGTATCCACAGGTATTACAAGATGACTTTACAGAAGGACATATGTGATTAATTACATCTACAGATTATATATATGTATATAGAGAGAGACGATGATATGTCCAAAAACTAGATCCAATCACAGCTGTTACCTAATTGGTGATGTGTGGGGCATCTCCAAGTATCTAACTGTCCATGAGTGATTTTTACTCAGTACCTAAGTCCCTCTTCAGGGAAGACTGGCTAAGATTTTTTAATAGCAACTGAACATCTTGCTTACACCTAAAAAGATGTCTGATTGCTCTAAAACTATTTCACAGTCATTCAGTTTAATACATGCACAGTCCAAGAATTCTGTATTTTGCATTCTGTATTGTTGGCAAGGTCCACTTAAAATTATTTTTAGCTTCCTTTCCTTTCCAGTTCTGTGGGAGGTGCTAGGAAAAAGTACCTGGATATGAAACCAAGACAAAGCAATACCTCTCTACTGCCCAAAATCAAGCACCTACTTCTCTTTGTGAGCAGAAGTCAAGACATGTCCCTTCATCCTTCATAGTTCTCAACATAAGGACACTCTTCTGAACTTTTCTGCATCTTCTTCGGAGTACTTTTCTCACCCTAGGCACTGCAGAGGAAGTTGAAATACCTCTCCCAAAGTTAAGAATTCCACCAAGAGGGAAGAGCTGAAAATTAGCCTAATTGGAAGCCTAATTCAGTATTATATATAAGGCTTCCTGTAAATCAATCATTTAATTAAATGTGCAGTTTTGATACTGGATGAATTAGAAAATGTAATTCTCTTGTCCTACTAGCAGTAATCCAAAAATGCTACAACTTCTAGTTTTACAAATACAAACCTGTCTTCTATTACATACGTAGTTTATTTATAAGAGCACTTCAGAATTTCAAAATGCAGAAATACGAGTAAGCTTAACACAGAAAACGTTAACTAATTTTGCATTATATGAATACAGACATTTTAAAGGATGCACTTTCCAAAAGCTTTCTTTTCTGCTAGCCATGGAAATGTATCTTTTCCAGATTAAGTACAAGATCTCTCGAGTTCGCAGGATGTTTGGTGCACCCATTACATTTACTGACAAGAATGCTGCAGATGAAAAAGACAGCTATGCTGAATGCACGGCCTATGAAGATGATACTTTCAGTATTAAAATACTTGAAAGGGATGTGGGGGTGCAAATGGTTCCAAAACTAAGAGAAACTAGTACTCAGACAAAATGGTAAGCATGAGAAAACATTTATCAGCTTATTTATTAAGCTATGCACTGTTTCTTATCTCAACTAAAATTCTGGAGTTACTCAGTTACAAACTGATTAATAGAAAATATTGGACGCTCTGTTTGCATCTTTTTTCTTAAATATTTTTTTAAAGTGTCTAGAAAAACTATATATTTTAATTTTAAACATTGCATAGGTTTCTGTCTTTGAAATGTTTTCTATACTTACATTCAAATTTATTCCAATTGGGTAGGACCTATCCAAAAAATGCATCCACGCAGTATTATCCAAGGCAGCTGTCAAATGAAGCAAAAGCAGAGAGTCTGTCATCTGAGACCCTGAAAAATTTTCTTACAGCAGTACATTTAAGGTAAAATTATTTCAGCAGTACATTTGAAGACTACCTGAAATAATACAGAATACAAGCAAGTACTCTTGTCTGAATGGATCATTGGTCTAGTCAAATACCAATTTTATTTTTTGTTTCTATATTCTTTTTTTCCTTTTTTATTATTACAATATTAACAAAAAATAACTTAATACCTGTTTATATGAAAATAACCATGAAGTCTATGCTATATAGATATGAATGTTGCTTTAAATAGATATCAGAACTCCTAGAGTAGATGGTGATACATCTTTCCAAACAAACTGCAAAGCTGACCTTTCAAACACCACCCACTCAAGCAGACGGTTGTGCAGTGAGCAAAGGTGCTGTCCCACCCATGGCCCTTAGCCATGTCCCATTAAGTGGGACAAGTCCTACTTAATGACATTTTTTGCACAAAGGATTGGACAATTGCTCTGTACTTGGTCCACAAAGAACCAGATACAGTAGCTATTTCTGTTTAAACAGAAGATGGTTTCCTTGCAGTGATACATCACTGAGAAATTAATACTTGATTTTTTAAATAATGTGATCATGATTTTGTGAAAAACAGAAGCTACCTCTTTACAGAAATATTTGTAATTCTACTATTGAGTAGTCACATCTGGATTATTGAAGCGTTAACTGTTCTTTTCACAAAACAGAGTGGAAATTGCACTGCAGCAAAATGAAATTATGAACGTTTTTTTTGATGACTGGAAGGCCCTAGCAGAAGACCAAGAAGAAGGCAAGCCAGATGTTTATCTTAAAGAATACCAATCATTTACAGATGTGCAGTATCTCAAGAACAGAACCATTAGCTGCGTTCGCTGGCATCCAACCATTTATGGTAATGCAGTTACAGTACTGATTTGAGTTTTCAATGATGGGTATTATATGACAGCTATAAAATATGCATCTTTCATAAAACCATCAGCTTTCAAATTTAAAAAGAAATCAAAACTGATTTAGTATCCCTGTTTGAATTGCCAATTTGAGGGAAAATGCAAAATGAGACAAATTCTTCATAGAATTCATATGGGCCATGCAAAGTCCTTTACCCTAATGCACAAGTGGAGATTATAGGTATGAGAAATTTCCCCCCATGAGGTTCATTTAAGCAGGGTTGTGGTGCCAGACTCTTCAGATGGCTCTGCATACCATTGTGCTTGTGCCCATGCCTGGCTCTCAATAGCATGCCTAATACTGGTGGGGAATGTCACAGCCACAGCAGGACATGGCTCTGCCGAGTGCCAGAGAGCATCACAAGACACACAAAATGTCAACTCCTGCTCCCTGCTGTGCATTATTGCTCTGCATGGCCAGACCTAGAGGCACAATAAAGTCCTATGTAAATGCCCCAGCTCCCAGCATACTACTAGCCAACACTGCAGCCTGAGTAAGAAAATTAACTGGGTTACAAAGATTTGTTTTCAAGGTGGGTGGCCAGGACTACATGTCTGTCACATCATTTCAGGTGCAGTATTACACCATTGAGGAGCAGGAGGAAAAAGAGGAGTTTTATCCTGATGCATATGTTCTATGACTCATTTTAAAATAACCTAATGTTAACTAACAAAAATAGTCTCCTCAAAGCAGATCTGAAAAAATAGAAATATACATGGTTAGTTTGTTTGGGGTTTCTTTTCTGCTTGGTGGGGTTTTTTTCACTGTATTCAGAAGGTATAAATATAAGTAATTTAGGATAATTATCAATGTGTTGAAACTTGACTTGTCTCTTTTGAGAAAATTTATTTTCTCTTTTGATTAGGGATTATAGCACTGTCAGCAAGAGAGCAGCCTTCATATGAAGAACAAGTTAACCTTTCTAATAAATCATTGCTACACCAGTCAGTTGTACTTTTCTGGAGTTTGTTTGACCCTCTCTGCCTCCAGGTATTTAATCATGACTTTTAAATATGCCAAGTATTTAAATAACATGAGAACAAACAAATGGTGTGACTATGTCTCAACTATCTTGTTTTTCTTCTCTCTAGTTGGTGTTGAAGGCTCCTGAAGATATTTGCTGCTTTCAGTTTAGTCCAAGTGATCCAAATATCATTGCTGGTGGCTGTGTCGATGGACAGGTTTTTCAATCTTTTAAAAATAAAATAGCACATTTCTGTATTTTCTTCCAGTATGAAAATAAGGGTGAAGAGATGTACTCAACATCCATAGTAACACACAGACAGACAAAAGACAGATGTCACAGAGTCTTGAAGTTCTCTTATCCTGAGCTGAAGCTATGCCTGGTTATTCCACAGCTGAACCATTACCATACAATGCTTTGTAGTACTGATAAATAGGTCAAGTTGTAAAGACTGCTTTTTAGAGACACATGTAACCTTTCTTCTAATTGCATCAAGCTGAAGAGAAAATACTTCAAAGACTTCATAAATTCTAGTGCAGAGAGTGAATTTGTTCTGTTTCCCCAAACCTACACAATTTGAAAAAAAGGGTATTCATGCACAGCATATTAATACACATATACAAATATAATTTGTAATATATTAATTTATCATTGCAGGTTGTATTGTGGGATATTTCTAAACATGAAGAAAAGCTGGAAAGTACAAAGCCTGTTGCTGATGAAATCATTGACTCAGAGGGTGAGCCAAGAGCAGCAGCAGCAGTGGTGGCTGAGGTAATTCCAGGGCTGATGGCTGGATATGGTGTACAGGGGTTCCCCAGCACTGAGCACTGGCAGCACAGAACAGCAGCTGAGTCCTGGGCTGCATCCAAAGCAGCATGGCCAGCAGGGCAATGGAGGGGGATTCTGCCTCTCTGCTCTGGTGAGATCCCACCCTGAGCACTGCATCCAGCTCTGGTGTTCCCAACACAAGAAGGACATGGAACTGTTGGAGCAAGAGAAGGGCCACACAGTTGATAAGAGCACTGGAGTACCTCCTTTACAAAGACTGAGAAAGTTGGGGCAGTTCAGCCTGGAGAAGAGAAGGTTGCATGAAGGCCTCATAGCAACCTCCCAGTATCTGAAGGGAATCTAGAGGGAAGCCAGAGAAGGACTCTTGGTTTGCAACTGTAGTGACAGGACAATGAGTAGTGGGTAAAAATTAAAAGAGAGGAAATTTAGGTTAGATTTAGGAAGAAATTGTTTACTTCGTGAGGGTGGTGAGACACTGGCACAGGTTGCGCAGGGAGGCTGTGGATGCCCCAACCCTGACAGTGTTCAAAGTGAAGTTGGATCAGGCCTTGAGCAACCTGGTCTAGTGGGAGGTGTCCCATGGCTGGGGGCTGGGCATGATCTTTAAGGTCCACTCCAACCCCTTAACATTCTATGATTCTGTGAAATGAAGATAACAGCTGTTAATATGGTAAATGCTTCTGTTGTAAGTACATTGCAGTGTATCTGTATGTCTGTGGAGGCAAAACAGGAGAGGATATCCTGACTCAAAAGAGAGGAGTAGGTAATCTTTGCAATGAGACACTAGAAAGGATAAGAAACCTGACGAGTTCATGAAATCAAACCATTATCACAATTATCATGGTATAATTTTTACTTGTTAGTACACCTTTAAAAGGTTTACTGCACTTCGTGCAACTTATGTTTCAGTGAGTCTGTTCTTTAATGGGCACCAATACACCCTCCACTCTTACCTTACAAAGCCTGTCAAATATAGATATTGTTTGTTACTGAAAGCAATACTGAAAGTATTCTAGATCTTTATGAACAGAGAAAAGGTAGCTTGGAAGATGAGAAGATGATTTCAGTAGAAAAAGACAGTAAGGAGGATAAGCAAAAGAAAACCCTAAGAGGAGAGGTGACATTAATGATGTCTGCCTGTCTGTGGAGGCATGTTGGAAATCTTTTTAAAGCTTTATATCCAAAGGCCTGTTTTGCTGAATTTTTTCTCTCAAATGGAAGGTATTAGACCCCTAAAAAGTTCTATAAACTGATCTGAAATACATAAAAAAGTGTTAACAGAATGCAAAGTAACCTTTTGTTCTTTGATAGATCTACTATTCTATTTTGAAAACACACTAAGATATCTTTTCTTAAAACATGTCTAGCCATTCCCTAAGCGAGTCCAGCAGAGTAGGCTAGAGCCACCTCTAGTGAGACACTGTGCAGCCTCTTCCACACCATATTGTCATACAAAGCCACCAACAGATGTACAGTGGCTACCATGTAACCTTGAGGTGAGTTTAAAATCTCATTTCTCTTTTTATTGCTTTTCTAATCTACTACTTCAGAAATCTTAATGTCAACTCAAGAGAAAATACTAGAGTTAATTATTTGTATCCATTATTTCTCACTGCATTTAGTAAATACTAATAATCTGCTGTGTTCGTTGTGCTTTACAACTGTGCTGTGCTCTCAGTCTGACATGAATCTGCTGCTACTGGAAAAACTTTCCTTAACTTTACAGACAAGCATAATTCAAAATTATAGTAAGCTTTCCATGTTTAAAATGTATTGAATTTCTACTATGAGCAATCTAGCCTGTCACTAAAAATTCCAAGAAATAACTTAAATACCTAAATATCTGGATACCCAAGAATGGCATTATTGTAGTCACCTTAATTTTTCTGGATGCTGCCTGTCTACTCAAAACTTACTTTTTTCATTATGGTTTTAAAGCTCTAAAGTACTTACAGTGTATAGGAACACAGGGTGCTGATTTACTATCAAAGTATTGCAAATGGTGCCAAATTCAATTGAAATGCAAATGTAGCCAAATGCAAAATAATGACAGTGGAAAAGCAGGCCAAGAAGAAGAAAACTGAAATCTTTAAAAGTTTTATGGAAATTATATATCAATAAATTAAAAAAAAAAAAATTAAGACTTCACAGATACTACAGTTCTTAGTGGCATTTCCAGAAAAGTGAGAAAAGGGACACACATATACCATCAAATGTCAGCTGATCCCACTGTTCATTATTGTTTTATACAGTAATAGTCATGGATACTAACTAGTACCAGATGAAAAGCATGAAGAAAGGGATTGGATAGCAGAACATTGTTGTGGTTTTTGTTGTTTGGGTGGGGTTTTTTTTAGTCAAAGTTTAGGCTCAGAAGGCTGTTTTTGTGTTCATCTGGGATAACAGATACAGGAGATCCATGCTTAATAAATAACACTGACAAAGGAGTCACTTTGCCAGTATTTAGCAACATGTACTGGGACATACTTTTTGTTATATAAACATGGAATATGTGTCAGCCTTTGCACAACATAGCAGTTTTTATGACACAGCTCATAAAATCAGCAGTTTTATAATTACATATTAATGAAAAATTATTCAAAGTTATATCCAGAATCTAATTCAGCTTTGCCTGCCTGCATTACTACCATTGTGATTCCAGGTAGACAAACTCATGAATGAAAATTAGAGTAGGCCTAATTTGGCTTTAAAAAAAATAGCTGAAATTTTGCCACATACTTGATAAGTACAGTTTTTGCCAAAATATATCTGTTTTTTACATACTGGAAGTTAGATTTGATTAGCCTATAATCCCTTGTTACCTCTGACATATTTCCTTTCTTCTCCTGAGTAATTAAAATTAATTTGGTATAAACCAATAACTACTTGGTAAATGATAAATAGTATAAAACCTGCAGAACCCCAGATACACAAACTAAACTATAAATAATTAACATTTGAAGGCACCACTACAATCTCACAGTGAGGTCTAGCCAAGTGGTAATTTAGGATAGATGACCCATGGTGTAAACTTGGCAAAGGCACATCACTCCCACTACACTGAACTGTTGGAGACAAATTTCTCAATTACTGGCTCTTTGGTTAAGCTGCATAAAAGAAGTTACAAACTTGGCAAGTTAAAGAGGGCCTGACTTGCAGTGGTACCAGTAAATATTTATCCTGCTAAGTTAATTTAGAATTTAAGGTGTGTAGCAGGAAAAGCTGACATCAGTTCACTTGAAGCATATTTGTAAAATATCTTGACTTTATAAATGCAAATTAATGAGCACTGATTTTCAAACCTTAGCCAAGCAGAAACAGGGACTTAATTTCTAGTAGCCTGTTTTGTGTGTTGAAGTACTTACATATCAGAGTGTGATTTTTGTCTTTCATCATCTTCTTCCCCTGTAATAATTATTACTGTTATTTTCAGGAAAATCAAAAGGGTGGTACTTCTGAAAACAAAGATGAAAAAAAGCTGCAGCTTGTAACCTGCTCCCCTGATTGGTATGTACAATACATACTCTACAAGACATCTTCCAGGGTTCCAAATTGAAAGTATTTACTGAAGTTAAGAACAGGGAAGTCACTGTAATGTCATACTTGAAGCGTGCAGGTCCCTGAGCAACTCCTGTTAGAAAAGGGAGAGAGATATCAGCAATGAGGAAAGATTCATTGGCTGTATCAAACCTGTGAGTGAATGTCCAGAGTAGAACAAAAGGAACAATCAGAGGGCTGAAGATTCCAATGAGATCACAAATGCGAGTGGGACCATTTGCCTTGAATGTCCGCAAATTAATTGGTACACACAAAAATTGGGACTGATCTTCAATTTGAGTTACTAAATTACCTGCTACAGCCTTCAGGAATTTTACCCAGGCAGTGCCAGTATGTTCACCCAATAACTGTCCATAAGCAAACTGGATGAATACTATCTAGCTGCTTTGGTATAATAAACTGATGAAAGGGTGAATAAAGAAATATATTTAATCATTTGCAAAAGGAGCAATTAATTATCTAGCCTTTGTCTGATTTTCAGAGTCTCTACTGTTATAAAAGGCTTGAAGATAAAAGGTTAAAAAAACTCAAGCCTTAAAATGTAAGGAAAATTGCATGTAGTTGCAAACCAAAACACTATAAAATATACATTATACAATTGTTTTGCAGCTCAATATTATTTTGGGCTATTCCATCCATTGAACGTCGTGAACAATTTTTATCTGAGAAAATGAAGGAGGAGAAAAGATCTCGCATGCCCCATGATGATCCAAACACTGATGAGGATTTAGATCTCTCCTGGAAACCTCTCATAAAGGTAGTGTCCACAAATATAGAACACAGAGATCAAGCCAAACTGTAGATATGGCCAGAACTCCATAGGAAAGTATTTTGCTTCCCAATTCTATTTTTTCCAGCAAATTGTGACTTCCTTGTGATTTTCTTTCAGATTATGAAATGAAATATTTCAATATTCCTTTAAAACTTCAATAAAATGCATTTTGAAAAGCTAATTCATGAAAAACAGCATGACTGCTTCTAAAAAACTGCAGAAGGTGCAAAAGTAGTTGTGTAAATACTGTAAGTTCCTGTCAACCTTTTTGGATGCTCTACTGTCTGTCTCAGTGGGTTCCAAATAGTGCAACATGGTCATAATCAGCAGAACCATAATAACTAACAAACCAACATTCTCATGAAAACAGACATAGCAGTTTGTGAAAAAAAAAAGTGAGGATGAAAACAATGTTAGGTAAGAAAAAGAAGTTATAATTTTAGTCATGCTGATCTGTGCTACTCAGAATACCTGCAGCAGACACAGTTTTTGAACAAGCATGACCACTGGAGTGGGGTTGTTTGGGCTTTTTTGCTAGAAACAAAGAAAAATTCTTACAGAAAGAAGGTAACACAAGCACCATTTTTCCCATGCTTGTATGTGAGGCAGAAAATACTGTTTGTGGAGTATTACAAACACACTGCAAAGATCTGTTCCATTACAGCAGAAAGTAATTTAGACTTGTACCTCGAAGATCTGACAAAATGGTTTAGCAAATGCTTCTTTCTGAACAGATAAATCTGCGTGAAAGGGATAACAACACAGAGTATGGTCCCACGAGAATCAGTTTAGGGAAACTGCAGTATCGTTACAAACCCCCAGGTAATATTTTTATTACACCTTACAGAGGAAAATGTTTTCAATAAGCTTGTATTTCAGTATATACATAATAAAAGCTGAGCAACAAAGTACTGTATAGCTGAACACATCTGGAGAAAAAGATTTCTTAAGTATAGTGGTATTCAGTGTGTGAACTACATGTACTGACTACGAAGAGATGTACATGTAAAAATCCAAACTGAACAATTCCATATACACAGTGACTCTATCCAATTTCACTTAAAAGCCTATGCAAATCCCTCACCCAATCTCTTTATCCCTGAAACAATATGTCCTTTTCAGCCATTACAGAAAACTATTTTTAGAAACATAATCCATTCCCTGGAGCAGAGACGTTAGCTCCTGGTAGTGGCAGCTATGGGTGATGTGTAAGGGCAGCTCCCACGGAGACACCGGTGCTGTGTAAAGCTGGCACAGAACAGGATGGTGCCACCCTAAGCACTGTCTGCGTATAAGAAACTCTGACTTCAGAGTTGCAGCAATGGGGAGACTCCACCAGAAAACAGTAAACCTACAGAACAGCTGCTTTACTTGGCAGCCTTGCTTCATATCTCTTCTTGAAATTCCCTTTATCCACAAACTACCTTTACAAGACAAAGGATTTGCCTGGTCTAATAATTCTAGTGTGTAACAAAAAGATGTCACTGTCATTTCCCAGGGAGGGCAAGATCTCGGAGCACACTAAGAGCACCCACCAAAGAGAGCTCATATACAGAGATGAGTACTTCTTCAAGCAAAAATCTGGAACTGCTAGAGAATATATCCACAGACTTCTTTGTTGGAAACGAAGTAAGTGAAAATAATGTATTTCCAATGAAAATGTTAATCCAAGATATCTGAAATACTGAAGAGTTAAATAACAGAGTTTTCGCACACAAATGTATGGACTTGCATGTTTTCTTCAGGTATAACTAAAAGATCTCTCTGAACATGCCACCTTTTACTTCCACTTTAATACATTATTAATATTAATTAATTCTATTATTAATTAATACATTATTAATAATTTTAGCTACATGTTTAAAAATAATAAACCTCCAATATTCAGTAGACTGAACCCTTACTTCAAGAGCAGAATTAGAAGACATTTCCAAAATATATTGAGCTTAACCACCTATTAGGAACCAAAGAATATTTCCTTGTTCCAGAACACATAAGATTAGTAATTTTTTTTTAGTGTCTTCCCACATGTCACGTGAAAACATTTATTTTTCAGTTTGCCCCCCCAACTTAATTTCCCCTCTGGAAATTCCAACTATTCATAACCCGCTACCTACCCTATGCTACTAAAATTCATGGGTCTTTCCCAATTCTGAGTTCATATGGAAATGAAAATTAGGCTCCTAGCTACCTTTTTGCTTCCAGTCAGCTTTTCCCCAAATACTGGAGCAAAGCATGAACTATCAAAACCAAACACCTAATTCTGCAGGAAGAACTGTCTACATGCATCATGGCAAGTAAAGCAGTTTTGGCAATTCATAACTGAAAACTGGTGATGAAAACTATACTGTGTTTTCAGTCATTGGCTGCAAATTCAGGTTTTCATTTACTCAGATCATATTTAATGATGGTGATGCCTTTCCCTGGTCTTAAAAATCAAGAACTAGACAGGGTTAAGGGATAAGGGGTTTTTACCTCAGTATTTATAAGGAGCATTACTGGTGCACCACTTTGCCAAGGTGGGCTATGACCCAATGCACACACGCGACAGATCTTGTACACAATTTATACCTTCCAAATTAGCTTATCCCCAATGGGAGGTCTGGATGAATGGCATGATATTCCCCCATCTGAGGAATTCCCCCTGGATGGGCCAAATCTCCAGTTTACAGGCTATGTTCTAGAGGGGACCTTGGTTTCCCAAGATAATGTAGGGTTTTCCAGCCTCCTGTTACGAGGCCTTTAGGATGTCTGGTCTCCTGGCTAACAGAACACTAGGGCTATGCTAAGGTATTAGACTTAAGGAATTACAAGTATTCATGCTAAAAATACTGAGGATACGTAAAACTTATATAAAAGGTATATAAAAGAAAAGGCAAAAAATCATCTTGGCATCAATGGTTATAATTAAGAAAAGTCCCAACTTAAAAATAAGTCACTTTGAAATAAGCCACCAAGCTCTAACATTAGCATTTGCTTGACTTTTTTTGGCATTACAGGATGGAGAAGTTGTTTATTCTGAATGGAAAAAGAAAATTGATACTAATACAGCAAAACCAGTTAGTAAGTTCAAGTTTCTCAATACTTGTTTAAGCCTTAATATATCACTAACTTTAAAATATTTGTGTCTATACTTTGTCTTTTTAAGGTTCTTGCTCATAGCTCTAATAGTCTCTCTCACTGGTAACACCTGGATTTAACAGTGCACCCTCAAAAGTGAAAGCACTTTAGCTAGCATGAGAAAATAGTACAAAGATATTGGCACAAATCAGGGAAGTAACTAGATTTGTGGCAAAGCAAATTCCTGTACCTTGTGAGTAAAAAAAAGAGGGTGATATCTTCCAGGGCTGTGGTAAGTCCTGCACTCTTGTTTCTTGATCCCTAAGGCACCAGTAACAAGCAACTGCCTTTTTCCTCCCTTAGGTCAGAAGCACTCCCAGAAATACGCGCTCCACACTGAAACTATCAACACTCTCCAGAAATCTCCATTTTTTAAAGACATCTTTCTAAGCATTGGAGGCCAGAAGTTTGCCATTTGGAAAGAAGGAGTTACAGTAAGTTAATTTAACACAGCTTTCCATCTTCACATCAGAAAATTATTTTAGATAAAGCTTAGTAAACTTGCCTTTTACAGAAAAAGTGAAGTGACTTTCTTAAATTCCAGCCTTGTAAAAATCATAGCTTCCCAACCATTCATTTCTCCTGCTAGGGAAATGACTGCTGAACAAATTTGAAGAACTTGTATTTTAGGACAAGGTTTTTTTCATCACATGAAAACAAAGAAACATGGGGGGTTTTTAAGTGTCTCAGGTAGGAGCCCAGGTTAGCTGCACCTGAGAAAATCTCCAGACCACAGATTTTAACAGCAGACAGACAGATTACCTGAAGAGACTGGAAGTGAGATACCAGGTTTTTTACTTCCCTACAATCCTTTTTATCTGCAGCAGGTACAGGAATTTTGCCATTTATATAATTTTCGTAATGGGACCATTTAAATTTTGAGCATTTTCCAAAGACAGAAGATCTGAAGTAGTGACTTGATAGTACTGTTTGATTGCCTGGTCTACCTTTTGTTTTCAAAAAAAATTAAGAATGGACCAATCCTTCAGTCAAGCTGCTCTGCAGGAAGATACACTGCGGGACAATGGTCCTTAACAAGACCAGGAGTTTTCTTCATTGGCAGAGACAATGGAAATATAGATATTTGGGACTTACTGAAGAAAACTCATGAGCCATCTCATTTCCAGAACATCTCCAAATCAACCATCACTTTTATCAGCCCCTCCAGTGCCACAGGTATGTGCATGGTGGTTGTGCTTTACTGTGCTACCCTATTTGCAAAATGGCCCATGACTGAGGTACACAAATCTTATTACAAATGATCTTGTGTAAGTACATACTTCCATAAATTTAACACTGTACATACAAAAATGGATACTTCAGTTCTAAGTGTACTACCATGGCATAAAAGCAACTGAAAATATTTCATTAAAAACAGTCTGTTAAAAGAAAAACATTAAAGGGATTAATAGAATAACAGAGCAAAAAGGTTGAGGGTTTTTTTCTGCAGTGAACAACAAACTAAAAAGACCAGAAAAAAACAAAACCCTCTGTAGTTTGTCTTTGGGTGGAGGTTCATGCTGCTGTTGGAATTTGGATTGTTTATACTTTTTTGTCAAATATCTTTCAGCAGAGCAGCATTTTCTGGCTGTTTCTGACAATCTTGGAGTTCTGCACATTTTGGAAATCTGTCAAACATTATGTCACCCTTCTAGTAATGAGGTTAGTAAGAATTTTTATAAAATCTCTTTGACACTTTTTCCTGAAAACTCCAACACAGAAACAAGTCTGCCTAGAGAAAAATGCCTTCAAATAATGGCAATTAATTTGAGATAAGTACAGCAATATTCTCCCAAGACCACCTGTAGCCAAGCTGGCTTTGTACAGAGCTTAGGTAAGAGTCAGCTAAAGGAAATCTCTGTGACAGGTGGCAGAATTCCACTGTTCCAACCTGGCTACATGAAAACACAATTAAGAGGTCAGCATTTTTTGCCACATCTATAAAATTACACCTTTCATGCAGTAAAACAGTGTTTTAGAGTGCATAGCAATGTATATATACTGAATTCCTTTTTCTTTACACCTTCTTGTCCACATTTGTGTTAAGTATTTCCTTATAATTTGGTAATTCAATTTACATGCCTTTGTTTCTGGTTCTAGTTCAGTGAAAGTACATTTTGAAATCTGTTACTAACATTCCCACTCCTTCAAGCACTTGAAATAAGGACTATCTGTACCAAAAGGCCATGGGAACAATGCAAGCAGTTTTAATTTCTCTTTTTTTCTACATAGTTTTCAGTTTTTCTTTTCCTCCACCTCCCAGCCAAAGATTGAGCTATTGTGTCAGTCTAGCAGTCTTGCCTGCTGCCTAGTCTGTTACTCTTACATCACAAAACCATCTTCCCGTTCTACTGCAGTTTAATGTTTATGTAGGCACTTAAATGGTTTATAAACATCCCATAAAGGTTTGTCACGCACAGAGGTGCAGTAGGTTGCAATAAAACATCACATCAGCAGCTTCATTTTAGTAAAAATAACTTCTCCAAAGCAAGGCAGGAGCTGAGTGTTCTGAGGAAACACATTGCTTCTGCACGGATTACCTGTGCTTTGGAACTAAGCTCTTTAGGGTGCAGAATTATCAACCAAAGAACAGTCACTAATATTTAGATTATATTCATTGTTATCGAAGTATTCACTGAAAAACACTAGGCTGTAGAACAGATTAATAAAAACTAAAACACAGAATCCTTGATAAAATAAATGCATAATGTACTACCAAAGTATTGTAGTTTATGGTTTCTTTGTGCCTGAAGCTGGTCATATCTTTGTATTGTTTTGCTGCAAACTACTGGGATAAGTATGTTTATATATTTATATATTTATATTTCCAATTTAGATAAAATATTAATACCATTCATATCAACAGCAAGAGATCTGTGTCTCTGAGCATGCAATGACTCTTGTTTGTCACTGTGTTTACAGCATGCCAAGGTACTCGATTACTTGGAAAGAGAAGTCAAATATCTGAAGTACTGTGAAGAGGAGTTTGAAGAGTATCAAAAATTTCAAGCCAAAACAGAATTGAAATTGAGCTGGAGACAGAGAGACAGAAAACAGTATGTTACATTTGGAATTGAGAACATTTTCTATGTTTCTTTTTATCTTTAAAATGCATCTGTATTGCTAGACAGGATTTTCCATGAAAAATCAGGATGGACGTAATCAGAATTGTTTAGCATCTCTTTATTTCATATCTATGGTTCTAAAGAATGGAAAAGATGGTCCCAATTCACGTGGTGCATTTCTTGGTCAAATGAACCCCCCTGAAAAAGCATTAGAGTCTATGGATATTTAACAATTATAAATTTGTTCTTCATTTTGCACCAGTTGCTTGGTCAGAGAGTTACATTTTGTCGACTTCCCTATAAACATTGCTCCTTCAAGCAAGGATGGATTCCAGCCTTCAATTCTTTACATACAAATTCTGCCTATCCATTCTTTGGTAAATGGTATAACAACACTAAACTATCATAATAACTAAACTGCCATTTCTTTGGCTGATTGATGAAGCCCATGGTGATGCCTATTTTCATTAATTTGTGACAGCACTGGCACAATCCACTGGAAAGCAAGGGGGTCACACACAGGTTTCAAAGATTAACCGTGCTTTATTGCCTGGTATGTTTTTTTTCCTTCAGCGTATGACTACAGAAAACAAAAGAAGAGATGGAGGATCAAGAAAATGCACATTATACCATGTTTCTAGAGCTGGAGAAGCAGATAGTAATGGATTTAGAAACAAGAAATACTTTCCTCACTGGATGCTTAGAGCTCATTATCACCTTTAGAACCAGCAAGCTTCTTATTGAAAGACCTCTATTTCAGCAGAACATGTTTAGCTTTGGAAATGAAGAATCTTGCAGCGAGAGATTATTGTCTCATTAACCTTATCTATTTGTTTGCTCATAGCGTGGTTAAAGAACAATTGATATGGACCCAGTTTCCCCACTGTTTTTCCTTAATACAGTTATAATGAACATTCTCTTTAAATAATAATTTTCAAAGCTCTGTCAGGACTCTGAACCACTTTTACTTGCTATCATCAGTTTACAAACTTATTGTTACTTAATCTTGGCAAGTGCTTACAAACAGAAAACCAAGTCCATTAAAATATATTGTTCTCTCAAATAAATCAGTATTATTTAGAACAAACAGCTTTTAGTAAGCTCACTGTAGCTGTGCATTTCTGTCAAAAGACAATTATCCCTCAGAGAGATCAAATGGTGTTATACAGAAGTTTTAATATTTACCAGTGTAAATAAGTAACAGCTCATGAATATTAATGCCCACTCTCCATCCAGAGAGGAGTCTTTGGTAAGTGGTTCTGCTGCTACTTCAATAGCCAGGTCAGACACCATGTAACTGAGCAGAGCCTGCCAGGCAGAAATGAAATCTATCAGAGGAGGACAGATTAAACCCTATACGGGTGAGTTCACTCTTTCCATGACTCACCACACTGTTTGAGGGTCACAGACTCCTGTCAAACAAATGTCCATGTGGTCACAGTAGACACTAAAGCACAAAAGACAACTGACACACAGGGGATTTGCAGAAAGGATCTTCAGCTGACAAGCAATAGCCAGCCCCAGTGCTTTGCTTCATCAGAGTAAAGCACAGCCAAAGAGAAAACAGGATCTGTGTGAGGCTCCTGCTTCCCAAAATAAACACTGCAAATTGGGGTTAGGCAGTGTTAAAGACATGGCCCTTCAGTTTTCTACAGCCAGGATCTCTCTATCATGTACTTCTAGCACTTTGATTGAACTTTGATTTAAGAGAGATTTGAAGCCACTGGATAGGACTTGGTTTGAAAAATGGTCTCTCTTTTGTTACTTTGAAGTTTAAATATTATAGCAATATTCCTTGTCCTTCATGTTGAACTAGTTCTAAATTAAAACCAAGGAAAATTCAACAAGCATATATATCCCTAGCACCTGCAGCACAGTGCTTGCAGAGTGCAAACAGGAAGAGAACACTGCTCCTCTGCTAAATAAATATTTAACTAACAGCCTGCTCTACACAGATATGTAAACATCATACAACTGACTAATTAAAAAGCTCACCTATTATCAGGCTTGGACTTCATTAGTACACCCCCCTCAGAGCATCTTCCATGGATTTCTTTTGATTAACAGGGCTGCAAACTACATATAAATCAGTCAATCAGATGGTCATGGCTTATCTGGAAAGCCCAGCCCCTCCACTGCAGCTCTGTCACTACACCCCAGGAGAGGCAGCAGCCTCAATGGGAGCCTTGTTCCCCACCACAGAGGCACTCTTAAGAGTTCTGATTAAGAAAATATCCCAAAAGACAGAGGGATTTCAGATGGGTTTTCCTAAAAGCACATCAGGGTTCTTCTTATCAGCTCCCCTCCCTCCTTAGAACAAAGTAGCTGGGGAGCTGCAGGAATGGGAGTAATCTTCCTGAAAGCCATTTTCCTCCCATCTCTGTTCCCAACTAACACAGGAGACATGAGATTATACCTCCCATGAGGATCCTTTAATCTGTCTAACACAATTCTAGATGTTCAAATACCTGTAGGGCCAGCTCTGCGTCATCTCATGTCGGGCCGTTGCAGTTTTGCCCTGAAGACGTTAAGAGACATTGCAGGTTTTCTTGCTTGGTTCTAAGAGACAAGCAGAATGAAAACAGTAAATTCATAATGTAGGATGACATTTTAAAGGAAATGTATCATAGTTACATGACAGTGCAACATCAGTCCTCCTCACACCCCAAACAGCCATCTTTCAGCTGCTTCCTATATCAAAATACACTTCTTGTCAAAAATCCCAGTATCCCCATCCTATTCCTTGGGATGGGGGCAAAGGGGAAGGGGTTAAGATCTGACAGTGGAAATACCAAGTGTTTCTCTGGTTTATCAGATCTATATTCTGTAAAAATCCTACATATCTGTTGGGGATGTTTCCCTCTGTTTTCAGAACATGTCTGAACAGCTGCAGATCAATTTCTTGATTGTCTGGTGCATTAACAAACATACATACAGGTTACACATTTGGGAAAGACAGATGTAAAAACCTGGTTTCTGAGCATGTAGGTCCCCAGTGGCTTAAGCCAGCTTGAGGTCATGCCACCCCACTATTCCACACTCCACACCATTCCCACCCACCTCTTGCATACTCCTGTAATGAGCACTTTGGGAAGCTAAAAGGGGAAGAAGCAAAAAGGTGGATCAGCCACACAGTACCAGCAGTGTTTGGAATGTGGAAAATCCTATTTAAACAAACAGGAAAGGATTAAAACTCTACAAATGGCCCTAGTCCACTCCTAAATCCACTGAAGTGTATCATATCCCTAACCCTTGGCAGCAAAGAAAGCACAGACCTACCTTTGCATTTCTGCTTTTCCCTGGGGACTACAAGCTACAATTCTTGGTTGTGACCCAGCCCTGGTCATCAGTGCCTTGTGCTTGGGTACAACCATTTCTATGTGACTTTGGTGCAAGCCCTGGAACTGCCTCTGTAAAAGCACCCACACCATTTTCTTTACCTGGAAGCAGAGGTCACACCTGAAGGAAGTCCACGGACTCCAAGGACAGTTTGCTCTCTGAACTCCACTGCAGGCTCTCCCTCTGCTGTTAACCCCTTCCAGTCCCTGGTGAACAGGAGCAGCTCCTGATGCCAAAGGAGTCTCACCCAGCAGACAACAGCACAGGTCAGCACAGCAAAGGAGGCTCCTGGCTGTGGCCACAGGGCTCGGAGGAGCTCTGCCCTGCATCCACACACAGCCAGAGGCTGCCCTTTTGTGTAAAAAACTTAATTACTGCTTTGGTTGTTTTAATCTCCCAATTTAGTGTTCCTAGATTAAGGTAATTCCCACAGTAATCCTGTTCCTTAAGAATCTGTAACAATCACAAAAAGAATGCAGCTTGACCAGATTATATAAATAACTGTATGAAATGCAACAGTCTCTATAAGAATATATATATGGGATAACATAACAAAAATACCACTTGGGAAATGTCTCATTAAAGGAGGATTTCTAAGATACAAAATATAAGTTGTTATAACTAAATTACCAGGAACTGTTTCAGTAATACAATATATCAATGCATTTTAATTACCTCATGATATTAATATGAATACAATTTATGGAGTCACTAATTTCCACTGTTGCAATATTAAAATATTAAAGCTGACAGAGTTACAGAGCCCTCCTGGAGGAAAAGCTCACGTGCATTCAAGAGGTGACCACTTACATCATCTGATTATTACAAGCAATGAAAGATTAATAAATAAATTTAAGTGCAAACATATTTCAAAGAGTGCTAATAGAGTAGTAGTTTGTTTTTAATTATCCAACTCAAACATTGAGTCAATCTGGACATGACAACAGAACAAAGCATCTGAAAAGTTAAATGTCTTTATATAATTAATTCATGTATGCAGCCAGTGCAAATGGATGACATCAGCTTAGACAGGTTTAAATAATCACAAGATAGGCACAGACAGATTTTACTCTTAATTCAAATTTTATTTAGAATTTAAATTTATAGTTTAAAAAGTATGCACATTCTGTAGGTATAAAAGTTTAAAAAAATACATCGATTTATTGATAAATGCTTCAGGTTAAATTTACATTTTCATTCATATCATTATATTGTAATAATTGTTTTGCATCTTTTAACACTTATAAAAATAAATTAGTGAGATTGAATAGCCCATTGGAATCATGCTAAAATAATTCCTTAGAAAAGAGGGATGAAGTTTGCCATAGCAATTCTTAATTCCTTGCTACTGTAAATAAATAACCTCAATTAAGCAGTATAAGGAAGTACAGGTTAGCAGAAAAGCACTTACCCACAGGGTGAATGGAAAGCCAAGGTGGGATGCCAAAAATCGTACCAGAAAGATGTAGAATTAATTTCTACCCTGCCAGCTGAAAGCAACTGTCCTCTGAAAACACCAAAACCTTCTCAGCCCCACCTGCCCAAATTCCCCCTTCCTTGGGGGTGCGTATGTGACCTGCAGAGGACAAGGAATGCTCTGTATGTCCTTTTGGTTAGAAGGGCTGTCAAAACACCTGTGTACAATAATTTGATGCCTATTTTTACCTGAATCAACAATGTGTTTCCTTAACATGAAACGTTTAATGGCTCACCACAAATGACTCGAGATAAAAGAGGCTCTGAGCAGATGGTGATAGCTGAATCTAATAAGGTCACAGTGAACTGCAATCCCACCCAAACTCCCCAGGAGTAATATCACTCCACCCATTCAACCTCATGTGACAACTCTGGTTTCCATTTTTGGGAGAGTAATTAAAAAAAAAAAAGGCAACTGGCTTTGTGCTGAACTTGTATCTTGCATCTCCAGAGCCACCACCCTTTAGAGAGGGCTCAAATCCATCTAATTACCAGCAGTAGCCAAGAGTACCACAAAAGGAATACATTAAACTCTGGAAAGAAAAAAACGTACCAAAACATCAAGAATGAAGCAAGAGGTTATAAAGGAAAAACAAAAAATATTTTTTGAAAAGTAAATACCTTCCAGGCCTTCTTTATATGTGAAAAAACCCACAGAGGAAGAAACAAACAAGAAAAAAAAAAAACAAAACCAAACAAACAGAAAAAGGGTGGTGTGTGTGTGTGTGTGTGAGAGTTAATAGTCAACACCTGCAAATGCTGTTCCTGCAATACACAAGGTCATTTACATTAATCATTCACCCTACCTTCTCTCTGGCCATGTTTCTGTGCATAAATCAAATGCTGTGTTACCCAAAGGGTAACCTTGTCCTGGCACCACTGAACACGTCTTCCTGGAAATGGGAACATTTCATAATTCTGAGACCTTTCCTTTACAAAGATAGCTACAGACACATGCACATTTATACATAGATATATACAAACAAGGTTAGAAAAATATTTATTTTTGCTTGTTTAAATAATTACTGAAAAGTGTTAATACAGTAATACGTTAATATTTGTACAATTAAAACTTTATATATAAATATTATATAAAGCATTTTTCATAGCAGCCATTGCATATATAGTAAAACAAGTCTATCTGAAGTCCCTGCTGCAAAACTCAGGCCAAGCAGCATTCCTCCTCTTCTGAGAGGAACATCTGTACCGGAGCCAGGAGTTCAGGAATGAGGAATTCTGCTGCCGCTGACAGCAGAGATGTTGCTTTATCTTCTATCAGGTACTGCCCAGGCCACCTAAGTGCATAGTGTTTTTAGGGAGAAATGCCACTATGTGGAATCACATCACAATCTAAGCCGGTCTCCAACACAAATCAGGACAATGCCTTCTAAGAGAAAGGCAGAAACATTACGGAATGGCTTCAAATGTGCTAACACAAGGTGGGCCATGGCCTTACCACAAGGCGCTCAGGGGCACCATCGCTCCTCACACAGCTAGGGAAGCCCAACGAGGGCCGTGGAGGCACAAGGAGATGTCGTGCAGGACAGGATTTAATAACTCATATTTAGTTTGTTTTTATTGAGTTCCCTTTCCAGGTTTCCTATGAGAGTGTCAATACTTTCCTGCAGGTCCTTGAGGTGTGCTGTGTGATCTGCTGCAGTGTCCACAGCTGGCACTGTCAGGCAGCTCCCAAAGGGCTGCTGCTCTCCGGGGCCGGGCTGCGGGCGGCTCGCGGGGCCGTCCAACTCCTCGGCTTTGCTGCTGTCATCCCCGCTCTCCGTGCCTTCCGAAGGGACGTCATCGTAGTCTGCCTCCCCCAGGCAGTCTCTGGGGGTCAGGAAGTAGTTCTCCCCACAGCTGCTCCAGTCCCCAGCATAGCGGTTGCTCGATGGGCTGTCTAGGCCCGCTGGCCTCGGTCTGAGCACCCCCGACATCTCGGTGCCGCTCAGATTCAGCACCTGAGGTCTCTGCCTCTTGGGCCTCAGGTAATTCAGGCAGGATGAGTGCTCAGGAAATGCATTCAGATGTGCTGGTTCTTTGGCAGGCGAGTGATGAACTAGGAGAGAGAAGTTAAACCAGTCAGAACTGAATCCATGCTGCAACAAAAAAGTCCACGGCAGATGCCCGCTGTCATCCCTGGATGTCCCACTAAGAGCATGCACGGACACACGCAATCTTACAGCCAACACACTGCACGTGTTTTGCCACTGTTTGATATAAAATAATTAGGAAAAACTACTTTTTTCCTATTTTGAAGATTCATGCTGGATTCAAATTGCAGCAGAGAAGCCTTTTAAAAGTAGAAACTCCCAGCACACCAATTAAATTCATTGTACAAGTTAATCACCATCCAGCTCTGGATCAAAAAAAGGACACAGCTCAGTTCACGCACTTCGTCCAGGCTAAGGAGTAACAGAAAGCAGGCACAGCAAAAGACATTAAAACTCAACAGAAACACCACCACTGAGAACACCTAGAGAAGCTGACAACACAGCGAGCTGGGCTCTCGTGCTTCTCCTTCTGCCCTAACGTTCCGTGCTATTGAAGAAGCTCCCTTGCAGTATTTTTCTGTGCAGCACAAGCAGATGTACGCTCACACAGGTTTGCTGGCAGTGTCACCTGAGCTCCCCATTGCACAGCACAAGTTACTAACAGGCTCCTCCGCTGTGACCCGCTGCCTGAGGCAAACAGCACAGCTCTGTTCACTCACCTGGCCTATTAAGTGTCTGAGCTGCAAAACTTCTGGTTTTACACAGACCACTGCTTCTTGTAATGAGCAGCAGAGACTTCCTATTCCCATTCACCACTGAAAAGGCAGTGCACACAAACCCATGCAGTTCACCATGTGAGCCCCTCTTGTTAGACTCCCCACACACAAGCACAAAGATTCAGTCCTGAAATGTGCCCAATCCTTCTCCTTCTGGATCTACAGCTCAGGTCTCTCCAGGGGATTTTATTTTATGCCTTGCACAGTAACATGCAATAACTCTCACTGCTTTCCCCCCCCAACTATAACAAACCCCTTCTGTTTAGACTATGCTCCATTAAGATGAAGGGCCATGGGTTAACAATAACTTGCCAGTGTTACACGGTCTGACCAAACAAGGCCTATTTGTTTTCGCTTGGAAATATACGGAAATTGAAGTATTGCACAACATATTGGTTATCAAGCTGTCTCAAACTACAGGAGATTAAATATAAGGGACCAGACTGTGATCCTTCCATTCAGTCCAAGTGTGCTGTTTACACTGCGTGGTGTTCACCTAGTCAAGTCTCTGCATTTGTGTTTTACCTCCCTTTTAACACAATATCCTGCACAGTTCTTGCAAGCTAAGAGATAGGACTCAGCTTTTTCTTCTAAGTGAAAGAAAACTCTACTGCTTACCCTACTCCTACCCCTTAGACCAATACACACTCCTGTGGGCAGAGCTGCATCCACTTGGTTTTGCAGTCCACAGCAGCCATGCCATAACCCATCCCGAGGTTTCAAGATTAGTTTCTGCACAGTATTTGCTGCCCAGATAGCTCTTGGTCTCCCTGTTCCTCCATCTACATGCCCAACTCTCCTGCACAGACTCACTCATCTGACAGAAAGCTTCTTTTCATTTTTGGTGATCAGCAGCTTTGGAGCTGCCCACCTGCAGCTGACAAATGAGCAGCAGCATCTGCAGTCACCTCAAACCCATCATGGAGTAGCAACATTTTTCCTTATGCAAAGCTCTGCAAAAACAAGTAGAAGCTGCAAACCTCTTACTCTAAGGATGTCTTCAACTCTGCCAAATTACAAGGGTGGAAATAAATTAACCCCATCAGGTCAAAGCTGGAGAGCAGGGGAAAAAAATCCCAGACCTCTCTAATTCAGATGTGGAAACTTAAATGTCACTGGGTTTGTGTTTTCCAGCGTCTTTACTCACATAAAGTCTTCACTATTTCTTTCATTATACTCAAACACTGCCATATGGTAAGAAAGCAATTAAACCAACAAATTTCCTATTTAGCAAAGTGCCCAAATAGAAACTGTCATAATTTCTTTAGATTAACAGGTGGTGCCATAGTACCTCATATTTTAAGAATTCTGTTGCTGCTCTAACGTAGTGTCACACAGTGCAAACACACAGCAATGGTTTGACTTTTTTTCCTTAATCAGATAAAAGTACCTGGCCACAACTGAAGTAAGTAGTGAAGAACCTCTATGTGCTTTTTGAAGTCCAGGGCACTAGCAAGCTCTTCCGAGTCTGTGAAGACTCTGTTGTTGTGGTTGGTGGTCTCCTGCCTCTGGCTCAGTAACACAGGGCCAAAACACACAGCTAAATTCTGGCACGTCATCTTATTTACTTCGTGGTAAGAAGCCACCAGTTTCAGGTGATCCAACAGCATCTTCAGGGTAGCCTAAAGAAACAAAATACTGCTCAGGAAACCAAACACTAGACAACAGTGGTGCTGGTAACAGCTCTAGAGACAAAATACCAAGGCTGATAGCTCTGGTTTTACTACCAACATCCATCAACAGAACATCCAAGTGGTCAATTAGAAAAGCTGTATTTGACTATGACAGGGCAGACCAATTAAGACAGACTTTCTGGTAAAACTCTGTTTCTTATCTGAACTCAGTTTCACATAGATGAGTTTTCTCACAGTAAAAAGGGTATACCAGGAAGGAAGGAGAGGCTGCAGAAAGCAGTACAGATGATCCAGGTACATTAGAAAATAAAGAAACCCTCGACATGATGTCAGCATCTGAACAAGGTTCCAGGTAATTCCAGGTACTGTGCAGGCCCCTCACTCCCTCCCCCCAGAAGGGGCTGTGGTTTGTGGTGCTACACAGGAATTTGGCAGGTAACAGTGCACAGCTCTCTTGCACTGCACAGCACGGGAAGGGAAGGCTTTATTGCACAGCCTTAAGAAAGGGGAATGGATTTGCCCAGGTAATTACAACACACAGATCAGAGAGCTCCGCAGACGTGGAGCAGGACAACACACAGGAATTATCATTTATCTGATCTTGTAAAAGTAGAGATAACAGCCTTTCCTTCAGTTTTAAAGAAACAATATAAAATGAAAACGAGCAAATCCAGCAATGCAGACCCTCTAATTCATTACAGCATGGAATTCTTTTCAAGTATGTGGAGCATCACAAATCCAAGGGAACCACTTGATCTGATAAACAGTTCTGAAACATTTTATATCCAGTGTGAAAATGTTACTTTAGTTTCTGAAACTTGTGATTTACTTGAACATGCTAACACTACTCACCTTCTCAACATCTGGCAGGCAATCCAGAAGGGCTGCTGTGTGCTCAGAGTCACTTGGGTCATTCTCACAACCGCTGGCTGTCATTTTCAAGGGATTTTTCACCATTGCATCCAACACTGCTTCATAGAGCTGCTTGGTTATCAGGGGAGAGGGCAGCTCTCGCAGATAATCCTTAAGGACACCTAAGGAGACACAAAAGCTGCCTTTAACAAGCTGCAGATTCTCTTTGCAGCAATTTTTGGGAGCATTAAAGCACATCAACTGCACTCATTCCACAAGAAAATCCTCTGTGTCAATGCCAAACCTTGGCACTCAGGAGTGAGGGATGGGAGGACACCAAAAGGCACAGCAAAGAGGGGCAGGAGCACAGGACTGTTGCATGTGCAGGAGTGAGGACACTGGGCACCAGGTGAACATCTCTCCAAGCTTCCCTCGTTCAGGCTGAGGGGAGGCAAGGAAAGGACTCAGAGCAGTCCACCTCCCATACAAGGAAAGGAGCTCCTACAAACATCAAAGTCCAGCTTGATAACCTGTCCTCTTTTATATAAGCCTATCAGCTAGTTTTTCTTTTCTGTTTATTTTCAGCTATAAAATTATGAGCAAACATCCCAGTGAGCAAAGCACATGGTGTCTTCTCACCCAGCCAAGCAAAAATCCAACATATCCTCACGAGAGAAAGCCACCAGCTCCCTGCTGGCCCTGGGTACCCTGCAGCCCCAGCTGTGACAGATGGATTCACACCCACGGGAGGCACTGCCCGAAGTGCCCAGGCACTGAGCCCTCCCTGGTGCACAGAAATACTGCAGCATTTCTGCAGCTGGGGTGTGCTGGGGCAGAGGCTGTTTCCAGGGACAGCAACAACCAGGCAAGCGCCTCATTAACACCTATTCTTTCCGAACAGGAATTGAGCGTTTGCTTTCTTGTAAGCTGGCTTTGGAACCTGGCTGATACTTCATTTTGAGAGGGTTTCAGTGACTGGAAGAACAATAACAAAAAAACCCAAACTATTAAGGCTTCTAACAGCAGCCTCTGGAAAGAACATAACAGGGTGCTATCCAGGAGCAACATCCAATACAACCAACAAAAAATTGAAGGAAACAAGCCTGCTTCCCAACAGTTTTCATTTTCCTTTAAAAATTGCTTTCTGTGCCACAAATATCTACTAATTTTAGCTAGATCACAGCTGCATTTAAATACTTTGTTAGGAAGAAATGCTGGACTAAAAGAAACTGTTCAAAAGCAGGTACTGCAGTTAACAAAGCAGCCTGTCCTCCAAACAGGTGAAGTTTGAAAGGCAGACTTTTTTAGCAGGCCCTCCTCACAACCTTGTAAAATCTCACATCACAGCAATTATCATCACACTCTGCTATTTAACAAAGCAACAGTTTTCATCAACTCGAGTCTGTGCAAGGAGCTGTACAATGAACTGAACGCTGTGGGCTTTGTAGTTTCTTTTGGTAGTTTCTAAGTTAACATTTTGCCGAATGCATTTTGCAGGATGCATGTAAGAGTTGTCTTCTACCTGTATAAATATTTTCATTTAAATAAGAATCCTGCATTGCAGCAGTGCAGCTACTGAAGCTGTGCTGCCCTGATCCTGAGCTGCCAAATCAGCTCCTGCTGCAGCAGGGGCATGGGGCAGCCAGGCAAAACCATCTCTGCAGACACCACACGGCCTCCAGGAGCTCACTCTGTGCTTCAAATGGGAACATCCCCTCAGGAATACAAAATATGAGAACAACCACTTTTTCCTGAAAAAATATTGCCCCTGGTGTTTTGGTGGGATTTTTTTGTTTGCTTTAAAAAGAATATGCACTTTTGGTACTTTGCCACTAAAGTGGCTCATTTTTGTTTAGTAACTTACTCATATTCCTCCCTTCCCACCAAATACTTTTTCTTCCCTGAATTTTAGAGGCTCATGTTCCCTATGTGGATTAGCTGGTTAAAATATTTATGAAACAAAGGTGGCAGATGCTGGTGCTGTACATCATGGTCTGGGATATTCTCCTTTTTTCTTAAGAAAAACATTAGCAAGAGACGCTGACTTCTATCAAGATCTCTGTTTCAGTTGTGCTTTTTTTGGAGGCAGAGGCTGAAATCAGAACCAGCTTACAGTAAGAAATTATATATTCTAATCCAATTAACCTATACTAAACACCCACAACTGTCTATTAATAATTATTTAAGTAGGAATTCCTGCAATAGCATCCACAATCATAGGACTACCACCTGCCAAAGGACTTTATCCTGTTCAGCTCCAGACAGCAGGATGGTTTGGGAGCCATGAATGCCCCTTGACCTTTCTAAATCCTTTTGCTATTCATTCAGCTAAATTAGCCCTCTAAGAGGCTGCTGTTATTTTTTTTCCATGGATCTATGCTTCCTGCCGCTGCCAGCCCACTAGCACATTCCTCTTGACACAACCACACACAACAAATTTAGACAGAGAGCAGAAATTGCCATCCACTTCATTAATTCCTCGTTTTTCTGACCCACTGAACTGTTAAGAGTATTGCAAGCTTTATCAGAGATATGAATTCACGTGGATGCCAACAGACACAATGCAATAACGTGGCTACAGGTCAGTTCCATGAACTGCCTGCACGCCTCAGTTGGGTCCATGAGCCCACTTCATTGTTGTCAGCCTGTGCCAATCCCAAGAGTATTTCTCAGTCAAGATTTAATCATTAAATGTTCATTCTTTAGTCTTTGGAGAGCTGTCAAAAAATATTATTCATCTTTTTGGAAAGGAGAGCTACTCAAATTTCAAAAAGGACATAAGGCAGCACTTCTCTTCAAATCAGCCAAGATTTATGCTGAGGATTCATATTCTGTGGAACACATGTTTTGGCTGATAGAAATATGAATCATGCACATCAGCCTCAGCATTAAGTAATCAGGGGAAACATTCCCCCTCAACCCAACTCCCTTGGCACATGCAGTAAGTTTTGTGGGCTCCTTTATTCCTAGCACTAGGCACAGTGGCTAACTCAGCTGTCCACAAAAACTGTAGTTTCCCCCATCAATCCACAGCAGGCAGCTTCCAATAACTGGAGTGGCTGCATTTGGTCAGTGGAAGCTCTGGATGCCAAGAGCCCTTCCCTCCCTGCTCCCCCAGCCCGCAGAGCCCCCGCAGTCAGTCCCTGCAGCACAACGCTGACACAGGCACTGCAGGCACCTGCACAGCACAGCTGCAGGGCTACCAGGGAAAAGAATCTGCTTTTCAGTGTAATTCCTTAAAACTCTTTTTCCCTTGTAAGGAAAGGAGCACGTAAGAGAATTGCAAGAGAATGCAAACTAAAAAGAATTCTCTCTTGCAAGAGAATGCAAACTAAAGGACATCCAACAGACTTTATGTAAGGCAGAAAACAAAGCTGCAGTCTTTTCACTCTTGCAATGCAAACTCTGGATGCAAAATAATTTCATGGAACAATCTGATATTAGAAGTTCTCACCATTTTTTCTCATTAATTTATTTGTAAAGAGAAGAAAATAACTCATTTTAAAAGATGATTTATACTTTTTACCTTTACTGTACACCTCATTTATAAAAGCTGTATAACATCAGAGTGAAACACTGGTAGGTTAATGGCTGGACTTGATGATCTTAAAGGTTTTTTTCAACCTAAACAATTCTATAAATACAAGTTTCTGATACTGAGAATGCTGGTACTTGTGAACAACATTGAACCCCACAGCAAAATGAGCCAAGGCAAGTAAGGCGAACTGACTGCTGCACAGTCTGAACCAAGAGGTTTATGTAACTCAGTAAATGTCATTGGGTAGTATCTTCTGATAACATGCTGTATCATTATAAAATGTAATTAATAAAATTAATTCCCAGTACACTGAAATGAAATAAACCTCCAAACAGGGAATAACTCTTCCATACAGCTGGATGTTGGATATTACAGAAAGGGCTTTGGCACAGAAAATATATACCCCAACTACTGTTACATTTTCCATCTCTTGATATACAGGCAGTGAATGCTTCTGACTAATTTCTCAGAGCAACTGGCTTACTCAGTGATGCCTGAAATTAGATCAACTTCAGCTTATATCAAGTATCAATAGTTATAAAACTGTTCCAGTTTTTAGCAAACCAGAAAAACTTCAACAACTTACTTCAGTTCTGCAGTGCAACTCCTGTGAAGAGAGCTATGTAAGGAGCTGATGCAGACAGGCTGCCCAGGACCTCCTAACCTGTGCCTGGAGCTTGCTGAGTGACACCAAGTGAAGGGCCACTCCAGGGAGGAGGAGAAAGCTCAGCAAGGTTTTTAAAAAAGCAGTGAACAAATGAAGGCACTTTCCTGCAGCTCTAACTAGCCTGCACAATACAACAGGAAATCTGTTTCCATAACTCCTGCAATCTCCAACATAAAGGGGAGAACAGCTGATCCAAAGCAGCCCTGGGCCACATGGTGAGGATCCACCAGCACAGCAGAGGTGCCTGATCACAACCAAGCTTTTCCAGATCTGCTCCAATGCAAACCAGTGGCAGAGGTTTAACCAGCTCCAAGACCCCAGCTCCTTTCAGACTCCCACTTCCCTCTGTACCTGGTGGAGTGGAGTAGTTACTGAAAACAGGTCCTTCCCTGTCCTCCCCTCCCTAAAAATCACTGCTGCTTCATCCATACTTACATCCCCAGAACAACTGCCCTCTTTCCCAGATTTCAGATTTCCAGCCAGATTTCAGGGGAAGTTAAAAGCTTGTTAAAATGACAACAGAAAGAGTTCAAAGCACAATTTTCCCCCTTTTAAAGGTACATGAGGAACATGGCACAACTCTGTTGGAAGAAAAACAAGTAAATGTGTTACCTGTTATGACATTAATATCTGGGTACTGGCTCTCACAGAGAGTAACAGCCATGCTGTCCCTCTCAAACGCCTCTCGAAGCTCTTTCTTCACCGCTGCCGAGCCACAGAGCCGGTACAGCCCCACCACCTGCAAGCACAAACAACAGCCCTCATCAGCACTGCCTGCCAGGGACCAGCGACTGCAGCCTGTGCTGTGCCACCAGAGCCCAGCAGAGCAGCTGTAACTGCAGCCTGTGCTGTGCCACCAGAGCCCAGCAGAGCAGCTGTAACTGCATCCTGTGCTGTGCCACCAGAGCCCAGCAGAGCAGCTGTAACTGCATCCTGTGCTGTGCCACCAGAGCCCAGCAGCAGCAGCTGTTTGGGAATGCAGCTCGGTTTGCTATATTCCCAAGTTAGGCTGTCCCATCACCCCACACAGGATCAGACACCTCTCAGGACTCGGGGGCTGGGAGCAGCCAGAGAAGGATGCTCCTGTTTTCTCAACAGTCAATGTGCTGAGCAGTGTTTTATTGACATAACACAAGTTCTAAACTGGAATTGCTTAATGTTTTGCTTTTATGCAGAATCAGTAAAGAAATACAGATTAAACATATATTTGCTTTTCACCCTACTTAGGTCATCATTATTTTTCCTGGCATAATTGTTTAATTATACAAAATAGAATTCAAACTTCAGCAAAAAGAAGTGAGAAGTGTTTAGAGCTTTATGTAAGCAAAACTGCAGTACAAATACAGTAATTAATCATTACCAGAAGAAAAAGTCATACAAACTGACTCCATACTAAAAATGAGGAAAGTTACAAATCAATTAACAAACCAACACAAACTGAAAATAAGTGAAAGCATTTTCCTACAGTATTACATTATGTAGTAAAAAAATAAAAATTTATTTTTATACCCTTAACCAGAGTTTCAAGAAAATTATTACTACTCCATTATTACACCTATAATATGTTGTTTTAAAGTTGAAAAGATGCTGACTTCCATGTGTTTCAAATTATATTGAAAGTTTTCTGCAAAACAGCTATTATTTAGCATGCTTAAGGTGATGGGAGTGAAACCCACACCATTCTTGAACTAAACAGCCAGTTAAATCGTGTGCTTTCATGTACTGAAATTTTCCATTTTATCCTTATTTTTAATTTTCATTAGCACCATTTATGCACCATTTTTCCATGATCTTACAAAACTAATTCTTAGAAATATTAATTTTATTTTAATTAGCATTATCGGTAGGTATGCAGTAAAAGACGAATTAATTTTATGAGCAGTAAAAGATTAATTCAAAACTACCATGGACTCAAGACAAAAAATTATCCAAAACCAAACCAAACAAAAGAACCCCACCTGTACTGTCTCAAGACCATGAGAATGAAGGTATGCAAGCAAAAGTATTTTTCTGGTCATATATGAATTGGAAAGTTACTCAATGGAATTTGTACTGCCCTGTTCTCAAGACAATTTCCCATTCTGCCTAAGACCATTTCTTTTAAAGTTTCCTAATGCCACATCTGAAATTCAGGTGGAGCTTATGCACCATCACAGTATTTGCACTCTATAGGAAAGTCAAAAATGTCAGACAAGCATGTGGTTAAAAGAAGAAGTTAACTGTATATTTTGCAGATTTGGTTCTCCCTGTGCAAATACAAAAATAGATTTCATGCTCAAAAGCATCGGGTACGTTCAGATAACTCAAATCCCAATTGCTTCATTACCAGTGTTGCCTTGATTACCCAATATCATTTGCATGACTAGGTACAAATAAGCCTATAATAAAGTGCTGAAACCATAGGACACATATACTAGAAAGAATAAAACTTCTTTTTTTCCAGTGACTGGATGTTAGGAGAAGTATCCACAAGAAAAATCACACAGCTAATACCAGCAATGACTTTCAGCAAAAGAGCCACATGGAAGTTCCATTTCCCTCTATAGTTCATGACCTGGGTTATAAACAGCAGAGCTAATCTCATCACACCTGCAAGCATATCCAACCTGTCAGCAATTTAAAATAGCAACACTGGTAGGTGTGACTACTTCTCAATTTCACCTGAGTGAGAACAGGTGCAAAAGACAAGGAGGGCTCACGTATGCTGTGGAACAGCAGGCAAGAGTCCTCCCACCAGTTTCAAACTAATTGCCATGGGGAACATCTGAGCTTAGGACTGTGCACAGTCCTTCTTAATAGACCTCTTGTCTAGCACCCATAACCAGTGATTTGTTTCCATACCTCATTTCTCATACATATTTTTGTTCATTAGATTACATCAACCAATAATGGCATGAAAAAAAGACACTGGGCACTTTTGCCTTGCAGCACTCCCAGCTGAAGAAAGACAAGGAGCAGTGGTGTGGGCAAAGAATTAATTCAGCCCCTCAGGGACTCATCCTCATCCTAATGCTGTGTACAAAGTGATCACAGAGATGGGTCTTAGGCACACTGGCTTCAGACTGCACAAAAAGATGGGCTCACTGTGTCCCAGCTTTGGGTTTGAGCAAACAGTGAACCATATCATTTTTGCATTTAGATGTGTGTTCCTACAGACTGACCCATGTCTCAGGGGTCAAACATTCTCAAGTTCTCAACTGATCTCTGCTTTCTGAGGGTGACTCTACACACTGGGGGCTGTAGGTTTGTTTCACTATCCCCACTCCTAAAGCTCTGCTGGGAGCAGCTCCTGTGAGCAAGTGTACTCCTCCTCTACAAAGGCCAAGCTGGAAGTGCTGATTGCACACAGCCCTGTTATTCCTCCCACATTACAACTGCCAGTGCTCACCACACACAAGCAGCAAAGGAAAAAAGACTTGTAAAGATGTTTTTAATTTCCCCCATTTTCACTCACTATTTCACTCACTGCAACAACAGCTATCTCAACACAGAAATATTGACAAAAGAGATTAAAATATACACAGTACCTGACAGCCTCTCTTTTCAATCTCCAGAATGCATTTCTGCAACAAAAGTGGCACCATCAAGCCTGCATTTTCCTTCTCTACAACTTTCCGAGCATCTACCCCAAACATCACAGGCTCACGGTCTGCGTCAAGGCCATCGAGAGAGTTCTCCCACTGCTCCATGAGTGACAACTTGACATAAATGAGCCCCCTGGGCTCCAGTTTGACAGCCAGCTGATGCGTTTTGGTGACCCGAAAGAGAGTGGGAAGAGCCACAGTTCCATGACAACACACTCTGTTTTTCCGTGGGGTGGGTTCCCAGCTGAACACCACCAGCTTTAAGTGCTGAGCATTTTCGATTTCTATGTTGAATGTGTGGTCCATGTCAAGAAATGTTGTCCTACATGTGAGCAGGGCAGTCCTTGCTTTGTTTACTGAGTCAACCTGTATTGCACAAAAGACATCTTTTGAGTCTATTCGTGGTGGCTTTAAGTCTTCAGCACCATAAAAGTGAATGCTCATGAGTCCAGAGATGTACTGAGAGCACTTGGGTTGATCAGAAAAGTTGTAGTGTCTGAAGGCATCGATATCTATTTCAGGTTTACCACTATTACTTGGAAGGCTCTCCTTTCCTTTCCCACACTTGGTGTCATGTCTGTGTTTACCTGATTTTGTTATAAGTTCAGGAGAATCACCATCACTGAGGTAACCACCTTTGTTGAAGGATTTGGAGCTCCTTGAGCTCTTCTTTTTGTAGGTGTGTTGTGAGGACACACTGCTGTCAAGATGGTAACGGCTTATCACATTCCTGCTGGCAGCTGTGGTTGAGTTTCCAGAAGAAGGCAAAGACACTGTATGGCTTGTATCCCGGCAGCTACTTTTCAGCAGGGAAGGAGGATTATCTGAACTACTATGGCTTGAACTTCCCTTCACACTCAGCTTTCTGCTCAGCTCTGGCAGCTTTTTCATTTTCATGGAAAGCTTCCTCACAGTCCTGGGAGATTTAATTCTATCAGGGAAAGGCCAGTTGATTGATCCGCTTTTTTTCAGGGGACTGGGACTTGGAGGAGAAACCTCTGTGGAGGGTATATCAGGCTTGCGTGCAAGAGCAGCTCCAAACCCTTTAGAAGAAAAGAGAATGAATATTCATTTTCAAACTGCAATTCTTGGCAATGAAAAAGTAAATCTTGAACTTGCGGAAAACATGTACCATTTGTCATAACCTGATAAGTACAATTCATTCAGACAAACATCACTCATTCAGTCAGATGTTCATAAGCGTTCAGAAAGCTGTGCCCTGCTGACTTGTTCAGCCAAACTTGGCAATTCATTGTCAAAAGCCAGATTTGTTCTGCTTTATGGAGATGAAAGGGCCAGAAACTACATATAAACAAATGAGCAATTGCACCCTCTGCATTCAGCTCGACCCATTTGTGCTGCATCCCCCACACGAACACACAGCCACATTCCTGGGGCACAAGTGCAAGGAAACCAGACTTACTGAAAAAATCCTGGAAATATGGCAAAGGCACCCTTGTCTACAGAGCAGTTAGCTACACAGCCAACACATCAGCATTGCCACTCCTCTTATGCCTAGAGGAAAGACACTTGTCTCGAGTAAAGAATGTGGCTCTTTGTGTCCCTCTATTACCTCAAAGAGCCCTAAATCTCTCCTGCGTAGATGCAGGCAGTCTCACACCTTTTCTTTCATTTCTCTCAGCTCCTCCTTTCTACAGCATGATGTAAGATTTATTCCTTCTAAAAGCTGCATCCTGCACTGCCTCATTTCACTGCCAGCCAGCAACCTTCCATGTTTCCTGGCACTAGCACCCCACAAGTGTTTAAAATTAGACAGTTCCCCAGTGACATCCTCAAAGGAAATCACCCCCCTTTCAAGGTACCAAAAAAAACCCCCAACAAGCACTGATGCTAAAAAGAGCAAAAGAAAAAAAACAAACCAACACCACTCCTTCAATTCAGCAGTAAAGAACAGCTAATTAAGGAACACAATTAGACATAAGCCAGTACTGCACACAGACAGGAACCTGTGGCTCACCTCATGCTCTAATACTCAAGGAAATGCAAATACCAAGTTTTGCTCAAGTAATTTTCACTTTTACCAGCATGAGGCAGTAATAATTGTAAGAAAATTGATCAATTTACCTGAGGTAGGAAACCATGCAGGAGGAAAGCTGAGGCCAGAATGACAGATAGTTATTAATAAAATTACATTATTACTTTCACTTAGAGTCACTTTTCCTCCCCTTAGAGTGCCTCTTGCTAGCAACTGCCATCCCAATCACCATTTCCAAATGTCAGCAGCTCCCAAGAGGACTGGGTAGCCTTGCCTGTGAGGCTGGGGTTCTATAGAGCCCCTAAACACACCAACCCTGTGTGAAGCAATTAGCCCAGGCAGCTCACAGAGACTCAAACACCTTTATCCATCCATCATTCCTCTTTACTAGCCATGGAAAAGGAGACTGTTTACAGCATATAAAAAGAAAGAAAGAAGAGTTGTTTTCACAAGATGCTTAGTAAACCATACTTTAAAGGGGTTTCTCCTTCAGATTTGCCAAGGACTTACTACATTAATTCTAAACAAATCACTCCAAGCCCACAGCAAGTGATTCTTACAAGTGCTTTGTGCATTCAAATTAATTTCCACCATTGGACTGTAATGTACTTTTTATACTTCACCAAGCCTTAACAGCTAAATCAGGCAATATGGTCTTTGACCAAAGTCATCTGCTGTGGTTTTGGTTCCCTTGCCCCCTTCCAAGAAAAACCCTACAAAGGCTAGTTCTAGTCTCAATAGAAGTTTGGATTAAGTAACTTTTGAAGACAGTTGCTTAAAAGAGTATCTTTATAAAAGGAAGTTTCAGTTACTAAGAATAATGCATAGAATCTGTTTTCCAGAGGAACAGAAGAAAATTCATTTAATCCTGCATCTCATGGAAGTACTTCCCTTGCAGGGGAAGGGCTATTTCTAGCACGCCTGCTGTGCTTTTCTGGCAAGCAGCTAGTTAGAAATGTGGTGTTTGATAAAGGCAGACAAAGCCTTCCCTTGTACTGCAAATCACCGCACGGTCCCACTGGTGGGCTGGCGTGGAGCGCTCTATAGCAATCACTGCCACACTGCAGCCTCTAACATTAATCTCCCCTTTCTGTCAAAACTCCTTGGCACAGGCTTGGAAAAGCAGGCCAGCAAATTAAACTTCCCCCCCAGCTCATTAAAACCAAAGAGTCAATCTAACACTATGACTTTTATGTGTCCAACTTCTGCTGCGTTCAGCACCAAACAGTTAAAGTGAAATATGCGGCTGGAGGAAACTTAACAGTCGAGTATTATGCAGGATGGTATTCCCATCAGCACTGAGCCACATGTTGTTCCACTAAAGCCAGCAATGTGCTGAGGTATGCACGCAATTTTAAAAGAGTGTACATGACAACTCTGAACAAGCTGCAGGAGGAGTTGCAGCACAGTCCAGTAACACTTCACTTCCCAGCCTTCTCACAAGGTTGACAGAGGAACCGAGGCGCGCCTCTTTTCTCAACCAAGTTACAAGATTGCGCTACAAACAGCAGTTAGACATTAAAAATATCCTTACAGAAGGGTGATAGGAGAAGACAAAACCTAAGAGGCACCTGTTGCACCAGGTCAGCACAGGGATGGTCAGTTTTATATACACAGCTGACCATTTGTATGTGTATGTAACATTTATCTTTTACAGTGACAACTCAACCTCTGGAACAGGGATGTGGAAGAGTCTTCACCCCTGCAGGTTTCCAAGCTGCAACTGCACGGGGTGGGGTAGGTGTCTCATTTAGGCCCCTGGTTCCACTGAAGGGTAAGATGATCATCTGATGCCCTCTCCAGCCTGGGCTGTTCTATTATACTGGCTTTAACACATTTACCTTGTGCCTTCTGACACTTCAGCAGTATGAATACAGAAAAAAAGGAACCTTTTGGAGGACAATGCAAACCAAGTCAAAACGAACTGACACCCTAAGTAACTGAGTGTAACATCAGCTGTGGGTTCAGCTTGAGTATAGAGCCAGCTTTTACTTTGCTCAGCACTGTGGCTGTGTGAAAGCATAAAGCCTTTCCACAGCCACAGAAACACGAGGAGCCCACAATGCCTCACAAACCAGGTCCCTCTGCAGCCCATCCACCCAGGTGTCCACAGGACAGTCACTAGTGTCCCCTCAGCCGAGCAGACCCCTACACAACACTGCCCCAAGGGAAGAGAGGGCTCAGACTCAAGCAGTTACAACACAGCCCCTGCCAGACATGTGCAGTGATTTAGCACAGTAAACATGCTTGTCTGACCCTGTTTAATGCTGTTTATATGTGTTTGGGCACATTTATCACTGCCACATCCATTGCCAGCAACACATGCTGTTTTACAGGCACATTTGACTACTCTGTTATATATGTCACATTCCTCATTGCTTAAGATAGGGTTTCTGAGTTATTTTGAAGTTACTCAGAAAACCTGCAATTTATTTTTGGGCAACAAGTTGAAGTGACTAAGTTGGTCAGAAAGCTATCAATTGCTTACTACACCAAGCTACTGAAGCATCAAACAGCCACTCTCACACCTAATGGAAATACTGAGCTAATGTATTAAAAATGAAAAAGCAGCAAATCAAAACAGAAGAGCACAAATACTTCAAAACTGTTCTTGTAGCAAACAACAGTTGAAAGAAGGCTACTGTTTTTCTGTGGTAGAATCCACAAGAGATACTGATCTGGATCCTCAATGACACACTGCACATCAGCTCTACTGATGTCACAGGTTGTTAAGTTTCTCAGGTGCAGGCACAGTTCTAGACCTGTTCTGATATAAAAATTCAGAGCAGAACTGTAAATGGCATTGAGAGAACAACTCATGATATATCAAATTGAAGCAGTCCCTATCTCACGTACTGCTTCAGAGTCAAGAAAGATAGAAATTATTAAAATGGTAAAAAAAAAAAATCTCAGAATTTTGTAAAGATAGTTTGCTTTCTTTGGTTACTATACACACTGATACTAATAAAATTGTGATTAATTCATTAACTTTTATAGGAGCAAAAGACAGAAAATACATTGCTTAAAACAGTGCACTAATTGAAACGGGAGGTGGTTACAGCACACCCCCCAAGGCTCAGGCACCAGAGGTGAAGGGGGTGACCAGTGCCTGCTCCTCACCCTGGTGGTGATCCTCAGAGCATCCACCATGGGCTATCTCACTGCAGACAGGAGCAAGCACGTCTAACAGCACTTTACTGACCAGATTTAAAGAGTTCAGCATCTCCAAAGCAGCGTGAGTTTGCTGCAGATATTTTAAACACTAATGATGCTGCACATGAAGCACAGGGGCTCTGCTCAGACGCTGGAGCTGCACCAAGGCACTCGCGGAGCACCGCGGCCATGCCAGGCACTGTCTGCTCAGGATGCTCTCACGAACATTTCCCCTCCTCACTGCATCTTTCACATGCATGAAAAGCAGCTTTGCCCCTATTTTCCCCATCAGAGGATACAGTTACTCAGGACAAAACAGAAACTGAAAAAGGCAATAGTTATTTTGACAGAAGTGCTCCCACTCCACAGTGTTACATCCTGTTGTTTCTTTCACCAGCAGGTCTTTATGGCATTGTCACCCCATGAAGCCAAGACAAATACATGAATAAGCCCCTGACCTCCAAAAGCATGTGCACAAACTCCCCAAAAAACCCCTAAAAACTGGATTCATCTCTGCAGGAGAGAGAGGGAACAGAGGGATCTTTCTGCCAAATCCCTAACCATTCTAGCATCTCACACATTGTGCAAGTTATTTCACATCAATGCACTTCTGTCCTGTGAAACCACAGCTCCTTGCACTTGAAAAACAGGTAAACCACAAAGCATCTTCCATCTGGGAAAAAAACAGTAAATTTCAAAAATAGTATTTGTAACATGTGGAAGGAAAGGTGTAGGTAGCATTTGCCCCCCAGTATACTCTATGTGTATTGCTGAAAGCTTGCCTGCAACACGCAAGCATGCAAAATATTTGCATACATTGGCCCCAAAAGATGTATTTGGAAACTAGGATAATGGTCACAGTCTAAGTGGAGAAAGAGCCCTGTAGTTTTAATAGGAATTAAGCCAAGCTCCAGTTGGCACATATCAAGGTTAAGTGGGAATATGGGATCCATCTTCACTTGCCATAACATTGGAAAGAAATTGTTTACAGTGATTCTTACCAGGATTTTCCACCCAGACAGCTAACTCAAGTACATTTTTAGTAACAACAGCACAATCCAGATCCTGGCAACCTTCAGTGCACCGGTCCTACCAGGATGTCTCTCAGCTACAGATACAGGAGATGATTCCACTCATTAGGTAGGCACTAATACCAACAGTTATCCTCCCAAAAGCAAAAATATTGCAAATTCTTCAGAAGGCACTATTGAGAGCTCTGTGGTGTAAATCTGCCTCAGGAGCCAACATTACAAAGGGATGCTTTTCTTCAACGATTTGCAGGTGATACACACATCTATAAAAACACACAGTTATGAGTTCAGTCCTAAAGAGTTATAAAGAAAATTTACTTCAACATTTTACAGAAAAAAAATGCATATCGCATTTGTAACAAAAAAAAAAAAATTCTGTTTTCCAATCATAACCATTTTGTCTGTGCAAGGAGACACATAATTAAATACAGCCTCCAGGGTTCTTTCCACCTAAATTCTTCTCCCACAGACCTAAAAGCCTAAGCTGGGCTGTTTCAACATTATTAACTTGGAACCAAGTCACCTTCTTTCTCCTACCTTTTGAATATGTGTTATAAAGAAAATACATTAATTTTTTTCCCAAGCTCTGCTATAAGGGTGCCTTATTTCTAATCAGTTTCTTTTTTAAAGCCAACAAGGCCAGAATTATTCAGGAAGGAATTACCTGACAAATCCTATTAACATAAATGGCCTTTACTGTAGAAAGCAACCAGATTAATACCAGGATCTAGCAGTGTAAATTAAGAGTATGGAACAAATTAGCACCTGTACAATTATGATCCATTGTACTAGTAACAGATACAGGAAATACCTCTTTGGTGCTCTGTTTGGAAAGACCCACAATAACAGAATTCTATCATTTATTCTTTTAATAAAAAAATCTCCTGTCTAATAAAGACTCAAAAAAGTAAGCAAAAAGAAAAAAAAAGCATTACTATTTTCTCTCTACAAAGCTGGAAATTCAAGTAAGGCAAAAATGTCTAAAATTTTAAAGGTAAAATTCCTTCCATTGTCCAAAGAAGAAAACAGCAAATGACAAAATAAACAAATATATATATTTTGTTGAATTTTGTACTGCCCCACTTTTTTCTGTCTGTGCTTCCCGAAATCTAACATTTAGGCTCCAATGCTAACCAATATCGACATATTATATATGACATCAATAAGAAAGGCAAGAAGACTTTTCCCCAAAGCTTTCATTTCTGATTTGACAGGAGTTACTGCTTAATGTACCCAGCTCTCTACAAACAGACACGTCCATTTCATACCAGCTGTATAATTCAAACAAGGCCCTAACACAAATAAAGTGAAATTGGCCATGGTGCCTTTCATGTAGTAATTTTATATGGATGAGCTGTCATTTTAAATTTGACTGGAAATAACTGTAGATACTTTAACTGGATTAAAAAGAACTAAGCCACTTCTCCATAATAAAGCCAATTACCAAGCAGCAGGGATCCACTTCATCATCAATTAATCTATTCAATGTGATCACCACCCAACACATGTAGAAGGAGAGCTGCATTTGAAGTACCTTAATTGACTAAATGCATAACAAACAATCAGGTGAAATTCGTAACTTTTCTCTCAGTTTCAGGAAACTCTTGAAATTGACAACTTTGCTTTCAGAAATAAGCGCATCTTCAGTATGAAAACAAGTTTGACATTTTTCTTCTTACAGGAAGGGACTAACTTCTTTTAAAAAATAAATAGTCACCCACGTATAGAGAGATTAACCAACTAAATGGAGGTCAAGCAGTTTGCAGGACACACATGGCCTTCCTAAATAACCACACTTAGTGACCTCTACAAAGCATCTAGAGCCCCAACAACGACAAAAATCTACCAAAGAACTTATTATCTCATCTGTCTTGCAAGCAAATAAAACTGGTCTAAGTATGTAAAAGAGCTATAAAGTGAGCTATTTGTAATAAATGCCCAAAAACTTTAACACACTTTGCAACTACAAATATGCTTGTATCCGCAGCATTTCCATGAAAAGAACAAAATGTGAGCCCCCAGAAGACTGAGTTTTTCCTTCTGCTGTTTACAGCAGTTGCTCTGGTGCCTTTGAAAACAAACCCTGTTCCCAGAAGTAGTATCTTTACACCAGGAATCCAGGCACAGCAGCTCCCAGTATACAGGGACATGGGGCCAGAGACTGCCAGGATGGTGAGGCTGGATGGGGAAAAAGAAGCCCAAAAAGAAGCCCCTCCAGAAGGCAATGCACACCTGGGCTTCCACATCAATGCTTCAGGTCCTTTGTGATGAACCAGGCAGAAATACAGGCTCTTAAATGCCAGTGTAAATTTTCTCCAAAGAAAGGAGCCCGGAATTCCGTGTCTCCTGAACTTTATGCTGTTTCTAACTTTGAACAGGACACTAGAGTTAAGGTCGAGATAATACGAGGCACGTAAGTAATTAAAAGTAATACCTTTTTGGAAAGGGTTGGGAGAGTTTTTTCTACTTATTTTTGTTTGGTGTGGTTTTATATTTGTTTGGGGTTTTTTAACAGACTGGGAAAAATCCTTAATATGATGCTGAATTCACACACTAATGGAATTATGGAAACGAGACTATCAAACACTCAGCCAAAGATAACAAGGAACAAAGAGGCTGCCTCCTGAAAGTGAAAACCACTCTTCTCCAGTCTATTAGATTAGCCTGAGACAGTCAACAAGGCAGTAATTACAGAAAGCGACGTGATGAATAGCACTTATATGGTCTACCAAAAAGTCTTTATTAAAAAGTCCCAGACAGCAAGTTAAAGAAACTTCTGCAGACATTAAGTAGCTTTGAGGCAGGAATCCAAGGCCAGGGCTAGACACCAGCTGACAAAGGAAACCCAGTGTGTCCTCACATTACCAGGCTTCAGCAAGCTCGTTTTGTAAAACCTTCGTCTTCAACGAGGTGGGGGCCCAAACAGACCCAGGCCAACCACACTTGGACACGCCATGAACAAACTGGGAAACAGCTGTGCACCTCTGCACTTAGCGGGCATCAGTCTCACAACCCGAGTCATTTCCAATGCACTTGACACACATTTCCACCAAAAGTTTACTTGATAACACAAGAGGTGGAGAAAGAGAAAAGAGACATAACAAAGTTTTATTATTCCTCTAAAATACAACAGAGGTGCAAACACTTATGTTCCTGGACACTCTTACCTGTGGAAGGACACTTGAAGGCAGGATTGTCCTCTGCTGTTGGCACAGCGGGAGCCTTGCAGGCCAGCTTCTGCAGGGGCTGCAGCGCGTGTTCCCCGGGCTGTGTGGCATCCGCCGGGCTGCCCTCGGCGGGCTGTGCCGCCCGGCCGCTCCCCGAGCTCTCCGCGGGGCGTGTGGGACCCTCATGGGGACTCGCGGCCATCCCAGAGTCACCCCCAGGGTGGGCTTTGTACCGAACTGACGGGGAGCCCACAGCAACAAGGCTATTCACAGCAGGAGGGTGGACCCCGGGCAAGTCGGGCTCATCATCTTCAGGGATGGGGTTGTACCATATTTCTCCTTCATCATCGGCGTCGCCCTCCTCGCCGCAGTCCGGGGCAGCGCTCCCCAGCAGGCCGCAGCTCCGCGCCCCGCGCTCCCGCCCCGCAGGGAGCCCACGGCACGGAGCCCACGGCACTGCGGGCTCAGGCAGCGGGACGGGAGACCTGGGTACCGGGACAACGGCCCCGGGCTCTTCCTTACAGGCATTTTCTTCTTCCAGAGGAGGAGGAGGCCGTCGGTGGGTGCTCTGCTGCAGCCAGCTGCGTTTCTTGGAAACGGTGATGCTGTTCACCTGCGGCCTGTGCTCGGGCACCTCGCTGGCCTGGGGGCACTCGGGCTCCTTCCTGCTTCTCGAAGCTATGTAAACATTTTCTATGAAATCTGTTCCCAGAAAGGAAGGCAAAAAAAAAGGGAAAGACAAATGTTTAGAATGTCGTTTCGCTTTTGACAGATAAACACATCTGCTGTCGTATAACACTTGCATCAGACCTCATCCAAAAGGACAAAAGGTGATATGAGCACAAAATTAGATTTCAGCCCATCAAAGCAGAATGTGCACATAGCTAATAATGAACCAGGCATGTTTGGCTGTATTTTTAACACCATGTAATTTAGATAAGTGGCAGTGAGATAGCTCTGCTGAAAGGTCATGCATACTTCCACAAAAATGGCTGCTTTTTTCTGCCAAGTTCAGGTGCAATCGGTTTGAAAAGTTACTACACAGTACTTCTCCAGTTCAGTTATGCCAGTGAAGAAACAGTCCCAATGTACTGTTTAAATGGCTACAAAGCCCGCTCATCTATTAATTTCTAGATTTCTATATAAATAAAAGTGATGATATGTCTTACACAAGAACCTCCAGAAAGGACTGTCCTTATCCTATAATTACGACAGAAGCATCCCCTGATTTGGGGGGAATAAAACAAAACACACCATCATGAAAATAAGGAAGGAGAAAGAAGAAATGTAGAGAAGTTTTTAAACAACAAAAATTTCACACAAGAAGTGAACAAATTCCACTGACTGTTCCCAGAACTTGAGAGTTTCACTGAAGCAACAGACAAACATTTAATTGTCCATGGAAAGTGCCACTCACACTTGAGCCCCCTGTCAGAGCACAGCCAAGCTCCACTCCGCAGCAGTGCCATAGCCCCTGGCTGCAGCACATCAGGGAGCTGCGACTCCTGCACTAGGACTGGAAGAAAAGCTGCAAACACATCCAAATTAAAATCAGGGAGCAGTCAGGTAACCCTCATGCTGCTCTGCACACCAGGACAACCCACATTGGGCTCGCTCAGCCTTTGAGGCTGAACAGGGATAACTGGGTTCACATAAAACAGACAACCTCTTTTCACATGAAGCCCTCTGCAATTGGAATTTCCAGATGGAAGCAGATATTCCTTACTGCTTGAACATTATTCTTAGCAAAGAATCATTTTCACACCAATAATGGATGTTAAAATATGGGCACCTTTCTGGAGGACTCATGGAGCAGCTCTGTAAATCCACCCAAGTTTGCTGTAGAAAGGGAGACATGAAAAAGACTCATCTGAACACCTTCCCTTTGACCCTCTTTTTAGGTTTGTACTTTAATGATAGAAGAGATCCTTGATAAGATCTGAAACACCACCATTTTATTTGATGAAAGATTCATCATTTGGTGATTTTTCAAAAGCATACAGTTTGCTTGTTCAGCTAAACTGCAGTATTATCACTGCTTGTGATTTGAAGAATTAACAAAATTAATCCTGCTCCTTTTGAAGCCTTTGCACACCTCCACTGAAGTGCTTTGCTACACTGGGGCCTAAGTCAGCCAGGTAACAAAATCTGAGGAAAATGTGAATGCAGATCTCTTGTCAAGGTTTCAGTGATTTGGCAGCAATCATACTCCTTCCCCCCCCACAGCCTGGACATGGAAGCATGCCGTTGTAATGGTTCCTCCTTACACACTGTCACACTACCATTTCAAGTAAGAACTCACCAAAAGGAGAGGAAACTAATCTGCAATGGGCTTAGGGCTATGCCTGTGTTTCCAAGAAGCCTGTTTGGGTCAGGGACTTCTCGGGTAGGCATCCTCCTGCCAGTGACAACTATCCCAAAGTCCTTGCTTCATTCCAAGGATGGTCCCTGCTCTGGTGACATAAATAGATGGAGCATCCGAGAACTGTATTTCCACAAACAAAAATATCTGCTACTTCCTGCTTTGCTGTAGAAACACGGGTCCTTCCGCACTGGTTAGGACAGGCTGCAATTCCCAAAACAACAGGCTCCAAAGCAGTACAGTGTGCCTAAACACACGCCCAGTGACACATCTGTGAGCCTCAGGCTGCCCTCCAGTCCTAGCAGCAGAAAACTTTGTTTTCAACATCCACCCAGGTATCTCCATAACGAGCCATCTGCAAAAGCTTAGTGCAGAACCATCAATAAGCATGAGCCTCCAGCATCCTCGACCAAGGCTGCTCGCAGGGACGCTCCTTCCACAGGAGTCAGGATGATCCCAACCGTCATTAGCCACCTGCTGCCAGAGGTCATTGATTGGAAATGCTCACTGAAACTCATCCAAGTCATACACTTACACAAACATCTCCCAACTGCAGTTTCTGCAATTGCTAGCAGTATTTGCAAGCACTGCTTCCCCTTTATTCGAACTTGGCCCTGATCCTGAAAGCCCTTATGCCTGTGTTTATTTTAGTAACAAACTGGTTCACATGCAAGTATCTGCACAACCAGTGGTTCAATATCACACAGCTAGTTTTCAGTGTTGTTAGCTGTTACAGGAGTGAGTCAATTTTAAATAAATACAAAGCTCTGAGAGACCTACAGGTCAGGAACGCACTTTTTGTTCTAGAGCAATGCTTCATTCAGAAGAATGCTGCCTACTATGAGCACTTTCACATACCTATTTAATATTACATTTAATATAGTTAAGACCATGTCTCCACACAAATACCAAACATGACAACAGTTCCTGTTCAAAAGACTTCAATATGGTGTTCAAGGAAAAAAAAAAAAAAAAACGCCGCGCGCGCCCGGCCCCGGCTCCGCCGCGCACATACTTGGCATAGCTGAGCGGGGTGAGAGGGCGCCCGCGCCGTGGTGTTCAAGGAAAAAAAAAAAAAAAAAAAAGTCAGGTATTTCCTTCACCTTTCACTCCATTGACAAAAAATTAAATAAATCAGTATTTCAAGTTAAGCTTGAATAATAATAGTAGCAACACGTGTATGCTCAGAAATAAAAGCTTCAATGTTTCAACTCAACTGCAGTCAAAACTGACCTGACGCCAACTCCGTGGGCACAGAAAATACTTCACCACGATACCATGCCTTGCTTTGCAGATTGCATGGAAGCAGGGCACAGCTTTATCCAGCCTCTCCATATATGGATCAAACAACTCTCAGTTCTTCTGGCTGATATTTAAACACGTTCTCTTTCACTAAGCTTCCTAACAAAAGTATAAGATACAACTACTATATATTCAAACGGAACAACGACAAAACTGAAAATTGATCTGTAAGATTTCGAGTGCATCTTTAAAAAGCGAGCAAACCACCCAACCCCAGCGGGCAAACAGCAGCCGAGGAGTGACAAGCAGATGTGGGAGACAAGACAACGAGCAGGGAGGCGCACACAGCGCTGCTCGAAGCCGCAGGAGCTCTCGCTTTCACGAGGAATTCCCGCTCCCAGAAGCGGCGCAGGTACGGACGGCTCGCTGCCGCCGCTGAGGACTGATCCGAGAGCCAAGCTCCCGCCCGCCCCGGCGCGGCGCTCCGGGCAGCGGGCACGGAGCATCCCGGTGCCGCGGGAGCCCCCGCCCGGCGCTGGCCGGCAGGTGGAGGAGCGGCCGCGGGCGGGCAGCCGGAGCCTCGCGGCCGAGCCCGGCGAGCACTTACCCTGCGGGGCGCAGACTCCGCCGTGGCGGTGCCCGGCGCCCGCCGCCGCGCCTCGCTGGGACCTTCTGCCCCGCAGCTTGGAGAGCGTCCTGCGCAGCGGGTCGGCCATGCCTGGCGCTGCCTCCGCGCCGCGCTCAGCGGGCGCTGCCCCCCGGCCCGCGGGAGCGCGCAGCGCCCCGCCCCGCCCGCGCGCGGGGTCGCCCCGGGGGAACCGGGCTGGGTGAGGGGAGGGCCGTGCCCGCCGGAGGGACCCGGGAGTGCCGTGCCCCCGGAGCCCGGCCGGGGCCCGGGCCGTGCCGTACCCCTGGAGCCGAGCCAGGGCCCGGGCCGTGCCGTACCCCCGGAGCCCAGCCGGGACCCGGGAGTGCCGTACTCCCGGAGCCCAGCCGGGGCCCGGACCGTGCCCGCCGGAGGGGCCCGGGAGTGCCGTACCCCCGGCCCCGGGCGCTGTGCGGGCACGGACTCCCCGTCGGTACCCCGTTCCCCACGGCGGCCCCGTGTCATCATCTCCTTCGGCTGCCATGTGCGCAGCGTTTCTTGACAAAGACCTAAGGAACCGCAGCAGATTTTAATCACTTACTTTCCCTTGATGCTGGCTCTCCCCGTGCCCAAAGAAACAAATCAATGGGCTGCAGACCTGTGTCTCCCCTGGGCTCAGGCTGTGCACGTGGCAGCTCTCACTTCCCGGCAGGTTCTCCGCAGGCCCTGGCGTGCGGGGATGGAGCTGGCCTCGCTCTTAGCAGCTGTGACTATCCCAGCCCAAATGCCACGCCGGTGGAAGGCAAACAGCATTAGGACAGGGCAAATAATGTGCTGAGGCTGCTCGAGTGGGCAAAAACCCAGCTCTGGTATACGTGCTGCTCAGCTGCATCCTGCATTGGTTTCATTAGCAAATGCACAGCCTTTCAAAACCGATCTTAGCAGATGATACAGCATTGATTTTTCACCAAGATAAAGTACTGAGATGGATTTGTTGGTTAATTTGTACCTGAGTCTACATCTCCTACATTTAATTTCATTATAAACAGCTTCAGGACTATGTTTTGCAGCTTTTTATGTGGCATAGCTCACAAACAATCTGCAGTACAGCTGTCTTGTGGTGGGTGAGAGCAGAGGACCCACTGCCATCTCCTACCCGTTGGCTGCAGGTTGGCTGTCACCGCGCTGTGGAAGGCAGCCAGGAGCAGACAGGCATTCCATGCATGCTGCATGCCCAGCACAGCACTCAAATCCTGGACCAAAGGAAGGGCTTGTTTGGTTCTAGAAAAAGCAACATACCACATATGAGCATCACACATATTCATAGATTTCCTCTCTTACCAAATTTTGAGCAAGGTCTAACAATTTGCTCATCTGAAATGAAATCTTCCTGAAGAACAAAATTAGATTAAATTTTTGAATCTTTATATGTGAGGCACCAACAGTAGTAACCCAATAATACCTGTATTTATACAAAGTAAAAACAACTTATTTCAGAGTGGTTGTGTTTTCTCTTAATCTAAAGTAAATCTCACAGTAGTTACCATATATCACAATGCAACAACTTGAAATGCTATTTTGCCATCCTGTCTTTTGAAACTATTTGCATTCCTTTAACTACACATATTGTGAAATAACTGTGTACAAGTTTCAGAGGAAGATGTAAAACCATTCCAGAATGCCTTTGGTTGGGAAAAATCCCAGAAGCAATGGTAGTGGTTGGAATGATCCCAATACTCACTGCTGTGCAGATGGGAAACTGTGAGTCCCAATGGATCTGTCCCCACGGCCTCAGAGCCTGCTCCTTCTGGTAGCTACATTGCAGCACCCATGGACTGGGTTTGGAACTGCATCTCAGGCAAATTAGAGAGCAAGAAATGCACAAACCCAAAACTGTCAATGCTTTTCTGACAGCACACTTGCTGTGTACAGTCCATGTCTGTCTCCAGCATGCATCTGTCTCCAGAAAATTCATCCACAATTACGTTTTCTTCATTATCCAAGGGTCCAGGTAAAGGAAGAGCCCAGCACCACCTCACAGCACCACCTGAGTTGATCTTAACTTTTTAGGTGGTTTTCTTTCCCAACAAAAATGTTTGATTTCTAGCTGGAATCACTATGTAAAGCTCAGCCTTTTACTATACCTCCCAGAACTGATCTGTAAGGATACAGTTGAAGAAGAAAAGTATAAACAAATTTGATATTGTTGTTGTGCATGTCATAATTAGATGCCAAAACAGGTTGCCCAGAAAAGCTGTGGGAATTCAATCCTGGAGACAGTGGATAGAACTTGTCTGGCCCTGGCCAAAGTCACCTGCATGGCTCCTGCTCTGTGTTGGGGCTGACTGGACAACCTCCAGAGGTTCCTCCTACCTAAATTACTCTCCTAACCATTAAGTTTTCCTCTACTGGAGCTGCCATGCTCTCTAGCTGAGACATGGCCTGGACAGAAGGAATGAAGTCCAGCCAAGCAGAACATCAGCAACAAAAACCCCGTTAAAATTCTGCATGGGCACCACAGCCTGACTGCCCTGACCTTACTGATGCCGTCAGGAGGTGAGATGTGCCACCAGCAAATGCATGTCTGAAGTGAAGGGCATGCATTTCAAGTCTGGGAGAGAAAACCTGCCCCACTGAAAAACACCGAAAAGATTCCAAACAGCTAGCCGCTGAATTCTGTGCTTTTTCTGCAAGAAACATTTGTTGCAACCATTTCAAACTGAGCAAACCAGTTAACATCTACCTTGACCCTTATCTTCAGACCTTCAGATTTTCCGCCTGTTCTAATGGGAAATCAGATTACTTCTGTTCATGTGTACATTTGATTGCCTGAATTATTTTACTAAGGAACAATAATTTGCTGCATTTAGAGCAACTATGTAACATTCAGCAAGTTTGTCTAATTTAGGAAGCATTTTTGAAAATGTTTGTTTGGATATTTCAGCAATTAAAACAATAGTAGAAAGTAAGTACTGGCCAGAATAAGGACCAAATCCTGCAAAGATCTGGAGTACTGGCATTTGGTGTGCAGTACTTACTGCCTTCTCCCATGAGCATTACCTATGGAAACAAAAGAAAATTCAACACCATTGTGTTTTTCATGCTGCTTCACACACTACTTCCTTCATGTTCTGTATGGTTTTAAATGTTAGTTTAAGCACTTAGATTATTCCTCTATGCAATAGGCACACAGGAAATAGCTTGGTGAAAAGCTGCCAATAGTTGAGTCTATAAACACAGTTTGATCTGTATCTTAGAAAATTGTTTCCATTCCAAACTGTGGTTACAAAGCACTTTTTCTTGTTGGCAGCTGGATTTTTTTTTTTAAATCCCTATTTGTATTTGGGCATCCTGTATTTGCCCAACAGTGTTGGCATTGATTGCATATAAAACCCCAAACCTGCAAATAAAGTAACATTAAGGACCTGGCTGGAGCTAACTTGAGCCAGTGGAGTAAGAGTCAAAGCTGAGCTTTTGTTTTCAGCTCAGCCTGTTTTGTTCAGGAGCTGCAAAGCACACAGTGCTGAATGTGAGTCCTTTTATTTGGCCTTTACAGAAAGTAAAAGCTACTTTAAGAGAAAGGGACTAGAGCTTGCATAGACTTGAAGAGGCTTCTTGTCAGGAGACAGGCAAATATTTAGGACTAGTTAAACAGTGTAACTTTTAGCAAAGAGAAAACAGTATTCTTCTGATGGTACAAACAGTAATGTTTTTAAAAGTTTTTTTCATTAACAGATTGAGATTTCACCAATTAATTTATTTTTTTCCAAACTGATAATGTAAGAACTGTAAATAACTGAACAGGCAAAAAGTCCAACTTAAGTTGGAAAAAAAAATGCATTTATCAGAAGGATATCCCTGGTGAAGATGCTGGTGCATAGGTAACAATGTTTGGGCACTGACATAGTTGAATAATGAAATAATGCAGCTAAATATTTCCTCTTGAAAGACTGAAAAATAACCTTTTCCAGCCTTGCTGACAGCACCAGAGATAAGCTCTGCCTCAGCAGATAGGTTGAAGAAGTTGTGCTTTCCTAAGTACACAGGTTTTCATTTCTGTACACACTTGGGGACTGGTTTTGAACTGCTCCGGTCTGACTTCAGAAAATTCCATCCCTCACAACATGCAAGATCCCCTCAGATGTATCTGAAATAATAGTTTCTTATTAATTTTGGATGTACCTGTGGAAAGATGTACTTTATTTTCCTTCAGTGGGATTCATTTGCGTGAGTAAAGCTGAAAGTGTCTGGAAACATGAATGAGTCTCCTTTTCATTAAAGCTTAACAAATCAGTATCTTTCTTCTCTCAAGACCTGTTGCAGACAGAGGGATAAAGTGACAACTATATGACTAAAGTGGAGCTGATGACAGCTGGGAACTGGAAGCATTTGAATGCCCCAATAAAATCTATGAGCGCTCTTTTTGTTGAAAGCGTCTGCCTTCCTGACATCAAAATGGACTGAAATAAGAGTCCCATGAAACTCTAGCAGGCAGCTAATAGCTGTGTGTCTTATCTCCAGCCTGCCAAATGACTGATCTCTCTCAGACCTAGACACCACTACAGTCATCCAGACCTTTGTTACCCCCACACCCTATTTTGAACTGGCCAGCCAAGGCACCCCAGAGGCCCAGAATACAGCTACTTATCTTAGGAAGACAAACTAATGGGAGAATAAAACATTTATATTCTAAACCTGAGGAGGTTGATAGACAACAGGCTGGACAAAGCTGAAGGTGCTGATTGCCAAAATGGGTCCACCATCTGCTCCCTGGTCACTGGAAATATTTGCAGTTGAAGTAGCCCTTTTGAAAAGCAGAATTCAGAGACTCCAAGAGCAGTGAAGTGTTTGGCTGAAACCACTGCCTCCTTTCAGAGAGCATCCTTGCCAGACACCTTCTTCAACCAGAACAGCTTTGAGGCACTGCAGTCAAGATCTTACACCGGGTGCGCTGCACATGTATTGCTGTTGCTTGGCCATGCCCAACAAAACGTGGGTGCCTTGTCACCCGGAGGTAACAGCTCTGAGAAGCCACTGCCACCGTCAGTCCTTCTCTGACTCCAGTGGCATGGGCCACCTGGGCTCTGGCAATGTGACCTACAGCATCAGGGTGGTTACCCTGTCTTTGTATGAAGTGCTGAGCCAATTACTTCCAGGGGTATAGTCTACCTGTCCTGTTAAGCTGTAATTACAATTAAACAGAAAAGGATTTGAACAGCCATGTAAGGTAAACCTAGAGTCAAATAAGCAATGTAATGGAAATTCTTCTGTTCACAGTTGTCAGCTAACTTAAGCAGCCAGAATGTTCACTGCTCTGCCTTCTGTGCTTTGCTTAAGAAGAAATAAGACAGTAATTCATGCTCTTTTTAGCATCTTCCATGTATTTTTTTAAGTTAGTATTTGACATTTTAGAAAATGCAAGTTAACATCTCCATGACTTTTTCAAAACATGTCACTGAACTTCAGGGCTGTCATTACCACTTCTGCCTGCAGTCTTACAGCATGCCAGTGCTATGGTAGGATGTCAGTCTCACTGAAGATATGCTAAAAATACAAAAGTATTTTGAGTATAAAGAAGCCAAAGCATGACCCATACGGTAAAAATAGTCTGTATCATGAGCATCAGCACAATTACCTTCTCCTAACATGGAGACAAAACCAGCAGATTGGTGGCACTCAACCTCGCTTAAGTGAAAGTAAATACCAGCAAATAGTGTAATATATTTGGTCAAAGGAAAACAGCTTCAAACTTTTGCTCAAAACGTCAGGAGGTTGTCTGTGATGGAAATGAAATCAGTAAATAAGCATTTGTCTGTTTTGTACTGTCTTTAGGCCAGGACCATATTCATGGTCCTGCCATTCCTGCCCCATGAGGACAGAGAAGAAGCAGAGCTCTCATCCATGTCCACCTGTGGTCCATCATTCTACTTGGCCTTGTGACTTCACAAAGTGTCCACCACCATTCAGGCTATCACAGGGTTTGGTTGTTAATCCAAATTTAGATTAAATATAACATTTGTGACTCTCACCCTCCACCTAGCTGGAGCTACAAGGTTTTCAAACTGTGTCCTTTAGCAGCCCCTGTTAATATTGAACAGGAGTTTGTAACACCTGCAGACCCCTTAGCACAGCTGGCTCTGCCAGGCCACCCAACACAGCCCAGGGGATGTTACAAGGCACATCTGTCACAAATCACATTATACACAGGGCCTTAAAACATGCAGCACATGCAAAATTTATTTATTAAAAAGCCTGCAAAACTTACAACCCTGTACAATTTTGAATGACCTCCAATTACCTACTATCAGCCAACAAAATGCCAGACTGGGGGAACACAGTTAATGAGCATCTTCTTAGGAACTTTCAGAAAGTAGATTCCCCTTTCTTCCACTTCTAACTTTAGAAACAGCAATTTTTCAAACCACCAACTTCCAAACTCTGAGTTTCACATATTATAAGAGACAAAGTTTCACAAAGTATAAGAGACTTCTGAATGTGCTATCAGGAAAAGCAATATATAAGAAAAAAAGTGGAAACATCCTTAAATTGGAAGACTGATCCTTTTAAAGAACTGTATGTAGTGTGCTGTGCTCAAAGTACTTGACTTAAGATAATCACAAGGATGCCTTAAAGATGTGTTTTCATAATCTTAAATGTTAAGTAACAGATATTTCTGTATGCAAAATCTGGCAATGACTTTTGCAAGCTGAAAGGACCTAGTCTATTTTTCTCTTTTATATAAGTTAAATAATTTTATTACTCAAAAAACTTTACAAGTGTGCATAAAGATAATTTCATTATATTTATCCTGTATGTTACAAAGCCAAAATAAATGGGGGGGGGGGGGGGGGGGGAAGCCAGAGAAACACAGCATATCACCTCAGGCTGCTGAGAGATCTATGGAATTTCATACATGAAATATTCTCTTCATTCTCTCTATTGTGTGTGCGTCAAATGGAGCCATCAGAGACATTAATGGTGAGGAACCATGGAGGGGTTTTTTTGCATGTCCTGGAGTGCACCTATCAAGTAAAACTGTGTTTCATCAGAGAAAAAGGTTTCCCTGCTTTGGACAGCCAGTACAGGATACATGTTGTGACCTGATGAGCTTTTTTGACTTGTAAAGAGCAGTGCAGCAAGGAGATTAATACTTGAGCCAGCTGGCTGCAGCGGGGAAAGTCCCTTATTTGCAAATTTGCCAGAGTTGCTGCCTACCGTCTGCTGACAGCACTCACTCACTGCTGTGATAACAAGGAATGGTAAAAGCACAGCAGCTCATGGCTATGGTCAAGATTCTTTTAATTACTGATGTCCATCATAACATTCAGTCCATCATAACAGAACAGAATCCACGAAAATGAAGGTGAAAAATAGAGTTAGAATCTCATTTGTGCTCCCTTAATCACACATGTCCTCCATTTGCTCATATTCAAATCAATCTGGGTTTAAATATCTCAAGTTATATGGTCCTATTATTATCCCAACGACCTCACCTCGTCCTGTGGTCATGTAGCTGGGAAGCATTTCCAAGTATTTAACCCAAATGTTAGTCAGCTGTTCTGTCTCATCATGTCTCATGATGTACTGGTGTAATTTCCTGCTGGTCTTTTGTGGCTGCTCAGACCATGGCACCCTTCCCTGCCCATCCTAGCAAACCACACCGCTGGGGACAGAGGTGACACCAGGCACTGGCACAGGGACCACCAGCCAGTCTTGCACGGGTTCCTCTGAGCTTCCAGGAATATTACCAGGACAATAATGTATATATTCAAATGCAATTTACTATTTTAAATAATTGAAAATCAATTTACTTTTCACTTTGAAATATTGTCTCCATGGGAGTGGAAAGTCAATGTGCCTCAGCTGATCAAGTATTCGGAAAAGGCTACAAAGCCTCCTGTGCTTTCTCTAGTGGGCACTCACAGTAAGGGCACTCTTCAGGTGAGACCTGTTAGAGAAGTGTGAGCTATTGAAAATATTCAAAATATTTACATTCTTTAGTGGATAGAAGCACTACTTTATCCTAATCTCTTCTCTAATTACTTGAGTTTCCAGCTATGTCCCAGCATAATCTGTGTAATGTTCACAACAGAGACCCACAGCATTTTAATACAACAAATTTCACATGGATATCACAATACTGGGGATTCTGAAAGACCATGTATATCTAATAGATTACATCAACTTTTCAATGTATATTTCTCCTTATTTAACCCCTCAGCTTTGCTTCTTAGTGCTAAAATTTGTTTCCTAAATGCCATATTCTCCAGAATAACAAGACTCACTGTATGTAAAAAACAATAATTTAAAGTTCAGCTTCTGGGTTTTTTACATTGAGCTCTGAGATCTAAAATGACGGATTCTAAAATCTATTTTTGGATGGGTTTAACTTTGTATGTTTCCAAGCACCAGTTTCTGCTCTGAAACATCATGTGCAAGGTCATTTTCAGTGTTCTTCCACTTTTGTCTGTCAAATTTCCCTGTTGCGTATTTATGAAAGAAACACATTTAAACCGGATACACTGAGTGTAAAACCAGAATTTGCATGGGAGGGACAAGGGCAGAGGAAAGCCTGAAACTAAAATTACTCCAAGTAGCTTATTCAAACTGTGTTTCCAAGGTGACAAAAACCCCTATATTGCAAGGTTGCTCATTTATGTTGTACGGTTGCCAGAATTTTGATCTAATTTTTAGTGCTGAAGAACTAAAATTATCCCACTTCTTCCCAAAATAAAACCCAACCAAACACAACAAAACAGATATTAACTGTGTAGTGGCTTCTGTCTTCAGGACTAGCAACAAAAAAAAATCAGGTCAAATTGTAAAGCTGCAAATTTTAGCATCCCTTTGGAAGATGTATCCCCAAATAGCATATTCTAATCGTGCATCCAGTTCATCAGGTGTCACAAGCTAAATTATGCACTGAGACCCCATTACCAGCTGACCTTTCTGAGCTGGCACATTTGCACCTGCAGGACATTGCGGACCCCACCTGGGCAGCTACTGGTGCAGCAAAGCAGGCTGAGAAAGGAAAACCCTGAGGAAATATACCCTGAACATGCTTCTTCAGATCTTCAAACATGTATTTTGGGGGAAAAAAGAACCCCAAGCAGACACCAGAGACTGCCTCCTGCACAGCTCTATGAGCAATCCCAGAAGTGACAGATCAGTTCAGCTGCACTACTGAGGCAGTAAAGTGGATGTTTTGTTAATTACTGTATTGAGTCTCAGAGCTTTAACACCTCAATATTATGAACACCTTGTCTCAGGAGTCAAAGCTCTCTTTTGCACAGCATGTTGTCCTTCTTTATGGACAAAAACTGGAATGTTCCTTTTTCTTCCCCAGTCCTGCCCCTTCCTCCTATCAACATCTTTCTCTCATAGAAAACACTCCAAAATTTGACTTCAGAGTCATCTTCCCTATCTACTTTGCCTGCTTCTGAAACACAAGAAATCAATTGATGCTCTAAGCTAGCATATTATTCCTTTCTAGAGAATAGAGGGGCTCAGTGAAGACCCTTAGATATTTACCTGCTTTACCTGAAAAACCCCAGAGAATCACACCCCCCTAATTTTACCTCCGGTCTTTCCATCTCTTACTCTGTCATAGCTGAGGTGTGGGATGTTGGGACAAGTGCCACAAGAAGATTCATTTCCTGAAGTGGACCTTCACCATCTCTAGACCTCACATCCATTGCAGTCCTCACACACCTGTTCCTTGGGCCTTCAGAGGGGCTTTGCCCCTAATGCTCCCGGGGCCCTGAGCTTTGCCCCTCACAGGGGCAGGCAGGTAAGAAAATGGGTTTATCAGTCTTTTGTCTGTCAATTACTTAAAACAGTCTTAGCAGTCAGCAACCTCTGAAAGCAGACAGGTTTACTGACCTTTCCAATGGAAACCTATTCCTTCAGGATTCAATGTGCACAAGGAGGCAACACGCAGGGCTGGTTCCACTGACTGCCCCCACCTCCTCTGTCTACCCAGTGAAAACCAGCTTGTGACTCATAAAGGCATCCTGGTCTCCAGTGGCATTTCTGGTTCCACACACCATTTGAGAAGGACAACAGTTGTGAGGAAGGACTGCTTCCCAAGGAGGCATTTCCTTTCCTGCTGACAGGCATGAGCTCCCTTACTTCTCATGCTCAGGCTGCTGTTGCCTTAGAGACCAGAACAAACTGAAGAAGACTCTGCACTTCCCAGGCATCAGGGTTTCCTACAGAACTGATTGATGCTTGTCTTTCACCACTAAGAAGTCCTCATTTGTAGCCACTGGAGATTACTGCAAGGCAAGACAGCCAGTACCAGAGTGAGCCTCCACTGTGCAGGGGGTAGGAACTGCAGGGGTGATGCTGGAGTGCTGCTCGTGTGCTGTGGGAAGCGAGAGGGACACACAGGGAGCTGCTCCATGGGCCTGCTGTCCTCCCAGGTGACATGTAGGATGTCACCCTGCTTTTCTAAGTTCTTCTAAGCCTTCTGATGTTTACATTCTTGTAACAAACTTTCTCACAAACTTTATGTAAATAATGAGTTGTTTTACATTCTTTTCTAGAAGAAGAAAACTTGACGGACTGTTGGTTTGTCCAGTGTCATTAGAGAGGTGGCACTGTTATCCTCCAATCCACTGTCACTTTTAAAAATCTACAAATGTTAAAGTCAGAATTAAACTTTCCCTCTTTTTTACCTTAGAGATTCCAGTGTCCGCATTGTTCTATTCCGTGTCCTACAATGACAGTAGGACACTGGCTCCCCCTGTTTTGCTAATCTGGGGTACTTTCAGAAGCTCGAAGTCAAACTACTTGTCATTCACTGAGCCAAGTCTTGCCAGAATTCAGTGTGCAATGTTTAGGAATCCCAGTATGAAATGTTCCTAAAACATCAAAGAAACAGTGAATTATCTGTTCTAATGTCTGATTCAGCAAACACCGTGGAGCCAAGTGTCTACCTCAAAGCACACTGCACATGGTGTTTCTGTCTGAAAAGCACATACATCTCCCCTGCCTGTCCATAGGAGATTACAGGGAGGGAAGTTCCCCAGGCTTTTAGCCCAGTCAGCAGGGGCAAGCCCTACCTTATTAATGCAGCTATGACACTGCAAATCTGTGCATCTCAGCCCCAGCTGCACTGGCTTGTGCTCTCCCTGGCAGATTTGTATACAAAATGTATATTTTTAAAGTACATTCACAAGCATTAACCTGAAGCAGAATTTTTCTTGCCTGTCAGCAAAGAACATCTGGAAATGATCAATCTCTCTTTCCACCTTGCCCAAATGTCTTCAGGGAGAAATTAATCTTTTAAGACATCTATATTAAAATGAAAAAATGCATTTGTAAGCTTGCAAAATTCAGTTATGTTTTCCTGAGAAGAAAGCATAGAAGTGTAAAGGAATCCATTCTTTCTAGGAGCAAAAAAAGCACAAATCCCTTTCCTTGCTCTGCTGCAAGGTGCACAACAAGGCATTAGCCCCCATCAAGAAACAGAGACTCACTGCTATTGTCCCAGCACTGTAAATTCACAGGTGCAATTAGCTCATAGACAGCACACTTTCCATTGCCTGTGATGGCAGTAATACATAGCTGAATTTCATCCATATGTGTAGATTCTTGCAGGAATGAATGCAGCATCTCTAAGCAGAAACATTACCATTCAGGGAACCCACAAGCAATGATCAGCGCTGCAATTTACTCTCCTCCACCACTCTTTGTAATATAAGAACCACTGAATCAATTAATATGAAAGAGACAACCTAAGGTGAGGAAAGAGCAGACTTTAGAGGGCGGTACTGGCGCGCTACCAAGAGCAGAAACATTGAAGAGAGCTGTTTTCCCAGCAGGGTGTATTTTGGGGGCAGAGGCGTGTCTGGAGGGGCTGGGGTGCTGAGCGAGCAGGGCCCTGGCACGGGCAGGGTGTGCCTGCCCAAGTATTTCGGTTTGGAGCAGGAGGCAGCTTTTGAAGTGACTCTCCCTATCAGCCTGGCAGACTCCACTTTGGTTTCCAGAGTGCACCAGCTGGATCCCTTTCAGATGAAGCTCAACTCAGAGGATGCACTCTAGGAGTGCACTGAATGCACTTGGACTGCTGCTGGGCATTGCTCCTGTGGCAGCAAAGCCGAGCGAGCCCACAGCATGGATGAGGTCACGTTACAGGCACTCTCCTGTGGGTGAATGACTTCCTAAGGCACGTGGAGCCCCAGATTAAAGAGCATCCTTTAGCGTCATATCAGGAACAGAACCAGTCACATAAGAGCTTCCCCAAAACCCTATTGCATTAACCAAGAGAGTCAGTACACCTTATTCTTATAAAACAGAAGAGCTACTAATTTAGCAAACAAAAGCCATATGTAATATAATTGAAAGAACAAACAAATGTTCAAGATGGAATGGATCACCTGAAATGGATTACTTCCCAAGTGCCAGGGGAGCAAATTTCCCAGCTGCTAGTATTTCTGGTTCTTAATGCTCAACTGTGTATGCACAATCTGGGATATAAACACAGTTCTGATAAAAAATCTGGGTGAGTTTCATGGGAATTAGTGCTGTTATTAAATGTGATAGTTTTTCAGGTTAACTTCAGCAGAAATGCTATTAAAATCGAAGGGATTTTTGCAGCATGAGAAGGAAAAGAAATAATCAGGGTCTACAATATATTCCCAATATAAACTAACTGATTCATTTAAGCCCCTTCACATTATTTATTAAACTCTGAATTTCAGAGCAGTCCATGAAGACAGCTGCATCACCCCCAGCATTATTGTCCTGCTGCAGCCAAAGCAGGCAAAGGTGAAGTTTCCTACCATATGGCATATCCAGCGCTGGAAGCATTTACCCCATAAGCAAATCACATTAGGTATTTTCAGTGAACAAGACCATTATCTTTCAGCTCCGTATGTTGTGAAAAATTAAATTAGGTCCTTTTAATTAAAACCCTAAACATATGCAGTGGGTTGATTCCATCTCTCGGATCCCCATTTCTTCTCTCAAGTATAATGGTATTTTCATTCCTTTTGAATAAGCTTGAGAAAAAAAAAGTTGGTTTTAAAGGCAAATTTAACTTCTGAGTGAACTGCAGAACCTTAGTGTTAAATGCTGTTCAGAGATACCTCAGTTCAGCAGCAACACAATCCTCAGCATAAGTCTGTCCCAAGGAAACTTGGCTGCAGTGCACTCTAGCAGGTTTTGTGACCAGACAAATTCACCCCAGAAATTGTCTTTTATTACAATTCTGTCATTTGGTCTAGAATTAGTTATTTTTTTAAAAATTGCATTAAATGTTTTTATATAGCCTTGGCTATGCCACAACCAAAGAACCAAGGCAAATCCTGAGGTAAATCACATTTTATAACCCTGAATATGTCATCCTGAGCCATGCACACCTGTGCTTACACAGGAGTCCTCGCTCTGTCTGAACACAAAACGACAGACCATGGAGTTGCTAGAGAGGGTTATATGCTTCCCCAAAATGAAGAAAAGTTAAACTCTCTTGTTTGTAAACTGCATGTTTTTGCTGGTTTGTACTGATTCACTAAAGCACCAAGCTGCCAGCCCTGGCAGAAGGGCTGCTGGGGCCCTTCTGAGCAGTCACTGTCACTGCATCACTGTCTCCCCTTCCAGCTCTGCTTTAAAGCCACGAGGTCTGACAGGGACTGGCTGGCCTGGGGCAGCCACTGGGCTGGGTCACCTTGGGAAGGCACATTCCAGCCTTATTTTTGTAACCTTCCATGAAAGAAGGTTAGAAGTCTATGCTATTATAGGAAAAATGCAAGTTTTCAAAGCCAATTCTTCTTCACTTTCTTATTTTACAGAAAGAAGAGTTTTTCTTGAGTATTCTTAAATTTAAACCAAGTATACCTTTTTCAAGCACAAGATCAAAAACCCCTTTTTAGGCTTTTCTAAGTTAGAAACTTTGAAATGCAGTAGTTTGTCTGAAATAGACATTTAGCATGACATTTAACCATTCATTATTTTCATATTGATTTTCACTGCTTTGTTGAGACAAACACATTGACTTAAATAGTGTGCCAAATATTTTTTTTTTCATCATGACCTATCAACATAAGATTTTTTTAAAGAGAAAGGATTATGGTAATCTCCCCACAGAGCCTTCAAAAATCATGTGAAATTTACAGAGCAAAAGCAGTTTAAAATGCCTTTGTATACAGCAAGATATCAAGAAAGTAAACAAAATAGATGTGTACTGTTTCAAGAGCCACTTAACCAAGCATTAGAAAGAAAATTAGAAGGGAATTGGGTTCTGTAGAGTGGAGCTGAGCTGCAGATGATTCAACAGGCTCTGTGCCAACAGTAACAAAAGCGCTCTCTGCTGGAGCAGCACAGCTGGAAAACCTGCAAACAGCCTTTATAGAGGTACTTAAGAAAGAGTAAGATTTCAAGGGGGAAGCAGTTTTTCATTACTATTGCCAAAGATCATGGTGACACAGCTGCCAGAGATACAGGTTCTTTACAAGGATCCAAGAGCCATGCATAAAGGTGCCTGTGAGAACAAGCCACTCATGGTAAGCAAACCCTAGACTTGTACAAACCCCAGTACTCCTAACTATTAAAACAGTATGCTTGGAACTAGTCCTTGCCATCACCAACCTTGTAATTGCATTAAATAATACAACTTCTGAAACATTTCAGACAACATATAAGCTCTTAGTCTCACAAAATACAATTTTATCAGTCCTAAGGAAGGGATTACCACAGAAAGTGATACATTTCTAGATCAGAAGCCTAACAGAGAAACTTTTTTGTGTGCGTAAAAAAACCCCTTCTTCAAGTCTTCATTAAGTAGTAGTGATCCTTTCTGCAACACAAGTGAAATTAATCTCTCACATTCCAGGCCTGTTCCTTAAAACATCCCTCAGCAGTGTCAGAGAGGTTACTTTTTTAACAAAGCTGGACCATGTTCTGCTTCCAACAGAAAGACTTCCCTGTGACTTTTGCTGTGAGCCTGTTGCTGGCAGGGTGGTTTGTTTGGTGGTTTGGATTGAGGAAAGTGTGTTAATCCTCCCCTGAGAAGTGCTGTGGTTTAGGTTTAAGTCCCCTTTACACCTTCCTGTATTAATCCTGTATTTGTTTTTGTATCAGTCCATCTGCAGCAAGAAACATATGGTGGGAGAAGTTATGGGAAGTGATGGAAAATCAGGGTTTGCTCCAGAGAACAAGTTCACTTTGTTAGAAGACAAGAAAATACAGAGTTCTTGTGCTGCTGCTCACAGCTACAGCAAAGCAAATATATCTTTGTCTTCTGAAGCTACCAAGACTAAAGCATTCTAAAGATGAAGACCATTTTATCTTCTAAATGAAGAGCCCCGATAAAATTATTTGATAAGGACTAAAAATGCTTATCTCCATTCATTGAATTCATTGCATTCTTACATCAATTGAGCTCCACAGGCACAGGCTTCCCTGAAAATTCCTGCTTTTTTCAGAAGTGCCCTGAAGAAAACAGTTCAAAGGAACCAGCAGCACAAACCCATTCCAGCCTCTGCTGTGACTCTGCCTTCCAGCCCCAAACAATCTTTGCACATTTCTAACAGTGACACAAATTCTGTGGATTCCTCTGAAGATGATGTTCCTTTTGGTCTGATACTCTCAGCATAAAGAACCAGCTCACTGCAATCTTTGTCTCTCCATTATTCCTGCTATTCATTGGTTCCTAATTATATGACTTTTAAACTTTTAAAAAGCAGCCCACTGCTACTCATATTTGTCCCAGAACTACTCCCTGAGATTCCCATGTCTCACAGAAGGCCTCCTGTGCAATGAAAACACAGTATTTCTTTTCAGCAGTTTTCTGTATTCTGCCAACTTTTTGTTGTACAGAAATCCTGCTTCTGCTTCAGTCTTGACATTCTGAGACAGCCACAGCCTGCCCAGCTAATCAGTGCCTCTTGATACATCATTTGCTGAACTTCACCTCAGTCAATGCAGCCAGAAAATGCCTTTGGCAGTAATGGAATCAGATTTCTTAGTAAGGTGCCTCTGTTTGCTCAAGGGTTTTCTAATCACATCTTATGCTAGTGTTTTTGAGAATTCTTTTCCTCTGTAACATTTGCCCTCCTGTCAATTACACAGGGGTTGGCATCTCCTCCTGAGCATGCCTGGACAGCCATTCCCACTCAGCTGCTGCAAGAGCAACTCATCTCTGTAGGGCACTGGTACCACTATGCTTGTGCCCAGGCCTGAGGGTCCTGGCATTTTTTCAGCTATTGGGAAAACAACCTTTCACATTTTTCCAGTCTAACAAGGAATTGTGGCTGTCCTTAAACAACATTTCTCAAAATGAAAATGCTGCACAGCTGTAGCCATTGCCAGGATCCTTTTCAACTGGTACAACCATTTATCCTACAAGAACACAGAGTTCAGCTGTAATCATCTTCCATGCTTTTAAGACAGTCCTGCTCTGTTTTCACACCCAATCCACACCCAAAGCAAAAGCACAAACATCTGTGACCAGTGGCCAAAGGGGCTTGGATAAATGAGCAAGCTAACACAAACAGGAACAAGAACCTTTCAAGCCTGAAAAGAAAAAGACTGAAAGCATTGCATCTTTTTGTCCTGATTCTCTAAGATTAGTAAGCTGGCAAAGGAGATTCCTGTCAACAGACTGAGGCAGCACTACACAGCTTCTCCTTCTCTCCAATGATAAAAACACCTCTCCCTGTGCTGACTCCAGGCTCAAAATAAATTGCTCTTTATGGAACACACTACATTTCTCTGGACTTACTTTCATACTGGCTGCACTAAGTTTATCACAAAATATTTGTAAAAGAATCAGCACTTCAAGAGCAGCAGTCTGCATGGAGAACAGAAACAGCACAGTAAGAGAGGGATGGCTTTGCCACAACCTCCCTGTCACCACTCTCAACATTACCTGCACTTTTATACTGACATGAATTCTTCTTTTCCAGATCATCCTGCATCTCCAGGAAAGCCAAGTACTGCAGCTGCTATTGTACCAGCACCTGAAGCAACGCAATGTGCTCACTGCAAATTAATTACATTCCAGACACTATTTCTCTGATTTTGACAAATTTTAAAGAGAATTTCCTCAAATCAAACCTGTATGCAGCTTTACTGCCTTTTTTTCCCCAATACACATAAAGATTGTAATCAAATTTGATTCATTATAGAAACTGTAGAATGATGAGTTAATAGAGCACTAACTTTCAGAGGCAATCTTCCCCATTTGTCAGCAAGGGTGTATGTTCACTGTCACTGTCTTCCCTTGCAAGACAATCCAGGATAAACTGTTCTACAGTCAGAGATTTTCTGAACATCTGAGCTATCAGTTTAAGTTTAGTTGGTGTTTACGCACATTTCACAGTGCCTGATGTGTCGACAAATTTTCATAATTAGCTGCCCAAACCTGAAGAAAACCTCTGTTTCTTGAAGTCTTTTGAGTTGCTTCAGAAGCTGCAGCATTGTACCACTTCTCTTATCATCTCCTTCTGAAGATGTACTGAAGCATCTCCACCAAAAAAAAACCTTACAGCTACAGAACCAATCTATCCAAGTAATTCAGCTTCACACAGGCTCTCACAGCCTTGCTTCAGATGTCTTCAGAAAAAGGTGAAGAGTTTTTTGTGCCATTTCTCCTGAACAGGGAAGCTGCCATGGTCTCTGCTTGCCATGAAGATTCCCTCGACCTGCAAAAAATACAATTGTTCTTCTCCCAGGCTAGATATGCTGGTTTTCTCCTTGGAAAGTGAGTATCAGATGGTGTTAACTTCAAGAAAACTGGACACTATGTATATCATATGGTCTGAAAACAAAAGGACCAACTGGCACAGTAACTTCCTGAGCTGCCCTGTGGAACAGCAAAAAATAAATGGACAGAAGCCTCCTTGGTCACAGCAGTCATGGGAATGCATCCTATTTCCAGAGCTGGTGACATTAGCCTTCAGCTGTAATACTCTTCAAGGAGCACTGCACTAGCAAACACAACTACTGTAAGACTCAAAAATGCAGATGGACTATTTGGAGAAACCCTAGAGAGCTGGCACTCCATAAGCTTTGCCATGACAGGATCCCTCATCCTGGAGCTTGCTAGGACAGTGGCTGGTGTCTGGGTTTGCACCAGGAAGCCCTCAGCTGTGTCAAGTATCACAGATTTGGCCCCACAGCCTGTGAAACAGGCAAGGAGCAGTTGCAGAGTCTGCAGGCAGACAAGGATCCAGAGTAAGAATTATCACACTGCCAAGGCTAGAATTGCATAACTTCTTAACAACTTCATATATTCACTGAAAATGAATACACTTTTCTATATATTGAGGTTAAAAAAAACCTCTTAAAATCACTTTAAAAATATTAACATTATATTAGCACATATGTATACAGAATCTGGTCTGCCAAAGTAAAGCTAGTCCAAGACAGAAGGAAAATAGAAAACACAAATTTTTTACATTAGCAATTTAATTACATGAACTTCTATTAGCAGGCACTAATCTCACTGCAGATTTTCTAAGGCACAGAATCTTTATCTGAAAATACACAGCAACCTTTTCTCCAATCCAGTACAAGCTGGTACCTTGTCATATACAGACCCAAAAACCCATTCAGCAGCATACCACAAATGCAACATATACTGGCTAGCACTTTGAGAAGACTGTTTGTACCAACTGTTTGTACTGAAATAAATACAATTTGGCAGCAAAGACTCTACCACAGCTTTGTCATAATTTTTGTCCACATAAATATCTTGATTCTATTTTCTGTTTCAGGAAGAACACATTACATGCTTCAATCCTCCCTCCATCAGTTGGTCTCATTTCACTGATGGAGATCCCGTAACATCAAAATAATGATGAAATATTAAACTCAATTTTAGGTACATTTTTTTTCAGTTCGTAGTTCTGTATTTATTTAAACAAAAAAACCCTGAGGAATCTGTTAAGTCACACATCAGTGAATGGCATATAATACAGAATTCATTGCTCCTATTCACCAAGCATGCAATGCAATATTTATACCACAGATGTTTTCAAATGTAGTTTTATTCCAGTGACTATTTGCAGTCTATACATATATTTAAAAACAACATTATGTGAACATATCACAGACCAGTACCTAAAAAAATCTTTAGTATATACTCCTTTATAAAAGGTTTTGACACAATGGAAAAGTCAGTCCAGAAAAATGCATGTTACCAGGTTTCTTGATAAACAAAATACTGTGAAGCCCTGTAACCTGCATGAGCACAAGTATCCATGGCAATGGATCTTTCATCTAAATCCTTGTTTCAAATAAACAGGTTTAAATTTTGTTCAGTAAACAAGTTCTACGACAACACTGTCCACTTAATTTTGTGCTTTCCAAAAGGCAAGCATACACAGAAATAAAATTCCCTACCCGAGAGAGAAATGCAGTAAACACTTATTTGTTTCCCATTCCAGCAGAGGAATCCAAGTTCCCTGAAATTCTCATTATGTCTAAATCCAAAATGCCCTGCTTATACCTTCTTCTTCTTCTTCTTTGCCTGTTCTCCAGACTCTACTTTACGTTTCTTAGCAGAAGCTGGTTCATCGTCTTTTTCACCATCTTTAAATAAAAGAAAGAGTTAATCAAAGTCAGCAAAGCCAATTTTTTGCTTAAACACCACCCTGTCTCAGAACAACTGACTTAACCACATCTGAGATGGCTGGAAAAAAGACACTGTAGCATCCTCATTTTTGGAATGCAGACAATATGTGGACAAAACAGGAAAGGTTACTTCTTATCACTGCCACAAACCACTGCAGGTAACTGAAAAGAGGCTTTATGCTACTGTACAGTACCTGTTCTAAACAAATTATTAAAAGCTAGAAAATGACATTTTTGAAGCAGGAAATAATGCCAATTAACGTTTTATCTTCTTCCTCTGGATGAAGGCTGACTAAGAGAAATGCATGGACGGGGAAACACATAGAACACATGGAGAAAGACATAAAAACTGCTACTGGGAAAGAACACCCAGAACCAAAAAAGAGGCAAGACAGCAAAAAAATCCTTCTTTTGGAAAAGCTTTGTTGGCAACTTTACCAATGAAAGAAAACATTATTGTGTGTTCTGAAAGACCAGAATTTCTTCTTCTGGTTCTCTTCTCTTGGTTATTGTTGGCTATTCTCTTTCTCCAACAATTAAAAAAAAAAAATCCTCCCACCTATCAAATATTTCTTTACTTCCTAAATTACTGTTACAGCTTGTACAATCATAGAAAGTGAAGAAGATAGTAACTATTTTCTTCAGTAATCTATCTCTTGGGCATCCTGTATGATTCCTCTTTTGGAAGCCAAGTTTTGCAAACGTTATAGAAATAATCTGACCTACATCTACAACTAAGGTCAACACCTCAGTGTAAAGCACCTGAAGCTTTTACACCACCTTCTGTTTTAGCAGCAGCGTGACTGAACCTGTTGATTTCACAGAACTACAGTGCCACCGACTCTAATGCTTCCCTGCTAATGCCAGCGGGGGAGAGGAGCAGAGGGGAGGCTCCGTGTTGAACCCAGAAAAGCCAAACCACGGGCACGGCAGCGCACCCAGCCCCGCAGCCGGAGCGCTCTGCCCCTGGGCAGCAGCGATGCAGGAGCAGCCCGCAGCGCCTGCTCCGGGCCCGGGGCACGGGCAGCCCGCCCGCCCCGCCGCGCTCCGGCAGCGCACACAGCCCCCGCCGAGGCACGGCCGCCTCACGCCAGGGCCTCACCCGACTCCAGGGCCTCCTGCTCCTCGTCCGGCAGGAACTTGGCTTTGCCGGCCTGCCGGGGCGCGTCGTCGCCATTGTCCTCGTAGATGTTGGACCACTTTATGGCCATGTCCAGGGCGGGGCCCGGCGGCTTCTCGGGCGGGCTGTAGGTCTCCGGCGGGGGCACGGCGTTGCTCCTCCACACCTTGAACTCCCTGGGGGGCTGCGGGAGAGAGCACAGCGCCCGTCACAGCGGCCCGGGGGGCCCGTGGCGGCCCCGGCGCCGCCCCGGTTCCCCCGCGCCCCACGCACCTCCTCGGGCGCCCGCAGGACGCGGCTCTCCCAGTCGATCTCCTTGTTGAGAGGGTTGTAGAGGAAGGCGGGCGGCTGCGACACCCGACGGAAGAGCTCGTCGGGCGGCGGCAGCCGCGGCCGCCCCGGGGTGCCCCCCGAGGCCGCGCCGGCTCCCGCCGGGCGCTCGTCGGGCTGCGGCTCTTCGGGCTCCGAGTCGGAGCTGGAGCTGCCGTAGGCCGCGAAATAGCCCAGCGGGTCCTCCCCCTCCGCCGCCATGGCGGGGCCGCGCCTCGCACCGCCCGCGGAAACCGCGCCCGCGCCGAGGGTTCCGGCCCGCGGCTGCCGCCGGCCCGGGGCCCGCGCGGGGCTGGAGCGCAGCCCGCGGAAGGCGGAGCCGGGGCCCTGCCCTCGAGGGACCGGACACCGAAAATCAGGCACGAAACCCAGCCAACCTTCATTGCTCCCTCTTCACACCTGCAGGCTAAGCGGAGGGAAAACACGTTTTCCTTAATGTCCGATCACCGGCTAACCTAGGGCAGAGACAGTGCTGATCATCACCTGTCCAGGAGGTATCTTTACCGAAACAGATTTTTCAAATTTGTTGGACCGAGTTTGTACTAGACCTCCCTCGTGATGGAGTCATACATACATTACTGCATCAGCTAAAATACTGGTGCTGTTCAGTGGGGATGGAGCTGAGTCAGGGCAGGTTGAGGATGGGTATCAGGAAAAGCTTTTTCACCCAGAGGGTGTTTGGGCACGGGACAGCTCCCCAGGGCAGTGCTCACAGCACCAGCCTGGCAGAGTTCAACAAGAGCTTGGACAACACTCCCACGGACAGGGTGTGACTCTTGGGGATGTCCTGTGCAGCGCTGGGAACTGGACTCGGGGGTCTTCATGAGTCCCTTCAAACTCAGCATACTTCATGATTCTATGTTCAGATTACTTATACTACCAGAACTACTTATACTACCAGAATAAGATCTGAGGAAGGGGTTTTGGTTACACTATGATCACTTCCTTCACTGTAAAGATACTAAACCATATCCAGCCGATCTCTCATCATCAATACCATGTCATTATTTTGAAGCCCTATACACAAAGTAGAATGAAAACAACCACTGAAGTGAGACACCACAGTGCCTGCAGTATTTGCAAATCCTTTTTTAAGTCATGCTTCTCAGCACTCAAAGTTTTTGTTTCTCCCCTGCTATTAATAAAAATCTTAATTTAAGAATGAAATCAAGATGTGGGTGGCTGGAAGCAACTCTTCTCACATCTGTAGGAAGTTGAGCAATAGAGTCATTTGAAAACAGCAAGAATCAGGTTAGTAATAGTAGTCATGAACTGCAGAAACTACTTAAGCAGCAGAGCTGTTGATTTCACATGCATGTTTTCCTTACAGACTGCTCGCTCTTCAGTGCAGTCCTACCGGCAGAGGCGTTTCACATTCAGTCAGTCTTTCCACCAGAGACAAATGTCTCTAAAAAGACAAGGAGAACAAAAGCCTCCCGCACACACAAAACCAAAACCACACATCAAGGTAATGGCATGAACAGCTCTTGCAACCTGTACATCTTAAAAATGAGAGGCAGACCAAAAACCAGCCAATTATACAAAAGAATTTATTCCAAAAGTTGTGATAAAAATATGTTTTAAAAACGCACATTATAGACATTTGAAAAGACAATACATTCACTCAAGGTCTCAGGTTTGTCGGCTCCACTGGGAGTGGTCCCTGCAGGCTGCACACTGCACGGGGCAGGATGGGGAGCAGCAAGGCAGCCTCCACCCTGGGCTGCTGCATTTTCTCTGTTAAGGCCAGCCCTGCTCACTCTCTTCTCTTTACAAGAACCCAGGAAGGGACTCAAGCCTAAGCACAGCTCTTTAAGTGATTACAGTGGGCATTTACACAAATCACTTTCTAGACGTCCCAAGTACATGCAACTACAATTCAAGTTAATGGAAGAGAGGGAGTTCATCCTATCCTTAATTTCATGTTAAAGAACAAAGTTTGGCTTGCATATTCAGGCACTTAATTTCCAGAATGCCATTTAATCGAAGCAGTTCCAGTGTTTGGACAGTATATGATGGTAGATGCAGACAAGAAAAACAAGGATTTTTATAAGCACATCTTTCTCACATGTAAGATGTTCATATACTCGGGATGGAGTGTAGTTGAACATGGCATTTTATTTTAATCTACTTCCAAAACCAGAATAATAGAGAAAAACTATTTATAGAGACTATACTGAGGTCCTGCAGGTGGCCTGCCTCCACAAAAGGAGAAGAGTTTAGCAATATTACCCCAGTGTGCATTGGAATGGCATTCCATGGCTATACACAGTACGAGAGCCAATATAATGTAGGACCTTTAATACAAACCTACCCTCTGATATACTGAAAACATCCCATCACTTTAAGGTGTAGTACTGCAGAACACAGCTGTACATGTCAAATTAAGAATCCACCAGGTCATTTTGAAATTATTATAGGCACCTGCACAAAAGGTAGGCTACAATTCCAGTATGAGAGGAATACAGTAAGTTACATTGTGGCAAGAAATGAGAACCTTCCCATGTTGAAACAGTTTAAAATGCATTTGACTCTAAACAATTGGAAATGTAAACCTGTCTGTCTGCTTGGAAGAGGAGGTATTTGAAGTGCCATATTTCCAAGAGTCCTTCAGGTGTCATACTTTGTGCCACACAGCTTCTCCTCCACTTCCCTAGAGGGACAAAAGCATACAAGCTTTGCTCCTTAATAGCATCCTGTAATGTTTTCTTGCAGCCCTCACAATGCCATTAGAGCAGTTTACATTCCTTTTCCAGTACTAAAGAGAATTTATATTTAAAGTGCATCTCAAATCAGGAATCTTTAACTAACATACAAGAAGAATACGCTGAGGCCTGCAGAAGTGTATTGGCAATACTGATGCCTTTTGATGTACCAGTAGGACAAAGTCCACTCAAGGAGGAAACTCCTTGCTAACAAGCACAGACTTGGCCATTTTTGGCAAATGGAGCAGCACACATATACATGGAGAGCAGAATTTGTCTTAGTGAGAAATATTTAACTTGGTAAATGAGTTTAAGCTTTTTGGTAAGTAAGCTTAAGGTTTTAGTTCAGATTTTTTCCATACTCAGTACTTTTCCTAACCATCTTTCCCAGTTCGCCCATCACAGAAACATTAAGAAAAGCTGATTTGTTAGTTTCTGCAGAAAGAAAAAACCCATTTGTTCTATAATCCCAGCTAAAGTATCCGCAACTAAATGTGAAATCTTATACACATTGGTTTAAAAACCAAATACTTGTTGGTATAACACCACAATATTTTGAAAAAAGCTCCCTAAAGAACAAAACAAACAAAACAAAAAAAGTCAAGCAGCTCCAGCATCACACAATTACAAAATTAAAACAGAAATTGCATAGATTATATCCTCCAATTTTCCTAACAGTTTGAAAACATTTTTTAGCCTTTATGAGACATCCCACAAAGTTTCAGTACCATTTGGATGAACAGATGAAAGTCACTGCACTCACTGTGGATGAACAGAACGTGATCTTAAAGGCAAAAAGCAATTGTCACTTGAACTGGTACATGGCTCTTGCTGCTCTTCCTGGAGCTCTGGGGGCAGCGGGGGTGCACCAGGGTCTCCAGGCCCTGGCAGGGTGGCTGAGAAAACACTGCACTGTGAATTGCCCATCTCTGCAATTGGTAAATTCATGGAATGAAGAGAGACAGCAGACACAAATGCAGCCGTGCTATAATCTTCTTCTGGGTGATGTATCTGGGTAGATTCTTTGTCTTTTGTTTTATCCAGAAAATTTGATTCATCGGAAAATGATCTAGAAAGATTATTTGTTCCTCCATACAGTGAGGTCATACAGGTGCTGCAGCTTAAACCTAAGACAAAAAACCAGATCCTGGATTTAATTACAGTATGGGGACATCTTAAACTGTGCTCCAATTTAATATCAGTAAGACTGTCAAAAATCAATTGTCCATATTTTTAACAGACTAACCCTTCATCTTACCTGTGACATCCAGAATTCCTGACAAATTAAAAAACAAACATGGTTTGTTAGGTTGTCGAGGCTGATGTGAATGGTTTCTCTGTACTCAGTACCAGATAGTACTTGACAAAGATGCACTGTAACTTAAAGTTCATCTTAAAAAGTCACTTTAGCCCTTCGGCCCAACTTTTTTTAGATTGTTCTCACTGTGCTCTTCAAACTTTTAAGAGCTTCACCTGCTGGTTCTGCTCCAAAGTGGACAGCATTTGAAGGCTATTTTACCTGAAGCCAGAGCAAACCTCAGGCCCTTAACCTCTATGGTTAAAACATACTTCTTCCTTCTTTATCTGCCTTCTGATGGGCGTGGAAGGGGAAGTAACACTTTGGTGTACAAAGCCTATACTTTCTTTCTCTGCCTTAAAATATGAGTACTCACAGTCCCTTCAAGGTTTGAGTGTCAACAAAACCTCTGAGCCTGTATGAAAAAACACACACATGTATTTACAGTGTCCACTTTAAAGCTGTGGCACCGAAGGCATACAGGGGAACTCCCCTCAAGCTGTATTTGCCAGCATACCTTCTGCTGAGGCACAAAGTTTAACCAAACTAGAGCATCCTGCCACTGCAGCAAATAGCTTGGAGAGAAATGCGAGATGGACGATAACCACCCATTTTTGAAAAGCAAAACTGAAATGTGAAGACAGATTTATCCATCATAGCAATACAACAGGGCTTTTTTTGCTACTTGTTATTTATGATGGATGTGTTCAGATAGTAAAAAGGCAAAGCCAGGATACATGCACTAGGATCTTAAACACAAACTGGTAATTTTCCAAACATGTTGTTCCAAATACCAGAGGAAGACTTTAGTTTTGGATTTTAATTTTGCAGACCTTCCAAATAAAACTTATGTTTTACACAACATTATTAAAAGTTTGTTACCTTTAAGAGCTTCAAGCTTTTCATTTTTGACTTTCAACACTACATCAGTTATCTTTTGTAACAGGAAGTTTTGTGTTCTTTCTCGTCTGATAGATTCAATCAAAGTATCTAGTCCCTTTGGATTTTCTGCTAAGTAGTCCAGTAACTTCCCAGTTTTTTTCCTACTGGAAGATCGAGCTGAAATTTCTTCTGTGTCCTCCCTAGTGAGTATTTTCTTAGAACGCAGGTAATCAAAGTGTCTCTCGGCTATGATCTTATCACACAGGTAAGGACGCATCCTTTCTAAAGCCTGAAAGACAAAACAAACTAGTATTAGCCAGCATTTCCAGTTATTTAGAGGCCTGTAACTGGAACCTACATGATTTTGGTACAGGTCAGCAAAATAACTTTTAAGGCTGCTGCTGTGTTACTTAGTTGAGATTTTTCTCAGTGTAAAAAATGTTTTAAAAAAACTGTTACATAATTATTGCTTTCATTAACTCTTTGACTGAACTCAGGAGTTCCAATGCTTGTTAAGAAATACGGTGACTACTTATAGAAAATGTGATTACATAAGGCCTGAGGTTAGCACATTTCAAAACAGTCAAGTAAAAATGAAATTGTACCAAACAGCACCTACTCACTTTGTCTACAAATACACCCCTTTTCACTGATCATCTGATTGCCACATTTCCATACCGTTGTATCTTGAGGCACAACTCCAAAATACTGCAGTTATTGATGTTTTCTGTACATTGAGCAAAAGCAGTCTCAAAGCAACAGCACAAACATACTCACAGTTCAAAAGGTTTGTAAATAAACTTATTTATTTACAAAATTCAAACCTATTTATTTACACTATCGACAAGTTCAACAAATTACTGACATCCAAAATACATGCACTTTCATCCATAAATGTATGTAATCTCAACAACATGAGTGGCTGCTTCTTGTCTTTTGCAGCCCTACTCCACTGTATGAATGATTTTATATGGCTCACCCCCATCCTTCTCAGCTCTTACCTGCAAGACTCCAAACCTTATAAATCCTCCTCAAGACAACCTTGCCCAGACCAAGCTGTCCTTACCAGTTTTAGCTTCCTGAGCTGTGCTGTCCCCTGTCACACACAGTGCCTCTGCTAGCACAGCACCCTGGCTTGCAGAGAGCCCATCAAAGTTACCCAAAGAACAGCCCTGAGAGAGCCAAGCCGGTTGTGAAGCCACATTTAAAATCTGAGTGCAGAAGCTCTAAAGCCAGCTTTATGGGACTGCATTTTGATGATAAAATGATTGTTATTTGTTTCTACCTAAGATTGTTATTTGTTTCTACCTAAGATTGTTATTTGTTTCTACCTAAGATTGTTATTTGTTTCTACCTACTTCCATCCTCTCTGCTCCAATGGAAGGACCTGTAAGGACAAGGGCTAAAGTGACAATCATGCACTTGTGGGAGATGCAGCCCTGGGCTCAGTCACTGACCCAGACTAACATACCTGTCCTGTTACACCTACAGTGTCTGACTCAAGGAGCTTTTATCCTTTTTTGGTGTAACTACCCAATGGCACCTGTTGCAGTATTAGCCTGTGGAAACGAGTACTAGCTTGAAAAACATGTCTCACAGAACTATGACAAAGCATTTAAAGGAAATCACTTAAGCATGAAGCTAGAAAGAAACAAAAAACAAACTGCAAGAAGTCTTCACTGCACTTTAAAAGAACATAAAAAAAACCCCAATTAATCAAACATAAGACACTGTAAATTACAAACAGGACCATGGATAGGCAATGAATAAGTGATAAACTGTGATTTTACTTTTTTTTTAAATTAAGCAATCACTTGTTGAGGTTGGTTAGTGCATTGCTTCCCAGCCTCATGCTAAGATAAATTAATGCAGAATGAATCAGGATGAAGTCTTCCCTCAGATTTCAGACATCAGTGAATAAGTACAGGGGAAAACCCAAAAAAAAAGAAAAAATAGAACAATAAGCCTCAATAAAAAAATATCTAAGTACACTTAACGAAGATATGCACGCTTTCTAAGAAGGAGTCCTACTGGCACCCGGAGCAGCAGACCCATTTTCAGCCAGGTTTGGGTACCGCGTTACCCCTCCCGCCTGCCGCGCTTCACCGCCAGGGACGCCGGGCCGGGGCTCTGCCCCCGCGCACCGGGCACGGCCCGGGCCCCGCCACACGCGCTCGCGAGCCGTGACCAGCCCCAGCCGGGGCACCCCGGGGGCAGAGCCGTGCTCGAGATTCCCCGCCGCCCTCCCGTGCGCGCCGCCGGGCCCGGCCCGTCCCCCCGCCCCGGTGCATTATTCCCACCCCAAGAAGCCTTTCTTTGCTGTACCGCATTTGAGTTTCTCAAAGCTGTGTGTCTCTGCAAAGTAACCTATTTATCTCCCATTTTCCTGCTCAGAGAGCTGCAGGGCTGACCATTTTTTCCCAAGTGCCTACATTGATCCTCCCTGTGGAGGATCTGTGCTATGCACCCAAAATACATGGAAAGCTTTCAGCTTCCCTGATGCTTCCAAGAGGTTGTGGTACTTCTGAAACAGAGCCAGGCGTCTTCCCAGCCCCTGACTCCCACCCTTGTTTATTATATCACATGCCTTTCAGCTCTTCCTCTTCAAGGTGAATTATATTGTGGGCTTTGCTGGCTCCATACAACACTGCTGATAAAAACATCTATCATGCACTCTGGATTTAGAGCATTTGTTAATAACCTTGCTCAGCAAGAGGTGCAGTTCAAAGCCGTGTGATGTCTGGAGGGCTAGGCTGCTGATTCCGGAGCCGTGTAGGAGACAAACTGGAATGATTTAACTTCAGCAGTCAGGATGGGAGCGTGGGTTAGTGAGTACAAGAACAGAATATATTTTAGCAGACATAATGCCTAAACACCCTACCAGGATTTAATGGTGCAGGCAGCAGGAAGAAGGCTACTCTCTGCACAAAACTCATTTCAGGAGAGTCACAGCCACTCGATAGTCAGAAGTGAGCCAGGGATCATTTCCTTCAAGGCAGCTGGAAAGATTTTGGACATTGCATTGCTGTATGAATGTATACATATGTAGTGTCCATCTAGTATAAATTTCTAGACAAAATTTCCAAAATAAATTTTGAAAACTGTTTACAACCCAGAGGTTTCTACAAAACTCGCTGTGAAGATGAAGACAATGTTGCAACACTGTCACAGTTCCTAAGAGGTCAGTCAGCTTTTCAGAGCTGTGACCAGCTCCAGGCTTTCTTTCCCCCTCTGCCCTCACTGATGAAGCCCTCTCCAGGCAGCATGTCCTTACTGCTGAGCAGGGGCCTCTCCCTGGAAGTTTCACGTGCTCCCATCCCATTCTCCTGATCCTTGCTCAGGGCTCTGGTCTGGGTTCTCAGGACAAGCCCCTTCTGGAGCTGGCAGGACAGCCCAGCCCCTGTGGGAGCTGTGGGACTCTGAGCTCAGTTCCTCTGGGAGGAGGAGGAGGAAGCTGCCAGACAGAGAGAAGGGAAGGAGTTTGGTTTAGTTACAGGTCGAGGGCCCTTCCCAAACTCAACAGATACCTGCAGCAATCAATGGCATGTTTCTGCTACTAAACCACAGCAATAAACCTACAGGTCATGAATTTTGGGGGTGAGGTTGTTGAGAGCACCAGAATGTCTGGGCTTTATGATGCAGCAGACAGTGACTGATTTTTTGGAGCAGCATGTACTTAGAGTGGGGACTGACTCTGTACACTCAAAGGCAGAAATCTCTACTTGAAGTAATATCCTACAACTAAGTTTTGCAAAGAACACTCCTTGTTAAATTACTACGATTTTGCTTTTTTCAGGTTTGATATTCCATGAGAAACTTCTTCTAATTTTTAATCACTGCCATTAAGAAACAAATTCAAGTAAATTGGTACCAACTCTCTCCTGTAGACACAGGTACACATGTAAATGAAGTAGTTAAAATATTAATTGCATCACACTAAATGTATTCACATTAGGCACAGCACTGATTTAAATATATTAGTTAAAAATAATACTTTTAACCAACGTTGTAAAATCAGTATAAAGGCTGTATTTAGATCCTTGGTCCCTACTTCTCTGGCAAGGAGAATAATAGATTATGGTTTATTTAAAGTCCTATTATACTAGCAAAATACAGTTTGAAAGTGATGTAATTATTTTGCTACAGTTTATTAAGAAATTCCTACTCTGTTAAATTATCTTAGGTTTCTTAAAAAGCTGAAAGAACAACACTGAGGCCTTGGAGCACTGACCCCTGGGCTCCAGGAGATGGCACTGATGGCCCACGAGCCCTGGCACACACTGCAGGGGCTCCCAGCTCCTGGATCCCAGTGCTGAAACCTCGGGCATCAGAGCCAAGGGTGCAAGCACAGAGCAGCCCCAGGAGCAGGCTGCAGACTCAGCAGAAGTGCTTAGATGTAACGCATGCAATTATCTGTCAGGTTACCTCAAAGCAGTGCCTGCAGTGCAGTCGCCTCTCCTGAGATTGTGGGGGAGAAAAGACACAGGAGCTGTGTGAATAATTTAACCATAATGGGAATGCCACCAAACCTTTGTAGTTTCACCTTCTGTAAGTTACAGTAAGTGCAGGCAGCACAGAGAAACATACTGTACTATGCTAACATCTGTTTTGTTACCTTGGACAGCAATAAAATGAACCATGACCACTCACAGGCAGTATCTCCTCTCTACACATTACTCTTAAATGTAGGGTCTAAAATTATAATTTGTTTTTAAAGAGTCAAGATTTTCCCCTAACAGAATTAAGGGTTTTAGTGCTAGTGTCTATAATTGGCTTTACATCTAGGTATGTAATAAGCTTGGAAATAAAAAGACAGCATGAAACAGTACTAAATTAAATACATATACTTTCAGTTCCAAAACAAGAAGCACAAACTAAACAGGGTAGGGTATGGTACAACTGACACTTTATTCCTTCGTGATGGAGATATATAGTATTGAAACTGCAAGAGTCACAAAAAAAAAAGTTAAATCAAAGTGCAAACCTCTATTAGAACTGATTATGGAATGTATTAATGTTTTTGGCACAAAAAGTGGGGAATTATATACTGCAACAAGATTAAGTTTAATGAATGTAATGCTTCTGTGCTCAGTAGTCACATTTGTGCACTGCAGAACAATACAATGTAAAACAGTGACTAACACATTCACATACAACTCCATACAATTTACATCACACGTCCAGTTAAAACTTCTCTGAAAATACATGAGGTCCACTGATACTTTGTTCACAATCACTTAACAAATACCATTGTTTAAGCAGGCTTATCTTTTCAGCTTCCTTATTGATAAAAGCAAAAATAGACAATCTTAAATAGTAAATTATTTTCCTCAAATGGCTCCATGTGGATGTTGATGTTTTCTATTAATTTGGCTCTGACTTCATTGATAAAACATGTATGAAGCTGAACAAAATCAAAAGCTCTTTTTTTCTGTATTTTCCAATTTGCTGTGAACAAACAGCATTCTGTATACTGGCTTTTTGTTTTCAAAACTGGACATAGTGTTGCCTATGAGCTCTATTCCTATCACATGGAAATCACCAAAAAAATCAAGAGCATAGCTTTACACAGTGGCATCTATTTAAAACTGAATATTAGCATGGTAAACACAAAAATACATAAATGGAAGAGTTCAAGTTTATCTCATAAGGTACAGTATGCATTCACATTTTCATTACAGAGAGAGACACTGTATTCACATTCTGCTGAAGAAAGAAACCCACATATCACAGATCTCCCTAAACTCTTAGCAAAGATAACATCCATGAAATATCTATACTGCACATTCTGGCTCTTTTATTTCAACTGAGCCAAACTGACTGCTGAAAGGACAAATCCTTTGATGAGTAATTCAAGCCCCACTGCTGAGCTATTACCACAAGAACTGCTGTACGGGTCTGCTCTGTCACACAGCCTGACAGCTGTTATCAAGAGTTTTATGTGGGCAACTATCAGTGTTCAGTGTCTCATCTTCCTTTTTTGGTTTGGGATTTTATTTTATTATTTATATTAATCAAGGATGATGATTTACATCAGGCATCTGAGAAATGTTCTGGTGACAAAATGCACAGGACATGCATTAGATGCACATGTGTCACTGCAGAAATGTCCTCACAACTGAATTCTTTGTGTGGGCAACAGAAAAATAAACAGCAAACAGCAAGAACAAGAAGCATTTGGCATGATTTTAGTTCTTAGTACCATACTGCAAATACATAAACTGAAGTGTTCATAATATTTTTCTTTCTAATGCCAGAATAAAGATTAACAGGAGAAGCTGTGAGGTGAGGGCGATCCCACTAACCAGCTTAGGTAACTTTTGGCATCAGACTAAGATGTAACTTAGAGCATCTATGTTAAGAGGCTGTGACTCCTAGTGAGGCCAAGAGAGAGAAAGCAGGTGTAGTTTTAGAGCACCTCAATTTTGTGCCTGAAGTTAGACATTTTGAATAACAGCAACTGAAGGAATTCAGATCCCTCAGCTGCTCTCTTGCTTTCTGTATACCAAAATGCAGCCCTGAAACCAAAGAAACCTAAATGGCAAGAGATGAAAAACCAACCTCGCTGTCTACACAGCTGTTTCTCAGCTCTGAAATCCCAACTCCTCCTCTCCCTCCCCTAGGGAACCAGAGAAATTCATTGTCACATGTTTTACAGCTTTCAAGGACACAGGGTAACAGCAGTGTCAGCAGACATGGTTCTTTTTTTCTGGAGAAGTCTTAAAAAGAGGAGTCACCCTTGTTCCTCTCTGGATCTACAGCTCCTTCTGACTGTCATCCTTCTAGCTCAAAAGAAGTTGCTCAGACCCAAGGCATTCCCTCAGTTTTTCCTCTCTCCTGGCACCTACTCAAGGAGGGAGTGAGTTTAGGATAGTCCATCATGGCTTGGGATACTGTGGAGTGAACAGTGAAGAAAGAGAAATGAAGAAAAAGACTCAAGTAAGAACTGAGGCAAGAAGGTAAAATCACTTGGGATTAAACAAGAAAAGTGCTCATCATGCCTTGATGAGCAAACTAGAAATGAAAGTCTGAGGAAGGAGACAGGTGAGAGAGGGTGGAGGAAGAAAAAAAAAAAAACAAAACAAAGACTAGAGAAATATTTAACAATAAAATTGAAATCCTACAGCCTAACTCTCCCAGTGTAGCCCCAGGAGGCACATGCACAAGTCAGGATGGGGGGGCTCTTTCAGCTTTGTCAGCTCCCACGGCTGCACAGGTTTTTAACAGAGCACAGCTTGCCTTTAGGAGCTCACAGCTCAATACTGCAGGGCCACTTTTTGGCACAAAATCTCTGTTTAATGTCAGGTTATTTTGAAATGTGTGATACTTTATCAAATATTTAAAAAGCACCAAGGGAAGGCAGAAAAACATTCCCCACTGCAACATTTACATCCTGAGAGCCTGATCACCTGGCTCAGGTTTAATTGATGGTGCATGGGAATGGAAGAGACAAAGAGGGAACTTCAGGATCACCCTTTGGGACAGGAGAATCATAACTAGAAAAAAAAACCCCACCTGCTGTTTGGCTGGCTGAAGAACTTCTCTGGGACATGTTCTTTACACATACAATATATTCACTCATCACTGCTCTCTTCCCCACGTCGTGTCATCACAACAAACAGAGCACCCACGAAGCAGCAGGTGTACTCTGGTAGCTGCCAGGAGGTTTTCCTCTCATTACCACTGAGATGCAGTGTGAGATGTGCCAGAGAGAGCCTACAAGCATGAGTACTTGTGTTTCCTCTCTTATGGCTGCACAAAACAGCACACAGCTTTCCAAAGGATATCCCAGTGGGCATCTGGTTAATTCTGTTTGCTTTCCTGCAGACCACATTGCCCAAGCCCCCTCACTCGCTTCCTACTGTGCCTCAGCAACACGCCACAAGTGGTTCAGGAAAGGTGGAGGAGATGTCTAGGAAGCTGATAACATGTTCAGACTATTTGTCAGTCTCTGGAGAGTTCCCACTACTGCCTCTGTTTGGGAATTGCTCCCATCCTTAGTTTACAAATGATTTAACAAGAAGCATGTGAATACAATGCTGTGTGCTTCACTTTGCAGTGGCGACAAAAAAAAAAAAAAGCCATGACTCAGTGGGTAAACATGGTGAGGAATTTGCTACAAAAATTGTATTTGCCTTAAATGAATACCACAGTGAATATTCATGCCACTAAAAAAATAGAAGATTGTTATTGTTCCAAGGAAAACTGTCCCAAGGGCAGATAAAGAAAAAATGACAATCTTCCAGGAAAAAACAGCTTCCCTTATTCATGGCATAATCCAGGAATAGCTGTCCTTCAACTACTTCTATCACCCTTTTCTTTTGAATTTTGCTAGTAAGTGGCCTCCAAATTAAGAGAAAACAGAAAGGAGAAACAAATTTTAAGATGTAAACAAAGAGATTTAAATCCCCCATACTTTAGATTTCTTTTGCATCTCTGCATTTAATTTTTGTGGTCCAGAGGCTTCCTAGGATCTGGCCTTTTTAAAAATTCCTCTCCCATTATCACCACATTGAAAGTCATGGTCTTAGCAGGAAACTGGGACCTGAACTGCAGGAGACAACTCGTGTGGCTGCACTACTCTCTTCTTCTGTCATTCACGTTTCCCAGGCAGTCATTGCCCTTGAACACTCCCATCAGAGGAAGCTTTTCCAAAGCTGGTACCTGGTGTCTGAAATGGATTCCAGCCAGAACTCTGTGGCTGTCACAGCAGCACTGTGATGTGGCCAGGACTGTGAGCACAATCCACTGCCCACTGTGCCTGTAGTGTATGGAAAGCTTCCCTACCACACAACGTTCATGAGCTCACTGCGTTTTCTTCAGTCTCCCTAATACTTTGCACCACTGAAAGTAGAAGACTGAGGAAGGAAAAAAAACATGTAGAGCAAGGAAGCAAGAGAAAAGAAGATGGAAGGGAACAGTGTAAAGACAACAGAGGTGCTTGAAATATTGAGAATATCAGCTGAGTTTCATGAAATTTTCACACAGATATGTTAAATCACTAAAGCTAAGGGTTAGCCATTATAATTGTCTTCTGCTAGCCCATGGGACTAACTTACTTCAGAGTTATGTGCTCCCAACAAACCCTACATCCACCTTAAATACCACCTGCAAGGACATAATAAAAATTCACAATGCAAAAAATCTGTAAACAAGGGTTAGTAGCACAGTGGTACAGTAGATTGTCAATAAAAACAATAAAAGTGTGGATACAGATTCGTCTACCTTGTGTGTAACATTATTGCCAGTTACAAGGGAGGGACTCTGTAAACTCATAATTCTGAAGCTTTGTTAATAAGCACAGAGCAACAGGTGAGTGCCCCATCTACTTTCGCCAGTTCTGTGTTGGCTATTGGGATCAGCATGTGGTCCTTCAGCTTTTCAAATACCTGTTCAGGAAAGAAAATGTAAGGGAAAAATCATTACACTTTACACCTCTGTTTTCCCTTCTCTCTAAGTATTTACAGAACGAACAGACATGGATTTGCCAGCAGGTGCCACGCCATCCCACCACTGTTAATGAACAGGAACACTCACGGTGCACGTGGCCTTCTGGCTGTGGCACTCACACACATCCCACTGCAGCAAGGGAGCTGCCAGGGCCTCGCTGGCAGCCCGGGGGGGCTCTCACCTTGGCACTCTCGGGGTACTCCTCGGGGGCTCGGTGCAGCAGGACGTGCCCTTTGCTGGGAATGTTTAAGTAGATGCAGTTTGCTGCGGCATCGTCAGGCACTGTCAGCTTGTCGTAGCGGTGGTCGCTCATCTGTTGCATGGTCTGCCAGGAGACAAAGAGCAGCTGTTTAGATCAAAAACAGTAGCAGTCCCAAAGTAACTGGAGAACAGAATCTTCAGAAATAGCTAATGGTGATTGCCAAAGCAGTCAAGGACCATTTTGCTATGCAGCAAGTACAGATATTTCCTTTTATCTCTGCCTTTGTGGGAGAATCTACTAAACCTAACTGAAAGGAGCAGTAGAAAACTGAAAAAAAATAATTTGTGCAATGGTTCTTGCAAGTAGCAGGATTAAGCAGGGTACTTGGTAAGCATCCTCTGTGGGGTCTTTTCCTCGAGGACTGCACACTGAGTATGCAAAACTGCTCCTGACACTGATTGAGACTATAGGTGCTCAGCACCTATAGAAAAAAAAAAAAAAGCAACCATTGTTCAGTATTTATGTGATGAGTATGAATTAAACCAAACAGGACAGGAATGGTTCCCAGCTAGGGTATCAGCCCAATCTTAATTCTTTTCAAGGACCTCTGTTCTGCCTTGCAGGCAGTTACTCTTTCACTAAGCACCTGTGCTGGGGAGCGAGCAGGCACGTCCGCGCTAATCCTCGCTCCCAAGGGGACAGCACAATGCCCGCCTTGCAACAGGAGAGCTGCTGGGCTGCAGAGCTTTGGGTATAAATATACGGCTCATACACAAACGTAGACCCTGGCTGGCTGGAACTTCAGAGACAGAGACTCTCAGGACACGACAAGCATGCAATCCCATGTTTTGGATCAGATCCATTTTAGTAAGGATGGGAAAAGCCTGAAGACAAGATGCCTGACTCCCAGTTGTAGCATTCCAGCTTTACATCAGCTTCAGCCTCACAAAGACCAAGAACAACACAGAACTGAACAAGGCTCAAAGTCCAAAACTTTGGTTCTACTGAAAGCCTAAGCAAATTGCTAGTGTTTCCATTTCTCCCCCAGCCCACCTGTGCTCCCACATATATTGTACATACATGCAAAGATGCAAACAGAAAGAAAAAGCTTTTTTTTCCAGCTTAAAATATTCACACTAATATTATCTTTAGAAAAACCTGGTCTTTTGTTAACAAGATTTTTCAACTAAATTCCCTTCTCAGGAAGAACTCAGAGATTTACATCCCACAGTACAAAGCAGACTTCAATTTTAGGCACAGTTAAGTGTCATTAAGTTGCTTCCAGAGTCATTCTTCTCTACTACTTCTCATTCATTAACAAAATACTACATGTAGCTGATTTATAACAGGGTCTACACAACATACTGGGAAGCAACACAGATCTCATGCTTGCCCACACCTATGGTAAGTAATTCCCTTATAGGTCTACATTTTTCATGTTCTATCCTGAGTCATCCACATCCCGTGGAGAATACGAAACTCACAACAAAGAATGCCATGCATTCCTGAGGAAGTGTTATCAGATTGTCATTTCTTGTTCCTTCTCATGTTATGAAACTCTCCCAAGTTCCCAAGGCCACATCTACCTCCATAAAAGGTTAATGTGTTTTTCTGGGCAAAAATCCTTGCACCTTTACTTCACCAGATGTAATTTTGTATTTTCATGTGCTTAGCACAGTTATTTATTTTTTTATAATTTTGTTTCTGTTATGTTGCCAAGATGAATTTTATTCTGCTTTCCTTGATGTTGCAGACATCCTGCACCTTCAAGTGTGGCTCTTCTACCTGATAGCCAGAGTCAGCAGACATGTCCTCTACCTGCAGTTTCCCTGTTCCTTCCTATATGATGTTTTTAAGTCTTGACTAAGGGAACACTTATTAAATCTGCACTAAAATACATGTATCAGTAGAAGAAAAGCCACTATGTCTGGATTTCACTAAGATCCCAAACAGTTGTTCTTTCCCCACTCCTTGTTGGAAACAGAATTCTGATATTGTAGGTTTTCTGTAGGAAGATCAGAAATATATTGTGAATTACTGTGAAATGCTTCCATATGAAATTATGAAAGAATTCTTAAGCAGAAGGGTAAAGACAAGTCTCCCATTCATTTGCTTCTGCAAAATGCTGAAGTGGGAAGTACACCAGCAAGCAGAAAAAAAGGACAAGTGGCAGGGCCCTACTGCCTCAAGGACCAGCTTTGGGGAGCCCGGGAGATGATGCCAAGGGCACGCTAAAAGGATTGTTTTCAATATTAAAAAGCACACAAACGGTGGCTGAATTAGTTCAGAAACAAATCAGAAAACCTGAGTGAGAAAGTGAGACAAAGCAGCACAGGAGTTTGAGGACACAGCTGTGATAGTGGGACTGGGATCTCAGCTAGCTGGAACAACACCACAAGAAAGCTTTTATTACTAACTGGAGGTTTGACAACACAAGATTACTCTCTTCCTCAGCTCTTAAGATAAAAAGAAAATCATATTTGCAAGCTTTCATCACTGTTATAACTATGCCTGACTGTTGCAGTAAAATTTCAAAAACCACTTACTTGAGAGAGTGCCCAGGCAGTAACACCCCAGACCTGCCCCACAGGGAGGCTCTGGAGGCAGCAGAAATGCACCAATACCACACCATCAGGGCACTCTGCAGACCCATGTGGTTTTCTGTATTTCTATTATGTGAAGTCATTAGGTACATGTGCCTGGCCAGACTGACTCCAGGGCAGAGAAAAGGAGATAAAAGCAAGGTCCTTTGATTGTATTTTCTATCAGATACATCCCAAAATATGATGCATTTATAGAGGGCTGGCTTTCTGTCCACAAACGTTGTACAAGCAGCTGTGTTAAGAGCCCAGCATTTCCCGTGTGCCTGGTTTTTCTGGGAATTTTCTTCAGCCTAAAGAGGGTAATTTTCACTGCACATTCTCTCAGCCCTTAGTCATGCTTTCCTTATGTTGAAGTCATCCACATAGCCTAAAATGCCTTCTCTACAGTTTTTTTACAGTGTGTCCTCAGACAACTGAGGTAATGGATAAGCTAAATAATCCTAACTATGAAGCAGCATTATACATGAAGGAATAAAGTATATGCTTTATGCTTTTTAAATGAATAAAGTTTTGGGTCTATTATCTCTGACAGAACTAAGATGACTGTATGCACTGTTAAAAGAGGCCAAGCCTAGCTACAAATGTTCCCCCTTCCATGAGGAAGGCCCCAGTCTGAGCCCTGCTGCCTGCTCACTCTGGGACTTACATCCAGATTGCTGCAGGACAGAGTGACCAAACCCACCCGCAATGCACATTTTTATCTCCAACTCCCCACAAGCAAAACCAAACATACACTGAATGTTCCTCTTGCTAGCAGGGCATTGAGCACCACACTTAAAAATGCCTGTGTGATGCTGACAGACAAGCACAGATTTCCAGGGTTTGGTGTTTGTATTGATTAGCCACTGTTTTCCTGACTGCTAACATTTAAAAGAAAATTTAAACCTAAGCTCAAGTGGAGTAACCCTACACCCATGGGATCATTCCCTCACCAGCTTTCAGCTACCTTTCTTAAATCCTTCAAGTCAAAGTATTCTTAAAAGAAAACTAGTCACATCAAACTATTTAAGACAATTCTTCTATCCCACCTCTTTTCTTTCCTTCCAAGCACATTGAACTTCAGCCCATTTGACACTGATGCTTAAGCAACCTTTGGCCTGGGATCCAAGAGAATGAAAGGTGTGAGAAAAGATTAAACTACTACAAGGTTTCACCTACAATGACAAAAATGAAGTATTTTTGTGGTGCAGGGCAACTAAAACTGCTGAGAGGAATAACAGCAATAGGCAGTCACGTGGTCCTAGGCTGGATGGGAGTTTGGACGGACAAGTGGATGAAAGACCACTTGTCTGGGAACAATGTTGGGCTATGCCGTTCTGCAGCAAAGGCAAAAGGTGAGGACAGACACCTGACCAGACCACTGCCATCTGGAGGGACAGCTGAGAAAGGTAAAGTAGTGCTTGCTACCTGGAAGATACTGCTGATTGCCAAATCTGCTTTTTTAAAATTCTTGCAGCACCCAGAAGAGCTTCTTTTTCAGTGCTGCATGGTAGGGTGTCTCCAGTCTCAGGTAAGAGGTGATGGCACCCACTTTTGCATCCCAAGATAGGGAGTGGAGGCGACCAAGAATTTGTGCGTGGTTTCCAGGAACCCCAACTCATCAGCTGTCATACAGAGTGATACCAGCTCAGCACTGTCCCAGGCCCAGGAGTCCGCCCAGTTTGCTTTTGAGCATGTAGCAAGACAGCTACAGAGTTCAGACAGGTACTGTGCAAGGAAACATTTATTTTCCTTTTTTTTTTTTTTTTTAATTTGCCTCTTTAGAGCTTACCTTTACATACTTTTAGAGCTCCCCTGATTCTTGCACTGGAAGACACAGTGAACAATTGATCCCCAGTCACCTTTTCCGCATCACTCCTGACTTTATAGGCATCTATGATCCTATCTTAGTTGTCTTTTTTCCAGGTTACAGTCAGAGCTTGCTTCATTTGTCTCCTTAGGCAAGCTGTCCAGGCATCTGTCAGTCCATATCGAACTTTTCTGAATCTTTTCAGTTATACTTCATGTTTTTTGAAATGGAGGGCCTATGCATGCAAAGTGCACACAACAGACCACATGCAGATGCACCACAGCTTTATCACTGGCAAAACGATGTTCTCTGTTTGGTTTTCAGCTCAGCTAGAAACTTCAACAAGCTCAGGATCTCACTTCTGCAGTAATGATCAGTCAGAGCACATTATTTCATGTGATCATCAGAGTAACAGTCAGCATTGTCATTCTCCCTGTCCCAGCTGTACATCACTTTACACTGAAACCAAAATTCATTCACTGATTTATTGCCCTGACTGTCCTTTGAGTTCCTTCCTCATTTCTTCATATTTAAAGAAACAATTGGCACTGAAGAGAGAAAGCAGCAGCCTTTGGGTTCAATGCAAGAAAGTGCAGGAGAGTGGAGCTGATGAGCTGTGCCACAATGCCGTGTGCCTCATATGGGACACAGCAGCTTCTCAGAGTTTCCTTGAAACAAAGCAGTGACCATGAAACACTTGGCTAGGCTGGCCAGAGGGGACAGAAGAGCAGAGCTGGAAAAGCCAGCGACCTTGCTGGAATGTCAAGATCTATCAGGAGTGTCCCCCTTGATATGCAGACAGGCAGAAGAGACAACAGTGTAGTTGTAGATTCAGAAGGAAGGGGCCATCAGCGCCACTGTGAGCAGCATAAATCAAAGGAGAATGATCTAAGCCTTCTTGTCAGGCACTAGGAAGTCTGATAGAGATACAGGACAGGACAGCACAGACCTACAGACACAAACTACAGAGGATCTCTTTGAAGCCAGCAGTGCCCTGGTCTGCCATGGTCAGTACACCAGATTTCTCAGTCCATCCACAGCCAGAGTGTTGCTTTAATTCCTGCCTAACACCCACGGTCTCAGCAGCTGGGCTTTGGGCTTTGCCTCCCTGCTGCACCCTCTCAGTCATGTTTTCCAGAAGGAAGAGCTCTTTTAAGCAACCTCTCCCACCCTGCTCCTCGGCTTTTCCTGGCACAGGACGCCTTTTGCATCAGCACAGATGCGATGGGCACGGAGTGTCATTCGTGTGCACACCTGCACTGCTCTGCCCCTCTGGGCCACCATCCCTCATGGCCACACTGTCACCTGCCTGCCACCTCTGCCAAGGACCACTGCAAAGGGAAACCATGACCTGAGAAGGAGGAAAGGAAGCAGATTACGTGGGCTGTTGTTTTCAGAGGAGAAGGCAGGAGCACGAACATCCTGTCGTTTGGAACAGGAACCCAGGGAGAGAATAGTCAAAGGGAAAAAAAGAAGCAAAGGAATAGAAACATGAGTCCCCATTTACGCAAAGCACATGACATCTTCTCAGTCAGCCTCTGACCCAGCTCCTGTGGCTGACAGCCTTACTGGTGAGGAAGAACATGCACTGAAAGGGACACTTTCTTCACCCTTTAAAAACCAACAAACAAACAAACCTGATTCATATAATAATACCTAGTATAATCTATATAAATATATACTTTTGAGTCTTTATCTTCCAAAGATTCTTCTGCACATAAGCAAAATGAACAGCACTAACACTCAGATAAGTGCAGTGGCTATTACATCATTTAAAATTAATTCGAAGTAAAACATGAGTTGACTTTTTAAGGTAGGAGGTCATTTGGCATTCAGTGAAGACCGACATCCTCTGAGATTATATGAACCCCTAATTCATAAAGTAATGAAGAATCAGAAGGAGATAAATGAAAGTACATAGAATTTTATATGTTGATTCATGTATTGATTGATTATAAATTGATTAATTTTCCTATCTACAAGGCTGAGAGAAGCAGAGTCTCATTTTTTAATGTTTAGCTTAAAGAGGAAAGTTCTCAACACTTCTTTGTATTTCACTAACCTTTCTTTGTTCCTGCATTACAAAAAAGTCAGCATTCATCTGCACTTTCTGCTAATTCCCTACCTGATGTCATCTTCTTTGGGTTATTAATATTAGTAATGATTTCCACAGCAACCCATTGTGATAGCATAAATAGAGGATTATGACTTCATGTGGGGAATAAGCAGAGGCACAAATGATGAATTCTTAAGGAAGAAGAGATAATGTTTTCATGCAAACTTGTGCATTACTAGAAAAGACAGTTGCTATACAGACAATAGGAAAAGCAGATTTAGCTGAGCCTTTTCCTGCTGCATGGCAGTACAGACTGTTTTCTAAGAACACCAGGGAGATGAAGTTCTCCCTTAGGTGTCTGGAGGCATTTTTGTGGCAGAGCTGGGAACCCCTCTGCTTTATCCAGGCACTATAACCCTCCTGTCATGCAGGGAAACAGCACTCAGCTCTTCAAAATCTGGCACATTGCAGAGACTTCAGTTACACAAGATGGAGTAAGAACAAAAGGCATTTAATCAAAGGAATGGGGGCAACTGCCAATGCGAGAACAACTCCTTGTGCTCAAGTCTAAAAGCTCTGCTCTGATCACAGCTTGGATACAGACCAAGGGCACAGTTACCCAAAAGAGACTCCTTTCTATATTATCCTTAAGATGTGGTTTTGATAAGCCTCCCTTGATCACTGTCAAAACAGCTGCATTAGCAATAGCATCCTCCAGGGAATAATTTAGGGGAAGAATGAGCAGCTCCACTCCCAACAGAAGATACTGAATGAGAGAGTCAAGAACAAGGCAGGACAATCATGTCCAAGCTTTTTTTGAAAGCAGCAGGAGAAAAGAAAGGTATGTTGCTAAAGTCATGGCATTGCACTACTGCAGATATTCCAACAGAGTCCTGACCATAGAGAAATCCCATTGAATAGTGAGGCTGGACTCCAAGATACCAAGGACCAGCACCAAAGTGCAGGTGTGACCACTGCTCTGGGTCCTGCTGGGACAAGTCTGTGAGGGAACGTGAGGGCTTACACTATCAGCTGCATCACCTGCTCTGCCTTGCACCCTGACTGCCAATGCTGCTCAGTCCTGACATCTGCCATGGCCACACTGCCTCTCAATTAGCATACACTCCTCTCAAATGACCACCTGAAATCCCAGATGTTTCACATGCCACTCCATTATTCCAGATCTCAGAGGAAATATGCCAGACTCAGCTGACTGCAGGACTGAGCCCATGGTGGGATGAGTGCCCTCCCTCCCAAGATCCATCAGCGATCCCACACACCCTGCACGACCCCAGACCAGTGGATTCACACCAAGGCTTTCTCTGTCAGTCCTGTGGGGAGAGCCCAGGGCTGGTCCTTTGGTCAATGCCTGGTATCAGAGCCTACCCAAAGGACAGACTCATTTCTCTGTGGCAAGAGAACAACTTTATCAGTAGGAACTTGCTCCAGATACAATCCACACTGCTTGCAAGGGAATAGTTGAGCCTGTCAAAGCTGGGAACAATGCGTGCGACCCTCAGATGCTTTGGGATTCCTACTGAGGTATCCAAAGGGTGACAGAGATGGTCTGATCAAGGACTGTGTCCACAGTCATCTGCTGCTGTCCAAGTCTGCACTCATCACAAAGTGGAGGGAAATTGTGCTCTGTATCAACCAATACAAACAGTCACAAATGTGGCTTTTCTGGATTCAGTATAGAGCAAGAGAATACAGAAAGAATTGTGCAACAGATGCTGTGTCACAGTTCCCATCATCACCTTGCCTAGCTTTTGCCTTTGCTGCTGGAACCCGCACTGGATTATGTCCTGGGCCAGTTCCTGCTCTTCTGCTGTCCCAGCAAGACCCCAGGGCTGTGTCCCTTGTTGGGGAAAAAGTAGTGCAGGGTACAGCACTGCCACACCAACTCCCTGCTCTGGGACTGGCACTGTCGCAGCCCAAATCTGTCCTTGTTCACCTTCACAGTCAAGGTCATCAACTCTGACAGTGCCTGATCAGAGCCCAAAGGTGACATGTTTACAGGAAATCCTGGCCTCACCAAGGGACCTAAAAAATAACTCCAGGCTTCATCATCTCAACAGCCATGGCTGATGTTCAAATGTGGAACTACATGTATGGAATTATAAACAGGTTTAACTACAAGAAGGAATTAAATGCATGCTGAAAACAGCAGAGGGAAGTTGAAGTTTCAGATGTCATAGTCACCAGAGGCCCCGGTACTTTCTGCACTTAATCTGTCTCTTTCTTTCACCAAGTTTCCTCAAGTGCCACTTTTCCGCTGCAGTCCAAATAAATACACTACACTTGCCAAAACCTGAAGAGGATTTAATGGTTAAAATGTCATTTCTGATTTATTATCTGCTTCTAGCATGTGGTCTATTATCCTAAACTCTGTGGATTCATTTCCCAGCTCACTTGCAGAGCTTTACATTACACACACTGCACTGAACTCATGATCAATTGCACTTGGCCATATGTGAGCACCAGATGCAATTTCTTTTTCTATTTTTAAAGTACTGTAAGGATACATAAGTTGCACCAGTAAGAACAATCAAGAAAAATCTCTATTTCAAACAAGAACGTAAGCAGGTAAATCCTGTTTGAAATGTCAAATGTTAGCATAGCACAATGAAGCAGTTGCCTAACGTGACATGTGAAAACAACTCAATTACCAGAGATGGTTAAAGACAGCTCAATTATCTTGCTTGTATGATTGCATTTCCAGTCACAAAAAATGGCAACATGAAGGAGGAGTTTAAAATAACAAGCTATTACAATAAAGGAGTGGCATGCTGGGCTGTGCCAGGCAACACTCGGCAGGAGCTCAGGGGACTGCACTGCCACAGCTCAGCTGAGCTGCTGAAATCCAAGGAGCAGCTTTTCATTCCAAGTGCCAGTTCCTACAAAATCCTCTTGCACTTGCATTTCCACAAGACTGCAAGAAGGTGATTGCCAACTGAATTTTTTTTACTTGGTGGCAAGTAAACAAATACAAATACATTGTCAGAAAGCAAGAATTCAAATGTTTGGGGAAGCTGGTGATCAGCAGCACTGCAAATGCCATCATTCCTAAGACAGACAATTTACCCATTTGTTTGACAATAGTTTCTCATAAGAGATTTAGACTCCTGGACAAACAGCCAAATCCAATTCACTGGAACATGTTCTGGGTAACATGTTCTGTGAGCAAACATTATCCTCAGACACATGCAAATGTGCTGCTAAATGTCCAGTGCAGAGAAGCATACTGAAACCTGACAGTTGATTTATTTTTAAGATTATATCCACCAACAGAGACTGCTAGATTTTCTTGTTAATTATCATGTTCTTTTAAAAATGTATCTGCTTATTACTTTACCTTGATTAATGCTGGTGTTTACTTGATGGTTAGTTACCAGCAATATTTGATCAAGTTAGACAAAAAATGTTTTTGGTTACAATAGCTAAATTGATGCACTGCAACATGATTAGCAAAGCTGTGCAGAAGGGTTTAATCAAACTGATGAGTTCTCAGATTAGCCCTGGATCAAATTCAAATTGCAGCACTGAGCAAGCAGTACTGTAGTTGAATTTTGCTCACGTTTATAAACACTCTATACAAGTGTAGGGCCTCTTCCTCCTCCTTCATGATGGAACATTTACTTCCCCTGTGAATTCTAAAAGACAAGTTTCCTCATGGCAACATCTGAAGTAAATATCTCCACTGGTCTGCCTATATCTCCTTCCTCCCTTAATTTAACACCAAATTACCAGATTATTAGTCTAAAAAGCTATAAATAATAACCTGCATATTCTGTTTATTTCCTTAAGATAAATGAAGTTAAATCAACATCACCATTCTCTTGCCTGATACAGACATTCTTTTTGGTTTGTACACACAGGAGGCCCTAACGCAAAGTTGTTGTTTTCTCTTTCACTGATCTATATGCATTTTAAAATTCCAGCATCCTTAAGCAGATATTTTAAAAAGACCAGAAAGAGATATATGCTGTTTAGAATATTTTCTTAGGTGCTTTACCTTGAGGGCTTTCTGTGCAGCTTCACTTGATCCAATAGCAATCAAGTTTGGTCCAGCCATGCTGCAAAAGCTCTTCAGATGCAAAGAATCATGAACAGGGACTGTGGAGACAGCATAATCCTGTATGGGAATAGAGAAGGGTGCTATAAATATTTTTAAAGTGTCCTAGTTCCATAATTATATGGAGACACTCCATAATTAATTTTACTTTCTGAAAATTATCAACCCCAGGGCACAGTGTCAACTGTTTAAGTATGACACTCTCCTCTGGACCAGCTTGTCTTGAATGGAGACTGGCATAAAATCCAGAACATGTTTCAAATACTACTATTGTTGCAACCATAAAGAAATACATTAAAATGCTTAATTAAACAGTAGGTACATAAAACCTCTCCAGGAACCAGCAATAAGAACACAGGGCTGATACATGAGAACATGAAGAACGTGAGTGTTTATGTGCTCTCAAAAAATAACAGCCTCCCACTATCCAAGTGATTGTTATGCAGCAATCTCACAGATCTAACTTCAGCATCTACGACTTTACAGGATGCTCAAACCTTTCAGCAACTTGTACCTTTGGATTTTTTTAATTAGGTCTTAAATAAAGTACATGAGTATGACAAACATCTTAGCCAGTACAATTGTTCAATTGGTTCAGTGAATGACAGCTTCTATTTCCTGTGGCATGAAGGAATCTACAAACCTTAAATGTGTCAGCCAGAATTTCTGCACCACGTTGATTTGTCCGCCTGGAGAGACCTACGAAAAATTCTCTGCCTGGAATGAAAAAGTGGACTAGCTTTAGAGACATTCTGAAGCAATCTTTCAAGGATTTTCTTTTCTCAGGCTAAGCATTTAAACTGAAAATTCAGCATAAAAGAATGCAACCTGCAATTGTGAGCTGATAATCTAAAGCAATTAATCCTTTGCCAGAAGAGATATTTAACCAGAAGCATAAATAGCTTCCTTTTCTAAATCTCTGCAGTGGTCATTGGGTCAGGAAAGACAACAGCTGGGCTGGATTAGTACGCCACTGATTAACCATTTCCCTCTCCCTTTGAGATTTCCTCTGGTCTCAAGGCAGATCTGCAGTCATCAGCATCCTCCAGCACCAGAGAAAATCGGTGCTGGATCTGCACTGCCTCAGGAAAGCCTCCCTTCCTGGTCTGCCTCTGTAGGAGACCTTTCTTTCCCTGTGGTGCACTAAGGCAGGCAGCCAGCCTCCTGTGATGCTGATCAAAACAAACAGGCTTATTCAGCACAGGCAGGGAGCAACCCTGTGTGCAGCCAATGTGAGAAAATGCCTAATGGGTTTAATGACACAAAAAACACAGGCAGTATCTTCATCTTTGAAATCAACCATGCATGTAAGGCTCATGACATCTGACAGGCAACTCCACCACAGCCTTGAGAAACTAAAAATGCATTTTTTTTTGTATTTAATTCATTGAACTAGAGACAATTGTCTGCATCAAGCTTTTACAAGTCCTGAAAAGGAGTCTGGTGAACATTAGCTGCTTGTAATAAGAAATATGAAACAACCCCAGACAGCTGACTACTGAAAGCATTTTTCTTATTGGCATTTTACAAGCCAAAATAAAATCTGTATGCACAGTGCTGTTCTTTGTAGTGTGTGTACTGCTACTCCATTTATTCAGGTATTAGGCAGGACATTGAGGGCTGCACTGAGAACTCATCTCTCAGCAACCTTCGTGACATTCAGCAAACAACCGATCCAGCAAACCACAGGAATGACATTTTGTGATGCTGGTATCAGACAATGTGCAGTCTTTAAGGCAGTCAGAACATGTAAACAGCAAATTCACTACCTGTACTTATTATACCTGTAAATAAGACGTCTCCACCATCCAAGGTTGCGTTTTCATCCACCATCTCAACTATATTAAGGTTGAGACTTTCTAGTACTCTCTTCATGGCTTCAACCTGTTTAAAAGAAAGTTATTAAGGACATATTGTACTATTGAAAAAAAAAATTTAAAACCTGCCAGAAATACATATAATTAATAAGAATTAAAGCCTTTTAATGCACCTTAAGCAAGATGGATGGCAGGGTCCTTTGTGGCCCTGCCCATCACAGTTCCCCACCTGCCTTCAGAGGCCTCTGTGGTCTGGGGAAGATGGGTTGGCAAGTGGCAGAGATTAGGCTCTTGTCTTTGCAGAGGAGCCATGCAGCATTCAGGAGGGACAGACAAGGGGTCCAAAAGCACATGTTAACTCCAGTCCCTCTGCATAGTAATATCCTCTTGCAAACCTTGTCCCTTGGGTTTGGACCAGAAAAAGCACCAGCAGAGGAGTGAGGTTCATTCCTTGCACTCTGCTCAGACACAAGGGGTGGTTCTGCCAGCCATGGAGGCGGCAGCTCTACCCCAAGCCCCTCTTCAGCCCGCAGGAAAAAAAAAAATCCCCTAGTCAGTAAACATTCAAATTCCTTATGGCTTTGCCATTTTACTAGGCACTAGTTCTCCTTGCATGTTTGAGCTACCCTGCTTTAGAATTACAAGACATTTCATGCCTATACATTGTGGGGCTTGCTGCTTGCTGTGGAGAGCCACACACATGGCTGGAAGTCAGAGCCTGTTTCCTGCTGAAAGAAGCTTGTATTAGGAGCAGGGAATGCAGCTTCAGTAGGTTCCTTCTTTCCCACTAAGGCTGCTGAGGATGCCTAAAGCAGAATCTGTTTCTATAGAGGCTCGTATCGCTTGCCATCCAGAACAGCGACTATGTTCAAACAGCATCACTGTGGTGCCTTGTAAGCCAAAAGAAGAACCTACACACAACCAACCACTCACCAAAAGCATAAACTTGCAGAATGTCAATAAAAATAAGAGCTCATTCACAGAAACCTGTGAACTTTATCCCACACAGGGGCATTTTTATGTTCAGTGAAACTTCCTCACCATGGTTAACTGGAGGTGCCCAGAAAGCATTAATAAACATGACAAACACAGTGAACTCCTTTTATATTTCTGCATGTCCCATAGGTCACTCATCTATTTAAAGTGCTAAATTAAGCATTTCTAGAAAAAAAACACATTAAGCTAAAACAGGTGACACCATACTAGCCTTACTGCACTATAGAACAACAGAGGCAATCCTAGCAGCCCTACTCCTGGGCTCTGCCAAACTACATCTGCCACAGCAGGGGAAGGACACTGATGGTGACAGGTCCTTCACTCTCACTGTGGCAGCCTCAGCACAAGAGCAGCACACAGTTTGGCTGACACACTTTCCTAAGAGCAGTGCTGGCTATAGGGAATAAGGAAAGAGATAGACATAATCCACCTGAGCTGCCTTTTCCTGCTCATTTTCCATGACTCAGCAATGTGGCGTTTGGGAGAGATCCCATTAACCCTTGAGCCCAGGCTCAAAAGGAAAGGGCAGGTCCCCATGGGCTGTCAGGACACGTGATGTTGGTCTGTGTGGGACCACTGGGGCAGCACTTTATCCAAGCCTGATCTGCTCTCTGGAGGTTTCTCTTCTTCTCTAGCATCTTCTCACTCTCCAGTCACTTAAGAGGAAAAACTCTGGACAAGCACACTGTTAAAAGTGGGTGCCTCGGTTAAAACTTGTGAAGGACAGAGACAGATCTTTGTGCCACCTGCAGAACTCCGGTTATACTGCAACTCAGAACTATATCCAGGGGGTTTCTGATTGCAAGGGATTCATCCTCTTCACACAAAGAACCATCTAAGGCCTTGGCATGCAGCCTGGAATGAGCCTACAGCATGCCTTTTACAATTAACACTTCTTTTTTGCTCCTCCGTTTTTCACCTGATGTTAAAATGACTTCAGGCAGAAACCTGGCACTCACGAGTCTCCAGGCTTAGTAGAAAGGCTTCATCTTTCTTAGTCTTGTTGTTTTACCTCCAGCATTCTTTAAAATTAGGTTTATAATGTGGACCAGATCCATGTGGTGTTTTACAAATAAATGGGGAACAGCTGAGGTAATATTGGAAAACTGCTGTTGTACAAAGACGGCAACATTTCATAACATCCGTCTGCTGACAGCAGAATGACTTCTTTTGTCTGTGAAGCCCAGTGGGTTTTACTGTGCAGGTGCTACATGCATAAGAGTCAAGAGACCCCAAGGAAGAAAACAATTGTTTAATATGGAGTAATGGAGATGCAGCATGATAAAAGCAGGGTTCCATTCCAAGAACACACAGATTCACTCTTTTGTGCCAACATGAGGCAGACAGGCAAACTCCCAATTGGGACACCAGTCACAGGCAGTTAGAATAAATAAATAAAACCATCAGATGGGAGTATTTAAGGCAGAAGGGCAAACACCAAGAAAAAACAGGTTCACCCAGCCTATTGCATGGTCACCTACCTTCAATTAATCTACAACCTCCAGCAGCTTCCAAAGCCAAAACACCAAGAAGAGAAAGCCCTTTCAGCAGATGTGCTGCTGAGCAGGTGCTCCCAACAGAAGCTGTCTGGGCTTGCAGAGGAAATCAAGCCAGTGGCTGCCCCTGCCATGCACCCACTCCCTGTTCCTGCCCTCCTCCCTGACCATGTCTCCACAAGTAGAAGCATCAGCAGAGCTGTGGATGCTACTGTGGCAGGACCACCACACGCACTTTCCATGGGGAGACACAAAAGCTTCTCTGGACCACAGAACATCTGAGAGAGCAAAGAGGTGTCAAACCTGGGCAGCCTGCAGACACTAGTGAAGGTGCCTCATGCAGTGAAGGCTCAAGCCTCAAGGCTTCCTGAAGACCTACTGGGACCAGGAATGTGCAACAATTGTGATGAGAGCAGCACCCAGGGATGGGCAGCATTGCTGTGATGAGAGACACCAGTCACCAGTGTGGGTGTGAGCTCCCTTCAGCAAGTGGGAAACCTGCTTTTACCTGTGCATTGCAAACCATGCTTGGTGCTGAGAAGAGACCACTGCAGCGAGCAAGGGCAGCACAGAGTTCCCGAGGGAGGAGCAGCCGGGGAGGCAGCAGCACTTCACATCCCTGGCCCAGAAGGCCAACTAATAACCCTTGCACTAGAGTACCAATTAACTAAAGTGCCTAGCTAACGAGGCTAGTGGAATGTAAATGCTGACTTTGGATTTGTGATTTGAGTCATATGAATGTTTTAATCACCAGTTGCTGATTACCATTTAACTACCAGGCTACATCAGAGATGTCTTGAATTCTTTCTTTATTTAATTTAGAGGGGTTGATGTAGCACAGACATTAAGGAAAATGATCAGAACTAGAAGTTTTCCAAAGTCACAGAAAACTAGTTTAATTTGCTTCATGGCGTCCAAGGCTTTAAAGACATTTGTAACATCCTCACATTGTCTTCCTCCAACAGCTGGGTTCATTTTAGCTTATAAAAGCAAATTTAAATAAATAAAATGACTGCCATACAAATAGCTGCATCACTTTTCCATGACGGGTGTTCATGGATTCAAGCTACAGAACACTGTTTTTTAAGGACTTCAAGCAACCAGCAGAAATTCTTCAGAGTTTTAATTGGGAAGTGCTGTTCACATGTCTGCTGGTGCATGCATGCTAGGAATATCTTTCAATATCCCTTGCTTGTGTAAAATAGAAGTCTCAAGTTACTTTTTCTTTTCTCCTACAGACAACACCAGAAACTTCAATCAGTTGAAGCAGAAATGAAAAAAGAACAAGCTGAGATGAAGAAAACTGAATGGAAAACATGACACTATTAAAAAGACAACTGGAAAAAAAACCCCAAAAACCCATAAAGAATCACACTTGCAAATAAAAACAGAAAAACAAACTAGGACGGAATAGCCCATCTGCTGAATTTCCTGTAGAGGGGACAGCACAGACTTGCATGATCCCCACCACAGCATCTCTAAAGCCATCCTGCAGCAGTCCTGAGCTGGGTCTCCAACACAGCATGTCCATGGAATGTGTTTGACACAGTACCACCTTGGAAACAGCATATGCAGCATTCAGAGTTGGGTTAGCATGGGGTAAAGTCCACACAAGTAGCTTGAATCTTTTATCTCATCACTGCAAAAGGGAATCTAAAGCTTGGCTCCCATCCTTAAATCTTCCCACATCATGAAGGATTGTGCTACTTTCTAACAGAGCTCCTACAGAGTGGGAATGAGATACAGTCTCAAGCTAAGAATGGAGAGGTGATTGTTACCCTCAAGTAAGATGTTTAAAAAATGGATGATTTTTTGATTTGATTTTACAAAACCCTCTATTCTGCTCACACTTTGTCCACTCCAAATAACTGATAGCATTTTCTGAAGTGTGGTGTCTTAAAACATATTGGTGACATTTTCATTCATTATGAATGAAAGACTAATTCACAGAGCTAGCTTTGATGTATAAACAAATAACCACCTCTTGCTTTTTTTCCGGAAAAGAACTAAAAGACAGTGAATAGAAAAGTCCTCTGTGGAACCGCAGTTACCCAGGAGACACCGGTAAAATACACAAAATATTTGGACACTACCTGATTACAAGCATTGTCACTATGAAGAAGACTTACACTGCTTGCTCTTTTAGAAGCAGCCAAGAGGAAAAGTCACCTTCCCTCACTTTATCTCCTTTATTTGAAAACTAAAATCCCAGGTAGTCAGAAATGCTGCACACAAAGAGAGCACTCATCTGTATCCTTTCAGATTTCTGTATCTTATTATCTCAGGTCAGCTTAAGGTTTGTAACGTGATCCTGGGTTTCATTGTACATGTATCCATTAGTACATGGGTTGAGTGTTAAAGCTTGTATGCTTTGTGCAGTGATATTTTTCCAATAAGCACATTCCTGGTGTGAGATGGGATGTGTCTAATCCATAGCAAAGCTGATTGAGAGACAATGGGCTCCAGCCAGCTCAGCTCTGTTTCAAGGAAGGAGGACAATAACTGCGTTTGACATTTATAAAAATCTAATTTCCTCGTGCTTTAAAAATGGAGCTCATTACCCTTCGGGCTGGTGCCTTCCACCAATTACTGTAACTGATGTGCAGGGATTTTTTTCCTTCTCTATATTAGTACTTGATGCACTCTAAACACAGGCTGCTTCCTAAATTATTTACTGGTCTCCTGTGCACTAACCATATTATGGGATTTATGTTATTGACAGAAGAAGGAAATTATCTTTTCAAAAGACAGTGGAAACAGGGAAATGATTTTGCAAGCCACCATCTACCACCTGCCAAGAGCAGGGCAGCTTTTCCCCTGGGTGTTGGGGCCATGGGTGAGGCGCCACTCAGGCTCCCAAAATGCCCCATGGGCAGGGGCACAGCTGGGGCTTGGCAGAAGCTGTAGATGGTATCAAATCAGGCATCTTCTAATGACTGCAATGACTGATCTGCCTTTGTGTCCAAGCTCTCGGTGAAAGGGAGAAGGTGCCTCCAGCCCTATCTTAAAGAAAAGGATGCAGAGAGATTCGGAGGGCAGAAGACCATCCCACGATCCAGAGGTGAAATGAGGTTTCTAAGCTAGCAGAGCTCAGCTCCCTGTGCTCACAGCTCAGCTCTCCAGAGACCAACCACAGTTCTAACAAAAAGGGCTCTCAGTCCAAGACACACTGCTGCACTGTCTCCTGAAAGTTTACATCCACCACCATTGCTCCAACTTGTTAAATCACAAATGCTGCATTTCAGACTTTACTTCATTGTGTTTTAAACAGGCATTCATAGCTGTGCAAAGCAAATGTCAGACCTAACATATGCAAAAGTTAGACTATAATAATCTCAAAGTTGATTATTTCTGGAGCCATTAGCTCTGAGTTCACAAAGTGCCACTGTCAATATATAATATATTTTTCAGCAAGGTTCTGAGTAAAGGCTATAAACAGAGATGGACAAATCTGGAGCCAGGAAAGGGCAGACTTCAGTTTTGCAAAACCAGATACCAGTGTTGGTCACAATCCACGTTCTTGCCTGCCTGAATCTGCTCCATTTGGACACGAGGCAAACCTGTCTCCTTTTGATGATAAGCACTGCCTTCCTGGACTTGCACAGGCTTCAAAGAAAATAAAGCAGTGCTGTAATAGTTTTGAGGGTTTTTGAGAAGAAAAACCCACTCCTGGTTGTTTTCTTGCTTTAAGTAGGTCAGATGCACACCCTTGTGCATATTGATCTCAGAAATTTGTGGGATGTGGGTTGTGGCAGAGTTTCCAACTCATTTTCCCAGTGTTGATACCAGAAAGGGCCCTGGCTCTTGAAAGCTCATCAGAAAAGAGCATAAGAACAAGATGCTCCAGAACTGCTATTCAGTGAAGGTCATGCAGTAAGAGTGTGTTAAGAGCAAGACAAAAAAGATTAGCTCTGTCCTACAAACAACCACCAGCACATCCTGGCAAGGACGTTCTGTACCTGCCATTCCCACTTCCACCAGCTGACAGATTTGCTTTGGCAATCAACATCCCTTTTCACCCACACAGGGCCTTTGTGTCCATCTCACTGCCTTGTTTGAGAAGGGGAGAAAAGGTAAAGACCAGCAGTAGCCTGGTCCCAAAGTGGATCACCACTGCTCAGCAGCACGCTCCTGGATGACTTGGGTGGATATGCTGCTCCCAAGACACCCACACAAATCACATCTGGTCAGCTCAGTTCTGACTAATCTGAGCATGACCTCACTAAACTGGGCTGAACATCACATACCCAGAAAAAGGCTTTTTTGGCATTTCAGCTGATGATAGCCAGCTACTCTGCCAACATGGAGGTCCAAGGCCAGGCCCTTACCCAGGTGGTGGGGTGGTTACACAGCAGCATCAGTCAGCCTCTCCTGGCTCAGGGGCTGTGCCAGAATACCCACCAGCACAGCTTGTCCTCAAGCTTCAACCATTTTTCATCAAACAAGGCCACAGGAGGGACAAGAAAGAATACCAAGGGACTCCTGAACTGTACTCTCAAGGAGAAGACAACTTGTTAGTTTCTCCTGGTACACAGATCTCACACTAATGCTTCTAGACTGCAGCTCTTAGACAGTTTCATGCTTAACCAAAGCTTGCACCAAAAGCAGGTACAGTTTCTGGCACAGTTTTGGAGGTTTATGGACCATGGAGTTCAGAAAGGGCCACAGAGATAATGATCCCATTTTTACTGCCCACGCACTGCTAACTATGGATCCAAACCCACATAGTGCCCTACTCCTGAAACAGTCTCAAGGGATGTGCTGATGTACCTGGTGCAGAGTGACCTGAGACTGGGGTGAGCACAGTACCTTACCAGGAATTAACAGGGAAAGGGACACATGGAAAAAGCTGGGCCAGGGCAGCACAGAGAGGGACTGAAACGTGTAGGAAAACAAGAATAAGGGGTGGCATCTAAGGTTTCTTGTCCTAGAAAAGCTTCTTGATCAAGCAAGAGGGAAGCTTCAATCTGACTGGTCTCAGGAATTCAAGCAGCTACCTCCTCTTCCAGGTACATACAGTTAAAAACACAATTAATCTGGTTGTCCTTTGAACGTGTTGTGCTTTAATATCTAAGCAGAACTGAGGCACATAAGAAGAACTTTACACAGCCCACCAGGAGTAAAACATGCCTGGGATTCTCCTTCCTCTCTTTCACCATTTAGCCTTTAAAATGCAAGAACACTATTTCCCATGAAGCAGGAGCCAGCAACCAGCTCACTACAAAAAGTTGGGCTGAAATTTCAACCCACAGCAAGTGGAAATGATTTCAGTCAGGTTTAAAAAATTCATTGTGGAAAAAAAAAAAGGATGTTAAAAAGATGGAGATTTAAAGTCACTAGAAGAATAGACTCTCTAAGACCCACTAAGCATAAAATCAGGTTAGTGGAAAAGTTTAAGTGGCATGAATGCAATCGCTAGAGAAAAACAGAAGATTTTGCCGGATAAAGATGATGACATGAAATTTAAGTCGTACACAGGCATGCTGAGAAAATAATGTTCTAAATACTTTCTGCTTACAATTACAAAATGATCAATTGTTAAATGTTGGACAGAGAAATATATTCCATTCTGTCTGGACATGCACAGCAGGCCAAGAATGCACCTGGATAAGCCAAGCATTCATTATCTCCCAGACACTCAATATCCCATAATACCCTCAGCGGCTGCCAGCTCCTTGTCCATCGTTGACCAAACGCCATGTGCCCCATTTTACAGCTGAAAAGTATTTAAAATTCATGAAGCCTGTTGAAAGCTCAGCTGTCACATTCTGCTCATTCCACAGCGTATGGGAAAACCGTGCAGAAGGGACATTTCAACCAGGGCTATTATGGCTCTTGAATAACCAATATTCCATTAAATTGCTAATAAACCCACTTGAAGATAAGTTGATCACAATCGAAGCATACAGTAGCATTCCTTTCCTTTAACACCAAGTTGTCAGGTTTCACTCTGTACTGTACTACTGTTTCTGTGCCATTTGTTCGTGCCTTGACACAGAGCATTCAAGACACTCACTTTGTCCCCAGTAATCTAAATGCCCTATTCTAAAGAGGCTGAAAGATCTTTGGCAAGGATACTCTGCTTATTTTAAGGTAGAGAAGTCTTTTCAAAGGAAAAATGAAAAATAATTAAATACCCTCAACAGGGAAATGTGGGGCTTTGCAGCTTCTTGAACAAGGTGCCCACAATTTGAACACAGTGGTAATGGTACGAGCACCTCCCAGCTTCACTAGTGCTCAGCCAAGCTTAGTCTGGTATGAATTTTCATTTGAGTTTGCAGTTCAGCAACTCATTTAATCCTTCCTTCACTAAATCTTAGTTTTATCAATCAAATATAAAAAACTTCTCGAAAAAAACTTCAAGAGTATTTGTTTTGCATTAAAATGGATTTTGTTATATTCCTAACAGTTAGTTGTCATGCTGCTGGCAGGTCTGCCATTGTCTGCTGATCTGCTGTGTGCACACGTCCTTGTACCAAGAAGCCTCCAAGTTTTGCAATTTTTAACACTGAAAAGCGTATCAGTGCCATTCTCAGAGGTTATTTAAAAGTTTCAATTTTATATTGACTAACCAGAAGGGAAGCATCATCACCACCCAGCTCTGACATCTGCCATCGTCCCTCTGAGGTATGTGGGAACCAACTTGTAGATTTCAGCAGCACAAATGGCCCAGAATCATCATCACAAACATCTGATCCTATTTAGTCTCTCTGGTGGGAAGCTCCAGACACAACCCAGTGGTTGCCACCACATCTCCCCTGCCACACACCAAGGATGGGCAGGGAGGAGAAGCAATTGCTGCAGAGGGCACCTGCCAGTCCTGGCTCCCTCTGGAGCCAATTCAGCTCAAGGAGCAATGGCCATCGTCAGGGGCAACAAAGAATATTTTCCTTCACATTGAATTGCCTCAATAAGCAGCCTTTCACGGAGGAGCATCCGGCTGCTCCCATGTTATTTTATAACAAGGGCCCCACGGGCAGAGGTTATACTAACCCAGCATTTTCCCCTCTAATAATAGGTTTCATTCATGCTTTCAGAGAAGTTGACCTGTCTGTCATATTTTAGCTATGCTAACACATGCTGCAGGAGTGCCCTGAGGTGTCTAGACATATATAACAACAATAATGGCAGAAAATTTAAATTCTGACCATTTTCCATCTCCCAGCTAATTCTAGTAAGGTTTCCACTGGCAGGCAAAAAAAGTGTAATGCCAGCAGGCCTATGGAAGCTTACTGGTAGCCATGAAATGGAGTTAAATCATTGAAGACACACCAATGATTTTAAACAGTCAATAATACACCACAATACAAAAAAAGCAAACAGAGAACCATCTAATGATCAAATTTGCCATCACAGGGCTAGGTGGGACATTTCAACCTGAAAATAACCTTTATCAGTCTAATACTATACTGACAATTTTAATAAATTCTTAAAGAAAACTATTCAGTAAGTAATATGGCTATTGTTCCTTGAACTCACAGTGACAATGGAAAAGAAAGAGCCAGTTTTTCAACTCCTGCTTTGGCACCGACTTCCCGTCTGAGGCTTACAGCCATAAGAAGGGAACAAAGGATCAAACAGCAAGCAGTAAAACATGAAGAGCACATGCAAGGTACAGCAGCTGGTGCAGTCTCTTTTAAGAGATGGAAACTTTAATCAGTGCATTGCCCTGCATTTCCTTGCAGGCTCGCCATGAGCTCAGCCCAGCCTACAGCACTGGGCTGGGAAAAGCCTCTGTCCCCCAGAAGCTTCCTGTGCAACCTGCAGATGCAGAGAGGGATAATGGCACCTCTTGGGCTGTTTTGCCAGGACACCCCTCACCCTCCTGTGCCTCTCGAGACAGATCTGCAGTACATGCTTTCTCCTCACCTTTTGCGATTTTAAGCCATAAAACTAGAGACAATAATTCATTTAAAAACATCAACAACTGTACACAGGCCACCTTCACTGCAATGTACATGTTAATTGCATTAACACAGCACTAACAAAAGCGAGCTCCTGCCTTTAGCCCTCCTGCTTAAGCCCTGCCTCCCCCTCTTACCCCACCAATGTCTCAGAGGAACTGCAACACTTGCTCAAAAAATTACAAGACCAGAGAGTTCATGGTGATTAAACCTCCTATGTGACAACATTCAGTCCTCCTGCCCAAGAGAGGACAACAAAGTTCGAGATGCTGAACCATGGCCTCAGCCCTGAGGAGGGAGCACAGGAGCCTTCCCAAAGCCTCTCCAAAACCTTTCCACTAAAAGTGCTGTGAAAGGCACGTGTCTGCCCTGAAAATCACTTTGGATGTAAGTGATACACCAGCAGCAGTCCTGCAAAACTGTGGATTTCTTATTTATGACAAACATCTAAACCCTTGGAAAAGGGACACAGCCACCTGCTCTTGACACAGTGATGTTTCACCCAGCCAAAAAGAGGCACACGTACAAACTCTGATCTACACAGCTCTGAGCTGTGCAACAAATACTAATGAAGTACAAGCCAAAGGAATTCCTTCCAGGCCTCCATGCATTTAAATACCTTTAGGTCTACATGAGCTTCAGTGCACTGACATTTAAACAATTTGCCCAAACAATTTCTGCAATACAGGTACATGGGTAGAGAATTTGAAACATTTTTTTAAGATGCAGCACACATCCTTTTAATACTTAGCGATGGATATGTACTGATCAAATTTCAACCCCAAACCTAGATTAGAATACTACACCTTTTTGCTTTTTGAAAAAGAAGTTACTTAGGTGCTCATTCTAAGTTCAAGTCAGTGTCATTTCAACTCTCAGAGGACACTTTGATTACCTGCATTAATGATGTTTGCAATTCCACACAGATTTGTCAGGAGAACATTTAGTTGCAGGTGGGAATTAGGAGGGCCAAACCTGAACACAGGACCTGAGCTCTAGGCAGGCAGAAGAGGATGAATTCCCCCCACTCAAGATGCCCCTTTACATTTTACACAATAAATGCAGAATGCAAATGCCTGCATGCCTGTAAGGAAAGCACTTTCAGAGCACTAGCAGGTGCAATGTGGTTCATTGTTTTGCTCCTTTCCCTGCCAAACAAGCTGCTGCACACTTTTACAGCTCCTGAGACCACATTCTTTCAATAGAGCTAAATATTGCACTCAGCTATGTAGTACAGAGAAATCGGGGGTGGAAACAGTGTTACATTTTAACAAACTACATTTCCATGCCATGTTTGCAACTCAGTCTCCACTTTGCTGCTGTAGAAACATCTTCCACTGTTCAGGCATAAAATACAAGTGGATTTAAACAAAGGGAAGCTTGTAATGCAGAGAGATGAAGGAAAAAAAATCCTGAAGAAAATTAATTAAAGCTCTTGTAGTAGAAAGACACTTTAGATGTGAGACTCCTAACTCAATCATGCTCCTTTAAAAAGGTGTGCATTTGCCAGCTGAGCCCTCTCTCTTTCACTCACTCACCAATCCCGCTCCTGGGGCAGTGGACACCTCTTCATTCTGTAAAGTTATTTTGGGAGGGAAGTATCTCTCTGCTGGCTTTTAAGTGCATCTTAGAAACGATGGTTTCACTTAGAGTATTCTTTAATAAGTGCTACCCTGAGGAGGAAGTAAATACATTAAGAACCCTTCCCAGCTGCACAGCACTGGGCTAACTGCTTTCGATGACCTACATTTCCTAATTATGCCTCCTCTCCCAAGTCGGTGCCCTTTGCTGAGCAGCAGCACTGATCCCAAGGGATTACACAGGGCAGCACCCAGCCCTGCCCTCCTGCCTGCTCTGCTTTGGGGGACACGATGATGCCATGGGCCTCTTCAGGGTCCCCTGTCTGAAGCAATACCTGCCATCCAGGAGCTCAGCACAAACCCTCATGGCACAGAGCAAGCAGCAGTGCCATGACTGACGGACACAGCGCAACACCAGCCCGGTTCCAGACTCACCTGGGAATAGGGAGCACATCTGCTGGAACAACAGCCAAGAGCTGACGATACATTAGACTCCAGTATTACTTTATAGTCAGTCTAATGGCTTTTCCTTTCTCCACACAGTCCTACACAACTTCACCACCGTACAGAAATAAAGAGAAACACTGGAATTTATATATTTGTAACCAAATGGAAACTATTACCTCAGCAGGTGCTATCAACACCATCAGAGGCCTGGAAGAAACCTGACAGCTTGTAACTGTAGCATTCTCAGGCAAGGAGGATGCCAGAGCCAGCAAGCTACCTGCTGCAAACAGAAGGTGAGCTTGGGGCTGGAGTTACAGTCACTCAGAAAAAATTAAATGAAAACCACTGAATGCACTCCTGCCATGAGGAGCACCTGGTAGCTGTTTCTGGTTTCGGCTGCTGGGGACTCCTTACCCCACTGGGGAAGCTGTCACTGCTGTATAAGGTGGCTGAGCCTCCCTGAGGACCACAGTCCCAGCCAGGCAAGCCCCAGCCCTCCAGCAAAGGAACTCAGTTGTGTACCTGCCCTGCCATCCAACCTAGGAGGAGGGAATCAATGTCTGCACCATTTGCAAGCATGGAGGACATTAACGTGAGCACCTGGTCCCTGGACTGCTGCCTCTGACTGTGGCATTGAGCACTCAGTGCATCTCCTGCAAGCATCCTGGAGAAAAACAAATAGATTTTTAAAACAGCTTTAAAACTTGCTATTTATGCAGCCCCAAGTAAGGAAGACATCTCAGGAGTTCCTCATTCACTCCTCACACTTACTGAGTTACACTTCAGAGACCAGACACAAGCATATGCTGTACAGCAAGGTTTTTTAGCATCTTCAGTACGAAGGGTCTTCTGCTGACCAGAGTGACTTCACACTGTCTTCTTACAGATCTGGGGGTCAAGTAATGAGGTGGAAACCTGGGAAAATAATGACTGCTATATTCTTTGTAGATGTCAGCACTGCTTACTGTCTTTACCTACTGCTGAATGCTTTTCATGTCCTGCAAGTCATAAGGGCTCAAGGCAAATATAGAAATCTTGTTTTCCTACCTGTTTTTGGCTGGCAAAATAAAGTTATGCAACAGTGAAGAGAGGCTGAAGAAAAAAATACAGTCTGCAAGGTCAGAGCAAAAAGAACATGGTATTTTGTTTGGCCTGCTTCACATTCAGTTTCCACTTCAGCAGGTAACAGGCTGATAAAAAGGACAAAGGTAGGAAGCAAACCTCCAAAACACTGGAACATCAAGACTTCTCAATACTCCCTTGGCTTTCACGGAAGACATTCACCTGCTCCCTCAGAAACCGCTTTTTACAATGATCAGAAAGATGATGCTCCTGAAAAACCTAACCCACGGTTAGAGGGTAGTACATCATAAAGGCACGATAATTTGGTCAGAATACAGATGATATTCTGCACCCTTTCCATTTCAGACCAAGTGATGAAGTGAAAAACACACCAAAGAAGTAATACAAAATGGATGTTCCTAGTAACTAAAAGCAGTTACATAACACAGACTTAATAACACGCAGACTTAATAATTTTCAAAAGCCTTATTTTCAGAAAGCTGAAATACTTGAGCTAAATCACTGAGCAGCTAATCTGCATGCTAAAAATATGTGATGCCTAGGAGCAGTTTTAAGAAAATGTCATTAAATGACCAGAAAACCCACTCTCACATGCAAAAAATAATGCTGTATTAGATGAAGGATCAGAGATAAAAATCTAAGTTAATTGGTATAGAGATGAAGTTAAATCAGATTTAAACCCCAAAACAATGATGGTAAGTTTTAGTGCAATGTATCAGAAATTATGAGAATTTGTACAAGCAAAGGGACCTAGCAAAAACCTCTGGATGTCAGAATCAATAGGCACGAGAACCTTTTTCTTCCCTCTATTTCCCTATCTTAGGAACAACAGGAAGAGCAACAGTAATGGTGATTTATTACTACCTAGAAATTACTATTCACCTAGAAAAGGTGAAACTTTCAAAATTCACACCAAAAAGGAAAATATTTCTGCTCTGCATGGGTAAAAAGCCAGTTAAATATTCAGAGATATTACAAAGAGTAATTCTCATATCTTCCATAACACAGGAAGACATTACACAGCAGCTATTAACAGTTTTAAAACAGCAACTCAGGATTATTTCTACCTATGTAAGAGCTCTGTAGCATTCATCATCCTCATGGGGATGCTAGAAAAATCTGCAAAATGCAAAATGAGGGGAGTAATAAGGAATAGAAGGAAAAAAAATTACTACCAATCATCATGTGTTTATAACAAATCAATCTCTAGTTTACAACAGCCTTGGATGAAATGCTGACCATCACTAGCAGCGATAGTGCTGATGTACCAGGTTAAGCAGGATACAAGTGACACTGCCGCTGGTATACAAGCAGAATGTTTTCATTCATCTCAAGACCTGATGAGAATGAAAATCCCTGCTGAATAGGTGAGCTTCAAACAGAAGCCTCTCAGTGCAAGGTCGCTCAAGTTTCACAGAAGTGGCCTGAGGGCACACAATCATCATGGCCAGCCACCAAGGAAGCGTTAAACCCTGAGCAAACCAGGTCACAGGCAGGGACAGCACAGGAGGTACAAGTGACCAACCCACACTGCCATATGGCCACTGCGAAGGCTGCCGGGCTGGCCCAGGGCCTCAGGCCACTGACAGGGGATGGGATGGGCCATCTGCTTGGTTTTGTGAGCCAAGCCACCACAGAGGATCACTGTCTGCATGTGGGCTGCAAGCACTGCCCTACAACTAAAGAGACCTCTCGGGACAGACGAGCAGGGCACGGCTGTAGGGACAGATCCACCATCCCAAGGTGGGATGCCGCTGCTGCTCTGCAGTGCCGCATCCTGCCCATGGAAACATCCAGCAGTCACAAGCAGCTTGGAGAGCAGCCACCAGAAAGAAAACATCATTTCCAAAATCCCTATCAAACTGCATTCACAGAGCTCAATCTGTTTCAAAGAGGATCATAAAGGCCTTCAGTCACATCTATCAAGACCTACACAAGGAAGCAAAATTCAGCAACAAGCTCTGACAAAATACAGCACCTAGAAGCACTGTATAAGCAAACCATTAGCCATGGCTGATGCAGGAATAGTACTTTCATTTCTAAAAGGAAGATAACTCATCATTTAGATAATTAAGCAAGGATTGTGTTTAACTCTTTCCCTTCTTTAGAGCCCAAGCAGAAGGCCACCCATGGGCAGCAAGCAGCCCAACCCCAATATGACAGCACAGATCTGGGAGCTGATACATGCAATGCTGAACCTGGGAGCTCATTGCTAGTCTGGGTATCAGAAAAGACTGGCAGACACCACAACTTCATGACCTTTTCTTCTTGTTCAGTGACGGGCTAGAAGATACAGAGCCTGGTGAGAAACTAAGGCACTTCTTGCACATGGCTAATGTCCATGTATATTATGTAGTTTAGGAACAGATGACTCTCAAAATCTTGACTAAAGAACTTTTTTCATTTACTTTTGTTTGGTTTTTTTTTAATTGCTACACATCCTCATACAGGCAGGAGTATGCTCACAGAAACAGACAATGTGCTCTGCTTACTACCTACAAATGGATCCCTTTTCTTCTTGCAGGTAGTGAAAGGTCTCCTGGAAAAGCTTGTGGCTATTTAGGATAGACAAGGTGGTTAAAGACACCTTACAGTACCATTTACTCACCACTTCTGCAGGTGTACTTAGCAAACAGGAATATTAAAGTACGCTCCTGAGTGAAAGCACAAGGCATTTGCAATGCATATTGCAACACATCCAAGTGATGGGATAACTGGGGAGGAGCAGTGTCAGTGGTAGAGTTCACTTGGGAGGGGGCGGGGGCAAGGCAGCTTGGGAAACACTGACGTATTGTCTTTCCATTACTAAAAATTACACTTTGTGAAAAAGCATTAGATCATTTTAAGAGGTTTATGTAAGGACACTGAAAAACAAGTTCTTTTGCAAATTCTATTTTTTTAATGTCTCCCTCCCCTTTCTATTTCCACTATGCATCAGGCTGTGAGAATCCAACATGCAATAAGTCTAGTGTTCCCAGACAGAGATCAACCTCAACACAAGTTAAATCTTCCAGCTGTACCCAGCTCCTTCTCTCCATCAGAGAGGCTCATAGCAGTGTCTTAATTACTTGTTTAGGAAGGATGTGACATGCTCCAATTTAATACATTTAGCCCTTCTTAAAGCAAATGTAGAATTAAGCCTCAGTATGCACTTGACAGATCTCTTAGCAACTAGAGTGCAATCAGCCAACAATGGATGATTCACAGTTTTAGCAAGAGTGTGCAGAACTGCCTGCCAAAAGTCTGAATAAACTCACATTGCTAGACACTATGGTAAAATGTACCCTGATCTCTTTTAAACTATTATATCATAGAGGAAAGTTGAACTGCATGCATTCCAGCAGCTTGCCTGAGTCTGGAAATACAATTGAACTGCGACATCTCGATTTTAAGAGAATTGAGATTTTTCAGTGGTTCCTTTCACTTAATTAGGATAATTGTACCTTTCAAGAAGAACTGTTCAAATCCATCAGTTTGTGTAAATAAGGGATGACTTCTGTTTCCATTGCTCTGAAATAGGACGAGTCTGGAGGATGCTAGTGGGGGTAGTCTGTCCATAGTCACAGTGATTAAAAAATGGGCTTAATCTCACGCCTACTGCTGCAGGGGCCACTGGCATGTGAAATATTTAGAGATCTCTGTGCAATCCATGAGTCAGAGGGGAATATCAGGAAGGACCTCAACAGAGTGCAAATATCTATCCTGACTCATTGCTATCCTCCCTTTATCACCCTCCAAAGCCCAGCTGAGGATCAGGCTGCCACAGCAGAGAGAAGATTGTTTGTACTTCTACAGCCAAATTTCTGCCTTCTTTGACCAGTTTTCACTCCAAGGTTCAGATTTTCCTCTGGAAGAATTTCCTCTCTGGTCTCCATGTGACTATCTTCCTACACAAAACCAGACTCAAGCAAATCCTTTACGAAATACTATTGAAAAAATAAACAAAACTGGAAAAGCTCTGCTGGGATTAGGCCCAGACAGAGAGGGCACAGAGTGACACAGGGTAAGTCACGGACTCTTCCATTTCAGCTACAAGCATGAATCATGAGCAGAGCTTTTCCTGTGGCACACCAGACACCAGAGTGAAACCCCTTGTGAGTAACAGTGCCTGGTCCCAGGAGATGGGGACAGCCCTCCCCTAGCATCCCACTCTCAATGCCATTACAGCAAAGGGTCCTTTGGATCTCTGGCACAAACTTCAGCTCTGATCATCTGAAAAGCTTTTCAGTCTATTTTATAGTGATTGAGCCATTGCATTTGCTCATATCTCATATTTTAGACTCTATTTTTCATCATCCCTTCCTTGAGACATCAATACCAACAGCAGAAGAGAGCTGACACTGTTATCTTCCTACTTTAACCGCCTCAAGCTGCCACTCTTGGCACCCACCAAACAAAACCCCATTTCAAAATACAGACTACCTAGCCACTTTTCTCTGCCAGTTTTTTCAGTAGGCCTTGTTCTGTGGTTCTCCCTTGAGGCAGGGGACAACCTGGTGCCATTCAGTGGGAGCCCCACCAGTACCAGGCACCACACGAGTGCTATGATCCCACATCGCTCCCAGGAAGAAAGTCCTCACAGACCAGGCACAGACCCACGACAGTGAAATGCTGCTGGGTGCTAAATCTGCTCACCACTTGGGCAACGGGCCCTGGCAGCCCAGTGCTGCCCCAGCCCCCAGCAGACTGGAGATCTGTCCTGGAGAAGGCAGGAGCCTTGTTCCAGCAGCCTGAAGCAGCCCTTTTTCAAGTACAGCAGATATGCTTGGCCAAGTAAGTAGCTTTCTTTGGCACAGTAGAGTGTGTCACCCAAGTTGGTTGGCAGAATTCACCTCTAAAAAGAGGGCTGTGGTTAGGGAAAAGAATTTGAACACACTGAGCTCCATGATGTCTTTAATACTAGGATATTCACAGGTTTCTGCTCGTATGGGCTGACAATCCTTTAAAAGCAAAATGAAGGCAGCAGGAGAGGTACTGTAAAATTTGGGAAGACACAAGTGCAAAAATAGCTGAGAGTTTCTGTAGATGCACAAAGACTAAAATTAGGCAGGCAAGGAGAGAAGCAAAGTGGAAGGTGCTTATCCATTTATTGCTTTTGTAAAGAGAAGTTTCCTATTGACAACCCTCACTAGACAAAAGAGCTTAGAAGATTTTTCCATCCTTTCCATAAGGATTAGATCAAAGGGCTGAAAAGAATGTGAGCAACAGGGCCAGGGGGAGCTGGGGCACAGGCGCCTTGGTCAGGGAGTCACAGGTGGCATTTTGACTTCAGTGGAGCAGCAATGCAGTCTGTGCCATGGACTACCAGCACCATCACGTCCCATCAGCTAGAAAAAGTGCTGCTATAGCTAGAAACAAAATACACCAGGGACTGATTTTGCTTCTGCTACGAGCAGACTATCATCCTTTGCCTGGATGGAGGCAGATGGGATATAATTCCTTCAATCCCTGAGTTGCTCTGCTGTAGCTCTTTTGGGAGCTCTGCTACCACCACGGCCACAGTGTGTATGTGAGTGTATTTGTGCTTTGGGGAACTTGATGTTACTCAATGGCTGACGTAAATCCTGTGCTGTGCGAGGCAGCAGAGCAGAATTCCCTCGCTCCCTGTTTTACCCTATAAGGGCATTCCATGATGGCGCTGGAAACCTGCGCCTTCGCACAGATTTTCTGCAGCTGCTGCACCACAGCAAAGCCAAGCCCAAATTTGGATTCTTGTGTGTTGTGATAATCAGCTGGGGTTTGGAAAATCCTTCAAAAAAAAAAAAATCTAATGTTCTGGCAACTTAACAAGGCTTCTGAAAAAAACAGCAGTTTAACATCTGGAACAAAAATACTCTGAGGAAGTCCAAGACCAACACAGCACAGAACATTTTCCCCCCATAACTGTTACTGTACAGCACTTTCTTGTCCCCAGCTCAGTGAAACTGGAATGTTTGCATCAAGATGCTGAAACATTTTATTGGAAGTAATGCTGGAAGGTAGAAAGATAAAGAGCTATTCATACACTTGAACATTTTTTCAATTTTCTGAGTTTTGCTTATTTTTATTCCTGAGCCATGAATTTCCTCAGTCTTTTAATGCATCTTAATCTTCATCAATATTTAACTCTGCAGCAGAAATACTGCATACTTTGTTTTCCCATTTAACTTGAGAGTAGAGGGGTAGAAAAACATCTATGGAAAGAAGAAAAACAGCCAGTTCTAACGGAAACGACTTTTCCTTTTTCCACAAGATGTCCTGGAATAAAGTCAAGGAGAAGGATGAAAGAGAAAGGTGGGCAGAAAGAACACCATGCTATTTCTGAGAATTAGCTACAGTCATCATTTAGCACACTCCTCTTCCTACCTTGGAGTCCCAGGTTTAAGACCTGCCTAAGATCAAGAGCAAAAATATTTCTCAAAGACAGACTTAATTCTCAGCAGACATGAGCATGTATGAGCAGTTCCCTGCAGTGACATGAAATGAAAAGAGCCCCACATACACATAATTACATACACTATGTATACATGTGTACATCTACCTACACATATGTACCTACAAGAGCCTTTCAGATGCAGGTGGGAAAGATAAGTGAATTTTCACAAGCTATGAGATGTCACACAATTTTCAATATTACCTGGAACAGCAAGTTCCCATTGCATACAACAGACAGTCTGTAAGAAACTGCCCAAGACAGAGCACAACTGATGTAACCCCGTGCTAGCAGAGATGCACCACATATCATTGGCACTGTACTATGCCAGAGTTTTCAACAGAAAAACACTATTTTTGTGTTTCCTTTACCTCTACCTGAAATCTCTATGTTCAGATCACTCTCTGAAAAGTTTCAGATACGTAATTTTCCAACTGCCCACTCTTCCATGGAGTGGCACCTGGAGCAGCACTTCTGCCTGGGACACTGGTAGCTTCCATTCATCTGGTTAAAAATAAAATTAAGAAAATCTCAGAAAAAACGTATGTCAGGTTAAGCTTTCCAACACAGGACTTTCAGTGTTGGTTATGAAATGCTACACTATCTTTCTTTGAAAAAAACAGTGGTGCTGGTCTTTGGACAAGCTCATGCTCTGCCCTCTAATCCAAATTACTAGGGGTTTGTGCTACATGAAATCAGACCCCAAATACTGACTGTTACAGCATTAAAAGCAACATGTCACCTACCAGAACCCAAGAAATCCTAAAGCCCCTGAAGAAACTGTGAACACCCTCAGCTCAGCCAGAGAAACTGGCTGTGGAAAGCTCAGATTACAGAACCAAAATATAACCGTGTCTCTCCATTCCCAATTGCAGTTGATCTCCAGTGTCACATCAACAAACACTTGGCACATAAAACAACAGCTTTCAAGTGCCCTTACAGAAATTAGTAATTCCTCCCCAGCTCAGGAGTTTCATTATTTTGGGAGGATAGACAGAAAATGGTGCATCCCTGCCCTGCTGACTCAGTCAAGGGAAGGTACAGGAGCTCAGAGCTGACAGGGGGAAGCCTGGCCACCAACTGGTGGCTTGTGCAGGCAGAGAACCAAAGCACCTACAAAGGTGCTAAGGAACCAAGTGAGAGCCACAAAGCTCATGTTAGAGAGCCCACTGTTTTGTTTGCTTTGAATATGGAAACCTATTCAATTAAACAAAAAAACCTCAATGGACAGAAAGAATTGGGATCAAAAGAAGTAAGTGTTGGTTTTCAGTGGGCTCCTTACTGAATGGCAGCTCTCACCAGCAATGGTAGGCTTTCTGATGCTTTGTTTGTTAATATAAGATTTTCCCTTTTGATCAGAGCAAACAAGATGATCAGGCACAGAAAGAGTACCAACAAGCTTTTTAATTGCAGCCTTGAATTTTTTTACAGGCTCATGAGATTTACAGCAAAATGCTCTTCTCCAAGTTACTTGTTCCTCTTTTCAAACACAAATAAGATCCATACAATCTTCTTTTTCAAGCAAAGAAAAATGCCTAACCTATGCCCCTGTGCTGCCAAACAAGACATAACTGTTCATTGCTGTCTTGGGGCAGCAGATGGATCTACAACTTAGCATGTATGGATGCTCCAGTGCCACCACTGCCCCAACCAGGGGAATTCTGTGAAGCATTTTCCCTGTGCAGCACCCACCACCATCAAGGATCCCATCACAAAATGTTTTCATTGCTTTTCGAAGTGTTTGTTGGTGAACAGCAAGTAGACAAACCATTCTTTTCCCCATTCGCAAACACAGTTGTGATACAGGGACAAAAACTAAGCCAAGGAGTTGGTGTACAACCAGTGCTCCTGTTGCAAACTCAGAGCACCATTACATGGATTTTCATTGTCCATCTTCTGGGTTGCAAACCATACAGGCTTTGCAAAAGGCTGCTAGAGTCCATCCTCTTTCTTCTGTCTACAATAAACCTTCTTAGAAAGCAGCAGACAGTGCAAGGTCTACTCTTTATGCACAGGCAGGGAAAGTACATCCCATAGATCACTCATAACCCTCTCTCCAGGGCCCCAGACACACACAGTGACACTTCACTATCCCTCCCATTCTGCCCCAGCTTCAAAATGCATATTGCTGCATTTTAATCCCACAACTTCTTACCCTATTTTAGCTACAGTTAATCCCTCCTTTTTGGCAGCTGGCTGCCCAGAGGACAATTCTGTGTTTCACTGTTACACTACACAGAATGTAATGAATCTTTAATTAAATGGGCTTGATGAGGAAAGTCATTCAAATTAGGCTTCATCAGCAAGACAAAACCCCAGCTGTCTTTCTTGAAGGATATAATGAAGCACAGTTTCAGCTACCTGGAATCCAATTTTAGCACTGCAGAACAAGAGTTCATAAATCCAGCATTTGTTAGGTAAGCAGGGAATGGCTGACAGTGTTTAAGATCTTGGACACTTTTCTATCAGGCACACTTTAAGCCATGCAGCTTTTATGGCAATTCCTTCATAAACCAGGAGGTTCTAACAATCTAACAGGCTTAATGCAACCACAGGCAAGAGTGCAACTGATTTCACAGGGGTTGTCATTTGATCATCCAGTAAATTACAGAAAAATGGTGCAAGCACCCTGGAAAAGGCACCTCTGGGAAGCGTATTGTAGCTCCACTGAAACAGAGTAAATAAAGCACACATCATCAGCACATCCTCAACGTGCTTCTCATCCCTTTAGCATGAAAGCAACACTGGGAGCTTCTCTTGTCTAATTTGCACAAAAGGATTCATGTGCTCGGTGCTGAATGACTCTTCACATTGACTTCAGTGGAAATAAGCTACCCTGGATTTCAGAAGAAAAAAAAGCACTAACAGAAAGTTAATGAGGTACAAACCAGGTTATGAATGGACCAAAGAAAAAATTCTCCTAAAGCTATTTCCTGCCCTGCTGTGATCGAATACACGCCTTTTAAGGGCTCACCTTACCCACCCTCCTGCCTTTCCTTAAGCAATGCTTTATTCTATCCCAAGACTTTCTTCACTTTTCTAATCAGTTTCCATTATGTCTTTTTTTTCTTTAAAGTCTCCCACTGTTACAGCTCCACCAGGAGCAGTAACGCTGAAATCGGCAGCCCAGACTGGCTACAGTCTTTTAAATAGTCTTGAAATGGAGCCAAGGTGGAATAATTCTGCTGGTCAGGGGGTTTAAACTCTGGGACTCCTACTGCAGTGCCTGCATCCCTGCTCCTGCCAAGGCAGCTCTGCACACTACAACATGGAAAGTTTTAGAGCAGAGTCTAGCCTAGGGTAAGAAAAAATTCCTGACCTACAAGTTTTAAGAAGGAAGTTATGAACCAGAGGGCTGGATTTGGCCCCCTTCAAGCCAGAGTGGGACCAAAGGCAGAGCACAGACCAGCTCTGGCAGAGAAGCAATCAACCCATACAAGAGTTTTCCCTATTCCCTCCTCCACTGCAAGAAAGAGGGTGATGCAAGTTTGCTTCATGTACTCGCTTCTTGCTTTTATGTTGAAAACCACTACCATGCTGCACACACATACTGTGCTATCACTTCCAATGAACCATTTTACCTTCCGTCAAATACTTATCTCAACCACAGTCCCACCTCACCAACTCACACTCACAACCAGCAAGGCTGAGAGCTGGCTGGCAATCTGATGAGACAGGCTCTCACAAGAATTTCCTGCTTCTGGTTCAGCCAGACATACTGCTACAACAGACACTCTCGCAGTATTTTGGCACCCCTACTCCTTGTTCAGGCCAAGACCCAGGAATGCAAGTGAAAAAAACACTTTTTAATTTTTAGAATTTTAAAATAGCTCTTCCCTATGCTGCCGTGGGTGTCTGGTTGGCTTCCATGCTCAAAGACTGCTTCCACTGAGATTAACTGAATTTGGAAACTGCTGAAGGTATGACCAAAAAATTTGCTTCCCAGAAAACAGCCTGGGACACCACCACAGTAGGGCGGGGGAGCAGTTTGCTCCAGAGAAGCAAATACTATGGAAAGAACAAATGACTGACCCTCCAAGTACACTGAATTAGGTTTTCCACGAGCCCTGGGATACTTCCAGTAAGCATTTCAATAAAGATGACCTAGCTGGGGAAAACTGCATAGGAGCCTCAGGCAAGACCTACAGATCTGTCATGCATGTTCCTCAAAGTGCTGCTCAGGATGAATTAAGGCAGCTAGAGTTTCCATATTTTCTGGTCTCTTCTATTGAATTGCCATGCAAGCCTGCACTGCAGCTGGACAAGGCCATTCCTCAGTGTGACTAATGTCTCACACTAAATATTTCAGACACTTGTAGGCTGCTACAGCTCACACCTCTACTTCAGAGAACATTTTTCAAGGTATCACTGCTGGACCAATGTAATTCCCACTGACAGATCAGCTTGGGAAAAAAGCCTTGCTGAAAATTCAGAATTTGGATCACATACAGATGCACTCAAACAAATACCTTCCTCTCATCCCAGGTCTCACCTTGCAGTAGATAGAGTCTGGATGTATGCCCATGCCACTGGCATGACCTAAAGACCACAATGGAAAGTATGGAAGGACCTGGCACCTTTCAAGAGGGGTGATCCTCAGACATTCTTCTAGTTTTTCACTGAAAATGCAGCTTCCTACAGACTGTGCTGATACAAGCAGCAGTCAAGATACTTTCAAACACCTTTCCAACCTCCAGCATGCGATTGCATGCTCCTCTGCCTCGTGCTTAGCTTTCTTACAGTTGGAAAAACAGTGGAAGTGGGAGCAAGAGCACTTTTTTTGAAAAATGAAAATGATACTCCTAGCATATAGGAAGCTCATATTTTTAGGATGAGTTTAGAAACAGAGCTCGAAACTTCCCAATATAAGATTTTATAGCTGGTTTGGGCTCCTAAATCCTGCACAGGGCTCAGGAGTAAAGAGCCTGACTTTCAGAAGTGCTGAGCCTGTACTTGCCTCTCAGGGCTCCGGCCGCAGGTCAGCGGACATGTACCACCACGGTGTGAGCTGCTATTCAGGCATGTTAAAACACTTTAAAAGCATTGTGTCGATGATCTCATCAACAGGAGTTATCACTCATGCCTCTGTCTGTTACTGCCTTGCACCAGACAGGATACGCAAGACAAGGAAAGCTGATTTTGACAGCAGTCACCCCCCCGCCAATCTCCTCTGGGAGTGTCTTCCCAAAAAGCTAAATGAGTGCATCCATTTTCTACCAGGTATAAAGGAGCAAACCTACAGAAAATCTCATTACGAGAACAGTCAACACATACAGGAGACACATCAGATGCTTGATGTATCAACAAAGACGTGACAGCTTTCCCAGCCATGGAGAGAATGCAAAAAGTAAGGGGCAAAGATTATGTGTTCTTTAAAGACCTGCACTCCAAGTGGATTTAGCTTGCTCTTAGAACTAATTGCAGGATATATTTCACATTGCTACATGCTCTATTTAACATTACTATGGATGTGAGTTCTATTGTGCTATTAACCACACACTTTTCACAGGCACCACGCTACAGCCCAAAATCTCCTAGTCAATAGTTAAGGCTAAGAAACACTTTAAAGCTACAGCCACATCTTAAACATCACACTACCTCAGACTTCCACTAGTGAAAAACATGACCATGAGACCAGTTTAGAGAGATGGTAAGTAAGCAGACACAAGGGAGGAAGGAGTTTAAGTGCTTTAAACTAATAAGACTGATTACAAGCTCTACATTAAGCACTGGCACCTTACAGGATTGAGCCCCATCTACTTACACACGTGCGTCATAAGCACAAGCCTTACCGTCAAAAGAAAAAGTCCCTTCTCTTGGAGCCTAACATCATGTATAGAATACACATCAATTACCTGTTTTTATTCTTTCACTCCTTCTGGTCTGAAAGCATTTGCTAAATCTGTATATAAAGCGTTTGCTAAAGCTGCCCCCTACTCCTTCCTACTCCAGGTCAGGCAATCAATGCTTGCACTTCTCTGACGGACACCTCTCTAGGACCATTCCCATACCCTATGCCTCCTACTAGAACCACAGCTGCAGCTCATTCCAAGTGTTATCATATTTAACATGACTGTCCATATGTATTTTGTAGGACTAATAGAATTAAAATGGGTTTTCAGTACTTTTCATACAACTCCCAAGAAGTCCACTTTGTGACCAGCATAGCACTTTGTGGCATATGTACGTTTGTGGTGAATCTGCTTTCAAGAAAGCAAAACAATACACTATTTTTAGACACAGTATCAGGGTTTATATAAATCTGAATAAGACCTTACACACAGCATTATTAGCAACCCTTGATTTACATTCCATCCAGAAAAACACAAACCTGTCTCTTAAGAAATTTTAGGACTACTGCTGCATGTTAGAGGACTGGCAGACCTCTAGAAGCTCCCATTAGGCTTCTGGTTTGTGTGCAGCAATCTTGTATAGAGGGTAAGGAAACTATGAAAAGTGGAAACTAGGTTAAATTCAGAGAAGACTGGTGCAGAATTATAAGCAGTGCCTTTAGTCCTTAAGATGAAGCGTGGACAGAGCACATTTTTACTGCACAAAAGCTTTTGGCGGTTTCTGGTGGCTGCTGACATCTGTGCCAAAGTTCCCCTAAGGATGGAGAGATGAGAAGGATAAAGTCATGCTCAGGAAATATCGAAGTAAGGCCATGAAACAGTAAGCCCCAGGAGAGACAGAAATGCTTGCAGGTAGCAGAGGGGATGGCCATGGGAGTATTTTCCCATCAGTGCCACAAACACCGCTGCCTCAGTTCAGAGCCTGGATAACAGACACCTTTCTTTGTTTCACCTTCCCCTGCACTTACTTTTGCTACTCCCCAGTCAACCTGAATGGCCAGGACGCAGAGCCACAGCCATGTGGGCTGCAGGGGAGCCACAGCTCCAGCTACTGGGTCAGGCAAAACTATTGGGAGGGTTACTGCAGCCAAGTGACAGGCACCAAAGCACAGATGCAGCACACGAGCCCATCTTCCCTGCCCTGTAACACCTACGGGACCAAGGCTCTCACAACCCCAGTTTGATCAGGGCATCACTGATGTCATCGGTCTACACCAGCCTTGAACACAATGGACTAATGTCTGTGAAGACTTTGGAAACACAGAAAAATGCTCACCATCCAACCCTGGCCACACCAGCTCTAGTCCTGCTCCTGCAAAATCTCTCCAGTCAGCCCTGCACAATGCACAGCTGGTTTGATGCTCTCCTGCCAGAAATGGCTTTCAGGCTACTCCTGGCATTATCTCAGACACAATGAGATGCCGCTCCTGGCAGCCTGCCATTCATCAAACCCACCCAGAAATGGCTCTGCTACTGCCATTTGCAGGCATAAAAAGACCAGCAGTTCTAGTCAACAATTTGTGATGGGGTTATGCGTGAAGCCAGAACACAAGGTCAGAAGAGAGTGGCACCTTTTCCAAATGGCTCCTTGCACCCAGAAAATGAATACCTATTTCCTATTATCAATGCTGGTGTTTTCAGGCTCATTTAATCTATAAAATGCTATTCAGGAAAAACCTGTTTATAATTTCCACAGCACAAATCGGCAGATTATCAGCTGCCATCAGCTGTCCCACGACAAAATAAACTCCAAAGTCCACAGGAGACTCTTCTCCCCGGCAGCTTTCTGCAAAGGCTTTTCTAGGACACTCTCTTCCATAACATTAAGCCTTTAAGCCTGAATCTCAATATATTATACCTCTGTTTGCCAAGCATTCACTCCTAGGCCTTTCTAAGAATCATTTTGCAAAGCTTGGATGGCAGTATGTTTTCACAGCTGATGTGGAAAAGCTAGAAACAACATTTCCCAATGAGAAATCTCTGCTTTACAAAGTGTGCACTGTTTCTTTGGCTTAATCTGAC